>NC_084906.1:15839859-16159710 GCF_949316345.1 Pungitius pungitius | reverse complement strand
TCCTCGTGTGGTTGATACGGTACATTCATCCTTACATTTTAAATCGGCCTTGGCTGTCTCCCCCTCTACCATTATGGTTAATGAGTGTGTTCGCTGTGTACGGGTGTGTCGACACCGCAGAATTAATGCAAATGTCTCCCTCATCTTAACAAGCGTCTTGGCGTCAATGTAACGGCAAAGAGAGGTTTTCACTGTTTTTAAACTATGAGGTATTCTATAAAGTCACACGTTATTTGCCTTATAAGTGATATTATATCTTATTAATTGCAGTTAGCAACAACAGCATGTCTTTTCTCTCTGTACATCTCCAAGACTAACTTACTCAGCGTGTGTGTGTGTGTGTGTGTGTGTGTGTGTGTGTGTGCCATTGTTCAGCAGCTAAAGAGTATGAATGAGCAGGGATATGCGTTATAGCTTCCAGGCTTCATTTCGGTTAACCCCTTCGTGTCTGCTTCATTCACATCAGACGGTGCCGTACTGTAATTTCCTCTCTAGAGAAATAAGGCTGGAGCCAATGAGAAGAGAGAGGATGTGTGTGTGTGTGTGTGTGTGTGATAGAGAGAGTGCCTGGGGTCAGTCAGATTGTAGAGGGGACTTCAATGAGCCGGTTTCATGAATGGCTCTGCTCTACTTAACGCGGATCACTTGTGGTTTCATGGCTTTAATGGGAAAGGGAAGGTTGAATTTCATATGTGGGTGTTTTCATACCGTTGGAAAAAAAAAAGCTCCTCTTGCTTTCATTTAAAGATTTAGATTCACAGTCTATGGTTTTGGCCTGTTGTTGAAAGTCAAAGAACGACATGACTCACGGTGCTCATAGTAACCCACTTCCTCTATTACAAAAATCTGTTAATCATACAGTTTTTCCAACTGCAACTAAAAACTCACTATAACAGAAACAATTAGTTCTAGGGAGGTGTTCCTAATAAATAATAATAAGTATTGAGAGGCAGGTCAATGCTCAAGTGTCGTCTTATTAAAACCGTAATAAATTATTATCATTTTAATTGTTTTATAGCCAATAATTGTTTCTCCCTATCGCTTACTCCCCCCAGTCTGCCAGAGTAAGGACATCCGGAACAATGTGACCAACCTCCAGTCGTTGGAGAACTGCACCATCATCGAGGGGCACCTGAAGATTCTGCTCATGTTTAAGACCAAGGCCGAGGACTTCCGGGGCCTCAGCTACCCGAAGCTGCAAGTGGTGACCGACTACATGCTGCTCTTCAGGGTCTACGGCCTCGAGGCCCTCAGCGACCTCTTCCCCAACCTGACGGTGATCCGCGGAAACAACCTCTTCTTCAACTACGCTTTTGTGATTTACGAGATGCTGCAGCTGAAGGAGGTGGGCCTCCACAGCCTCATGAATATCACCCGGGGCGCTGTGAGGATCGAGAAGAACCCAGACCTGTGCTACCTGGCCACCCTGGACTGGTCCAAGATCCTGGACTCAGTGGAGGACAACTTCATCGTGGCTAATAAGAACGACAGGGAGTGTGGAGATGTGTGTCCCGGCACGGCTCAAGGTCAGACCACGTGCCCTCAGAACACCATCAACGGACACTTCCGGGGCCGATGCTGGTCGCAGGACCACTGCCAGAGAAGTAAGTGTATATGTGTCTTTGTGTCCCTTTACCAGGGGGAGAGCTGATCATTAATCTTTGATAAATATTCTGAGAAGTCAGGGGAAAAAGTCGCTCCTTCGAGTTTCCTGCAAACAGGAACTGTAGATAGCTAATTTGGGATGCTTTTAATGGTTCCAATTTGTCCAAATAATGTAAAACAACATAAGAAAACAGGCCTTGGGTTGTAGCCTGAAGCTCCACACACCAACTCTGTGGTACTGTAATTGTTGTTATAGGTGGTGTCAGGTGTTCAAACCAGCCGGTTACTCGCCCAATAGAGGGGGAAAAATAACGTTTATGTAGGAAGTAGTGGAAATATCTCAATATTGACTGACTGGTTTGTGCAGAGATGATAGTGTAGCACCTTTCCGGGATCCATCACGCCGCTCATTGCGAGTGGTCCACTGAGACACTTAATGATAATATGCACTGGGGTTTTTTTTCCCCTCCCAGAAATCAATTGAGACGGACGTTTTCATGGCAAATGGTTTATGTAATGATTATTTCTATGATGCAGAGGGTTGCTCCTGATACCAGCAGTCGGGGAGGGGAGGGGGGGGGGGGTCGTGGATCCCTCTGATTAGCAGTCATTGACTGGAGCGTTGTGGGCAAGTGTTGTGTAATCATGGGCCCGGACCTGCTTTAATGTGTGGAATCACTCTGCTGCGTTGTTGAGTCAGAGAAGTGCAAGGCTCAAAGGTAGGCATTATGGCGTAAAGAAAGGGCGCTCGAGCAGGAGAGCTGATGGACAGGAACAAACAGTAATGCACACTTGTTTGTTAAATATTGGACAGATTTTCTCTCCTTTTTTTGCTCGGCGCTGCAGCCAGCTGCCAGTGTGTCGGCCAGTGAGTCGCTCGGGCTTTGCTCTCCAACCATAAACATAG
Organism: Pungitius pungitius; assembly: GCF_949316345.1. Lineage (NCBI taxonomy): Eukaryota > Metazoa > Chordata > Actinopteri > Perciformes > Gasterosteidae > Pungitius > Pungitius pungitius. The sequence continues at coordinate 16,157,198 of NC_084906.1, read as the reverse complement.
AGAGAGGCTTCTATTGTGAGACACACAGAGAATGGTTATTATTTTTTTGAAGGCGATTATAGCTTCTGTTGGGTTTTTTGTTGTTGTTTCTTTTCCTCTTCAGCCTCTGTCTGCGACAGCAAGTCAAGCGTTTCAAAGCACCACGGCTGCTTTTGTACTGTAACATATGTGAACAGACTGTCGCAGGCGGCAAATAATGCCGGCTACTATATTTTTTGCCAGGTCTCTCTGTGGGGAAAAGCAATTGTGTGGCTCTCTCCCTGCACATACAAAGACCTCGCGTGATGTTTTGACTTCATCATCTTGTTCAGTTTTCAGGGTGCCTAAATGGTTCGGTTACAACATCCATTTTCAATCCATTTGAAAGCTATTATCAAACCTTCTTTGATGAATGAAAAATACCTGAGAGATCCAAGTCAGCTAAAAGGGGATTTTAGATGACTAAAGTGCAGACGGAGGGTAACACATCTTTAGGAATGAATTTTCAAAACAGCCGTGAGTTTTAAATTAGTTGTGTTTCATTCAGGGGGTGGGGATTTAATTAATAATTAATTACTTAATTAACATTTGATTTTTTTTGCTAAGTTTTATTGAGTGTTATAAGTTTGGTACCTTCAAAGACAAATCTCTTTTCAAACCATTAAAAGAAAAGAAGAAGACGAAGAATGTGAACCTGAAGCTGAAGTCGGGGCCCGGCACCTGAAACAACCTGTTGTACGTGTGCGTTCATGTCTCCTCTGCTTCGGATCGGCATGACGCTGCGCTCTGAGTCACTTGACCGACTCGGCTCGGGTCTGTCGCTCCAGGGGCAACGCAGCGCAATGGCCGTGGGGCGTGGGTGTGCGGCGGCGGGGGTGTGCGGATGTGTGGTACATTTTGTTTAAGTGTTTGCGTGCGCGTTTCTCGTGTGCTCGCCCCCACAGCAGGTCAGAACCACAGGACCATTTGTAAGCTCACGTCTTCAATGCTTCAAGGGTGTTAGTGTAGCCGCACGGAGGACAGTCAAAGTCATTGTTAGCAGTAAGTTGAAACAATTTAATGTGCATGCTGCTATGAAGAAAAATACATGTGGTTGTTTGCCGGTTCTTGTAGTGATATACAATGAAACATGTGCCGGGGGGTGGAAACTATAGACTTCAATGCACACAAGCATGAGGGGCATTAGGTGAGTGGAAACTGGGTTTGTTTTTGTCGTGTTTTTAAAGGGTTTGCGTTGCCTTAGGAAAATTCCTCTGATCCTACACATGCTCATTACAAGCAGGAAAACCACTGTGTGTGTGTGAGTCCGAGTCCAGTTACTTAAGTAACTATTGGCAATCCAAGGCCCGGTACTATTTTACTCCGTTGAATCGAGGATTTGTCAAGTGCATTCAGGCTGCAATTTACCCAGCTTTTACAAGTTGTCACCGTGGCTTTTTTTGCCTGATTGAACGCTGGTGGTTACTTGGTCATTGTCTTTTTAAAAATGTTTTTTTTACATGGGATTAAATCATCATTCTTCAGTCACGGTTTTACTGAATGAGCCTAAATGTGTTTGAGCCGTGACGTCCCACACGCGCCTTTCTGCAGCCGACACGCCGCGTGGTTGTCCCCACGCAAAACCAGCAGCAACTAGAACGGTTCATGGACAAGGCTCTCTCTGCCGGCCTGGCAGACACCAGCCAGCGCTCCGCTTGCACAACGGACCCACACAAAAAGAGAAACGATTGCTCTGTTTGCTGCCATTTGTTTTTAAAGGGCCGAAAAACGCGGAGGGAGAAATTTCAGACCGTCGCAGGCGAGCAGGTCCGACCTCCTTCTGAGCCGGCGCGGAGGAGGGGTCCGGCGGCCCGGCACCCAGGACGGGAATACCATGTTGTCACATGGACGGTTATTTAAAAAAAAAAAAAAAAAAAAAAAGCAAACGAGATTCAGTTAACTTCCAAGTTTTTATTGGCAGCAGAGACTACAGTAGAGAGGTCGAGCAGGAGGAAGAGAGCACGAGGAAGAGAGCGTGAGGAAGAGAGCAAGAGGAAGAGAGCGTGAGGAGAATTGAAAACACAACTTTATGGTGTTTACAGCGCTGTAGGCAATTCTCAGCTACTGGAGCTTCATTTCCATCGAGCTGTAATCCGTGAGCGGTGATAAACCTGTTAGGCAGTTTATGAAACCATTAAAAAAAAAAGCCCGTTGAACACATGTTCAGAAGACTTTATGGAAGTTGTTTTGTTCTTCTTAAAACGATGCTCGCATGCCCACGTTAATGTTGAAGAAGCTATTGGATGCTTTGGCAGCCAACATCAAGTGTGTGTCTTTGTTCCGGTAGTTGTGTGTGTGTGTGTGTGGGGGGGGGGTTATTTGTGTCCCGGCAACAGATCTACATAAAAATCCAAAAGGAGAAGTGTGTCGAAACACAAAGAGATTTTGTATTTAAAAGATTTGAAAGACTTGAGGGACTGGAATACACCCGATCATAAAACCAGAAGGAATCATTTGAACACTTTGGTTATGTTTAGTACAGATTACAGTGTGGATTCCCCCTGCTCTCAGTCTTTATGGTTAGCTAATCGAAATGTTTCTTGGCTGTACCTTCATAACTAACCGACCACTTTGACACTCATATCCATCTTCTGTTTGAACAACTAAACCAATAACTAAATTCCCAAATGTGAACCTGTTGTATTTTTTATCTATTCATTTTTCACTACGCAGTTAATGTCACCGGTGACGTTTCTATCAGTTCTAATTCTCGTACCAGCATAAGAAACTGGACCGTGGATGAGATGAAGAGCCGTGAGGGAGAAGAGAAGGGGTCGGCCGAAGCAAAAATAAACAGAGCAAAACAAACAAGTCCGATTTCAAGTGTGGCTTCCAGGTACAGACACAGACGCACACTCAAAACACCACTCACACACTCACACACACACACACACACACTCACTTTTGCCAGAGTGGCAAGTGGCCGAGCTGGAGGAGGCTAAGAGAGAAACAAGTATTAAGGATGGAGGCGCCAGGTGAAGCGTGCCGCTGGCCAGCGCCCACAACCAAACAGAAACACTCAGCCGGGCCTCGCCTCCTGCTGACTGTCTCCACACGGACTCTCCTTTGCTCTCTCTCTCTCTCTCTCACTGGAATTAACTCCACTGCCTGGAATTTGAATGCTTGTCCTTACAGTTAGGAGGACAGCTTACTGCCACACTTATGGGAGCGTATGGTACGGGGTATTTCTTTACCACGTGGCATTTTCGAGGACATGTAGCGAGGGGCACGGAGACCGTCGGGAACAGGTGACATCAGCGTTTCGGTCGAGGCTATATCGTTATATCGTTTTTTTCTGCACATTTCAGTAGTACATAGTAAAGTAATACATCGAAACACGTTCCTTCTGTTCATTAACGAGAGAAGGCACTTGATTGACAGTGTTCCAATATCATCCTGTGTTCTTGGTCCTGAGTAAAGTGAATTCTCAGTAATGTGTTCCTGAAAGGTTTAAACACAGAATAGAGATGTGGGATCTCTCATCTTTCTCTCATTTATTCCTATAGACACAGGCAAGCTCCTCCTTGATGCTGTCAATTGTGATAGCTTCACCGTGGTGGCTCGCCTTGGAGCAACACACACACACACACACACACACACACGCACACAGACACACGCAAATGCTCACTCGCCTGTGTTTGAATTACCACTGGCCTCTAATAAGGTACAAGGAGTGAGAGGGGAGAGGCCGACACGGAAAGAGAGGGAAGGAGAGGAGGGAAGGAAGCATGGAAACGGACAGATGGAGAGGGAGAGTTAGTAATTGTGCTCTTGTGTTTTCCTTCCTGGCAGCATGCATCCTTGTTAACAAATCCAAATTAACTTTGATAAGCTGGCATCAGCTGTAGCCGTGCATGTGTGTGTATGCGTGTGTGTGTGTGTGTGTGCGCATTTCCCTCCACCCGCTCCATTTGTGCAGCGGGTGCAGTGATAGTCGAGTGCCCCGGGGGATCTGGAAAAGTCTCTCTCCTCCCCCGCCAGCTCATCAGCTCATCAATGGTCGGGTACTCCCACATTCTGCTACACACACAGTAACGGTACACTTTCAGATAGTAACGTGCAAAACAAATGCACGCAGTGGCCAAGTGGAGCATACACACTTGTGAAGCATGCGCACAGCGCTGCCCGATGTTCTAATGGGGGTCTGGCTCCGTGTAAGTTGCCTGTGAGTGGAGCGGGGATGGAGGCTTCTGAGGAAACCACCATGCAGGGACCAGAGCAGTATCCAGGAGGAGAAGGTCGTTCCTTAACTCATGTAACTTATTCTTTTGCATTTTTTACCTTCCCTTGACTTCCCTTGTTGTGGGATGTTGAGATGGAGGCTGATATTCCTTCCTGCTGAGGATGATGGTCTGACTCCCGCTGTGCGGCTCTGTGTGTGTGTGTGTGTGTGTGTGTGTGTGTGTGTGTGTGTGTGTGTGTGTGTGTGTGAGTGAGAGCCGCAGAGGAAGGCGTGCTGACAGGCGAGCAGTTGTTGCAGAACCGAGTTGTCTGAAAGCACTTCCTCATTACTTCCTGCCTTTGTCCAAAACACTTCCTACTGCCGAGCGGTACAACTGTGCCCTATGGAGGGGGGGGGGGGCATGAGAGGTGTTGTGGGGAGAGCGAGAGGAACGAAGGATCACACCGCTGCTGATCCTTAACCCGTAAAAGAAATGCCAAGCTCTGACTGGGCTACAAATGTTTTATTTTTTGCCTCCAGCAAACAGAAAACTCCAGGTTGTAAATCAGCTTGTCAGAAATTAGAAGACAGCCAGCCGAGACGGGAGGATGGCGTTAGTTGTTTGTGTGTGAGTGAGGAAAATAACACAACCCGCCCTGTCCTCAAGGGTCGGGGATTGCTTTTAAGATCGGATGACATCAACACCACATACACCTGATAGTGAAGACACAGTCTGACCAACAGTAGCACTAGATCCTGGCATATTATGTACTCAAACCCGCCCGTTACCTGCCACAAGATAATAGTTGTGAATAATGTAGCACTGAGACATGAAACATTAACATTAGGCCTAAAATATACATTTTGAAACTTTTATGGGTAAAGAAAATAATCAAAAGTGTTTAATATTGCGTTCATCAAAACAGTCATTCCATAAACGCATAATCCGCCCTGAGTGAAGAGCTGTTGAAGTGCAGGATTCATCATACACTCATCGGAGCAAGGAGGTGCTTCTTCAGAAGGAAGAGGCGCAGCACCGTCTCTCCCCACAGCTACCAGTATGTGACGTATGTCTCAACATTTGAATTTCTCAGGAATTTCTCAAGAATCACTTTCCCACAAGTTGGGAGTGTATCGACGTTGGTGCTTGTGACACCTAACAAATGGAAATGATTAGTTTGTTTTCTTTATTGAAAACACGCGTGCACTAAAAGCCGCTCTCAGAAGTCGCAGCTGGAAATCTGCTGCTGTTTTTCGCTGCATTGAACTTGTTAATCCTCGTATGACCTCCTCACCCTTCTTGCTGTTTTTCCAAACCAAACCCTCTCCACGTAGTTCTGTAAAAAAAAATATAAAAAAAACCCAGCTCACTTGGCTGAATGTCACGTCCTTGGCTTCCAATAAACATATCGTTTCCTTGAACCATTGAACAGGTTTTTCAAAGAAAAAGAAACGTCACCCATCAGCGAGTCGGCCCTTACTCAGAATGTGTTAATAAGTGTCTGCGAACTGCGCTTTATTCTTAGTAAACTGAGCTTTAATGGGGACCGCCACCCCTTTGACGTCCTTAATGGTGCAGTCCAGAGAAACTCTGTTTAAGTGCGATACTTGTCGAGACACTGGGCCTGGGGCTCTGTGTGTGGGGGGGGGGTGGACAATGCATTGGGAGAATGTGACCCTGAGTTGACCCACCCGGGTCGGAGGTGAGCACGTAGAGGATGAGGGCGAGGGAAGTTTAGGGCCAATGACACGGACGCACACACACACTCACACACTCCAGGAAGACTCACAAAGACGGGAAGTGCCAATGTGGAACATTAACAGGTGTGTGTGTGTGTGTGTGTGTGTGCGCATTTAAAACTAGCTTCCTCTATGGCATTCTTAAAGTCTGGCTAGCTGCGCAACAATCCGCTCTGAAGTTTCGACGAGTGTGAATGTTGCTTCCTCTTTCGTCTCTACCACAGCTGGACCACCTGGGGCGAGCTTTTTATCATTAGCTGTTGTGGGAAGGTATCCAATATCAAATCCCAGTAAGGAAATGGTGTCATGAAGCCTTTTTGTTATTTTCTTTTCCTAGAGGCCAACTCGGTCTGACTGTCTTTGTTGCACTGAGGAGGCTGCGTCTCCTCTGGCATCGGTACACGGGCTGGCCTGGCGCCAATTTGCAAAGCAGGTACTTTCCTCTGACCTGCACCCCGTGCTACGTGTTGTGGCCTCTGTGTTGAGGCTTGTAGCATCGCTTGATTGCTGCTAGACAGAATCTGTGGGCTCCATAGTGAAACAAACCGGGTAAAAAATGTAAAAATAAAATATGCCAGGGGGGGGGGGGGGGGGGTCACAATCACGTTTGACGAGTGAGCGTAACTTGTCAGATGAAAAAAAATCGGACAAATCTCTGTGGTTTACGTATCGGACAAATGCTGAGTGGAGGTCACACCATGAGGTTGTGGAAATGGCAGCTTTAAGGTTTTAATACTCTAGCTGTAACAAAAGGCTATATCCTTTGCTGAACATTTAGCATTTTTTATGTATCAGGTTCTGCTTGACGTGGCTATGCTACTATAGTCAGTACAACGTCTTCATTAAACACTATTAGAGAAATTGTAGCACAGGTGAAGACCGCAGTCCTGCTCATAGCATCCCGTCCCACCCGCCTCCTCTCCTCGCTGCATTTTGACGGTCCCGCTGCCCTCGCGACAAGGGAATGCCGTTAATAACTTAAGCCTGCAAAAAGCTTCAGACACCACGAAAGGGCCCGATGAAAGAGAGAAGTAATGGTCTTTTCCCGTCTTTCTTTTTCTCCCTCCCAAATCTTTTTCCCGGGTTGCTCCACCTAATGTGAAAGAGCCTCCCCTCTGCACTCCCTCCTCCTTTTTTCCTTTCTGTCCCTCTGTTCCTTTACTTTGTGCACCCCCCCCCCCTCCTCCCTCTTACTTCCCCTTTCACTGTGGTATGCAGACATGCAGGAATTTCTGGGCCTCAAAATGATAGACCAAACTTGTCAGCTCTGGCTCTCGTTACTAAAGATGGCCGCCCGGGCAGTGTGTGCGCTTGTGATTGGTGCACTTTGGAGTTACACGCCGTGTGATTGGTTATAACGTGTTTTGTCCACAGTCGTAGTGTTTTTTGGCCAAAGTTTACATTTTTGTTTTTTTTGTTTGTATACGCCGCAATTTCCGTCCGTAATATGTGACTTCTTTCTCTCTCCGTTTTCTCTGCTGCATAGTTTTGGCTTTCCGAGACATTTGTGTTACACCAAGCTGCGGTGTTTGTCTTCTTTGTCTTTGTGTGTAAATGCGGGGCGTGTTGCTTAGAGACGAAGACAGTAGCTCGAGTGTGGCTGGAAATAGGAATGTTCTATTTTTTAATTTTGGCATTTTCCCAATTCCTTTCTTGATTAATTTGTGTTGAGAGTTTGATCCACAAAATGTTAGAAAAAAAGATTATTCCCAACTTCTTTAAATATTTAGTTTTGTCTGTCAACTTCAAAGATATATGTTTGCTATCAAATAAGAAAAAGAAATTCAACCAATACTCACTACTGAGATGGTAAAACTAGGTCATATTTGGCATTTTCCTTTAAAGGAGAGGAATCATGAACTATGCATAGACGGTTCTTACCAGGAATTTATCTGAATGATAGTTTTTGCTAACCAAGAAACTCAAACAAAAAGGTCTGACTGACCAGATGCAGTTGTGCATATGCTTAAAATTTAAGCAAGTTAAAAGGGCGTCTTAATATACACGTATATGTCTGCAATATGTGTAACATGATCCATACACTTTAGATTCAGTTTTAACGTATAAACTAGGATTGAGTTACAATTACAATTACACTTAAAATGAGGCACCGTGGAGCCATTAGATCAACGTCTTCTTATATGGCAGGGTGGTATCATTTATCTTCCTATTTCACTACATGCCAACAGACTTAATAATCGTTTTGTTGCTCCGCATGAAACTCCAATCGAGACGTCGTCTTCCAATGTTTGTGCCTCCTGATCCACGTATATTCGAAAGACGACCCCGAGTAACACCCATCGCTTGCCCCTTAATATAGACTATGAGCTAGTGAGCTAGTCACTTACGCCATGTGTGTGTGTGAGTGTGTGTGTGTGTCACCAGGCAAAATGACGTCCGGCCCAGCTAATATTTAGCGTGCCTCGGCTGCTGCCTCCCCTCTGCAGCGTCTGCTGCTGCGGGCCTTGTGATGGCATTGTTGCAGCTAAATAAGGTTCTGCTCTGGCGCTGCGCTCTCTCCGTCTGTCAGCCAGACACACTGCACTCCGCCGGCCGTCCCACACACAACACAACACGCGCGCGCACACACACACACACGCACGCACGACTCCTCGCAGCTATGTTTTGCTGGTGTTTTCGGGTGAACTGCGGTGCACCTGCGCTTGTGTGCGCGCACCGCGTGTACCCGTATATATATCATCAGACCGCTGCTTCCAAGATTCGTATCTCGACAGAGATGGAGTGGAATGAGTTTTTTTTTTTTTTTTTCTCCCATGAGGAATGTTGCCGTCATGTGCTGTCGGTTTCCCTCTTTTATTTTGCCCAGTTTGTACCAAACTGCACCAACTCGACCAGTCCATCTGTCTCTAGCCAACTAACCCACAAACAACCATTTTGCTTCCTTTCCCTCCAAAAAAAGAAACCAAAGGGGCAGCAACTCCCAGGTGAATTTTTCTTCAGTCCCAAAAATGTTTTTCTCCCATTGATCTTGGCTTTTCGTATGCGTCAATGGAATTAAAACAAATGGCTTAGCTTGTCACCCACATAACATGTTAAGCTCCCAGGAGGAATGCTGGTGTCTGTCCCCCTTATCATTTATTTGATGTTGGTTCTAGTTGAAACTGTGCAAATATTAGAATAACATCCTTTTATAATGGTACCTGCTGAATGACTAGTTTTCACGGCCTCTCTGAACAAATAAACTGCTATCCACACCAAATTTCCCCACAAAGCTTATTAAAATGGATCCAATACCAAGCCATTTTGAATACCATGCCATTGGTCATTTCATAGGTTTATGAAGAAAGGTGTTTCAAGGATATGTGCCAAGTTCAGGCAGATTAATGACGATCCACATTTCTGTAGTGATGTTTAAATGAATTGCTCAGTAATTGCGTGGGAGTGTCCGGTGGTGCCTTTTTTTTTAAACAACTCAGTCTCCAATGGTTGTGGCTGTTAATGCAGTTGAAAGTCAGCACTCTGAGGTGTGTGTTTGTGTGTGATTACCTGTGTGTGTGTGTGTGTGTGGCCCCTTTGAGAGCTGGTTAGCTGTGATGGATGCAGAGAACAGCTTGGATGACAAACCCAGCCCCCAGTTCAGCTTGTTGGGACGTATGTCTGTAGGAGGGGATGTCTGGCGACTCCATAACTCCATACTGCGGACAGCATGTGCATGTGTAGATGGAGACAGATGCTCCAGACTCTTCATCTCATGTGTACCGCTGACAAGGATAAATGTGCCAATAGTACTTTTTCGGGACTGAGGGGAAAATAGCTGAGGTGATATATGGCACTCTTAGCCTGTGCTGGATGACCGTGTGAAAGAAGATACGTTCAAGCTTTCTCTATGACTAATGCTTTGCTTATATTTACATGCTTTCTTAGTTTAAACTTTTACTGAATGAATTGACTAATAAAACTTATTAAGTATTAAAATATCCAATAACTATTAACAGTTGGATCAATCCATAATATGTTCAGCATAGGTAAAGCCGGCGCATCTTAAGTTCACAAATGCTTCTCCAATTATGATTATTGATCATTAATAAGACTTCTAATAGGTTAATGAAAGTGGTTAACGTGTGCACTCTCCTTCTGTTCATGTATTGTGATATTTGCACTACACACACACACACACACTCTCACAAACACACACTCACACACTGTCAACGGGTCCTTCAGTGAGGGCTGGATGCAGCTGCTGATAGCATCAATCCCCAATACCTGTTTACTGTCTCCTGTTAACCACTGCACCCCTGACTGCCCAGGCTATTCCCTCAGCACTGATTTAATTTAGCCCTCATTCTACTTTTTAAAATCTCATTACAAACACACACACACACACACAGAGCTGTGTACGTCTGCCTGTCCAATATTCTGTGGCAGAGAACCACATCTGTTCTACAGTGGGTGTGTGACGTTGAAGCAAGTATCATCATTTAGATTCTGAACGCAGAAACTCTCACTCTAGAAAACCCCTGAGTTTGTTTTGGTTGGGCATGTTAAAAACAACGGAAGGATTGTGTATACGCAGTCAACATTTATGATGCCGGCCTTGAAGCATGCAGCGTACTTGTAGTCAGTGCTTAGTGCAGTTGGTACAGGAGATCATAACCACACCACTCTGTCACCCATCTTAAGGTCTAGTTAAACGTATCCCAAAAAGCAGCCAGGTCGTACACAAGAGTACAATTCTCATAATAGACCTCCATCAATCACAAGAGCAAAGCTTTTTTCAGCTTTTTGGATACAATGGCGGCCTGTGGGCCCCAAATTGCGCAACCGTCACTGAGGACAAAGCCTCCACATACATATCTACACGACTGGCCCGTCAGAATAAAGCATTGCACCAAACAACTATTTCCATTAGAAAGATGGTGTCGCCGTGTGTGTGTGTGTGTGTGTGTGTGTGTTTGAGGCATGAGTGGCTCACTGCTCTCAAACACCGGTCCCGGCCGAGTGCCGGCAGCACCGCGGGCCAGCGGCCCGCCGCCATGTCGGGAGCCGCCCGAGAGGCACCTTTTTTTGAAGCGATTTCTCAATGAGAACGCAGATCGCATCCACTGACCGGCTGTGAGCGTGGTGCTGGTGCTCAGTCGGACATCGGTTTATCGACCCATTCACACCACCGGTAAACAAAGCGCACTTCTGTGTGTGTTTTTATTTTTTTACGTAGCTTTGGTAAGAGCACAGAAAAAAGTGAGGCACGCACAGGTAGTGTGTCAGTCTGTCTCTGGGTTTGCTGCCCCTGGCTGCTGTGTTTTCATGTGAAAGGCTTTTCTCTTTGTGTGTGTGTGTGTGTGCCTCCCACCCACTCAGCCAGGCTGCCTGCCTGCTGGAGGGGCCTCTGTTGACAACACCTGCACCCCCCCCCCCCCCTCCCCCGACAGCCCCCCAAGGATAAGCAGGGCCTCTTTAGTCCCACGATGCCCCTTTCTCCTTCCTAATGTATGTGGCGTGTTCCTTTAGTCTTTGTTCTAAACACTGGTCTACATGTATTATGTATGTGCGTACGCGCACACACACACACACACACACTCGCATGATACTTGCGGGGACGCCCCCTCGGTCGGACCCCTCCTCTCCAGTGGTAATCCTGCTGTGCAAAACCTTTTTTTTATTTTTTATTCTTCTTCCAGTCAGGAGCCTAAAGGGAGGCCGTGTGCCTGAGCTGGTCATGTAGCGGACGCTGAGGAACCAGCTTCCCTCTCACCGCGTTCTGCCCCGAATGTTCACATTATGTCGGAGCTGCCGCCTTATTAGCTTATGAATGGCTTCGGAATAAAGGGCACCCTCCTTCACTGTAGTGCCCGTAGAGACGTGGTGGGTGTCAGAGTGGTCTCACACATGAGTGAGGGTACTTTCAAACTTGTCTCCAGTGCATTCGGGTTTTTTTGTTTTGTTTATTTACTTAACTCTATGTTTTTGTCTAATTTGGGTTGCACACATCAGGGTCGAGCAGTGGTTCTCCTCAAGTAACTGACTCCCTCTTTTCTGTAGCTTGCTAAAGGTTAAACAAACATAAACTTAATAGCACAGTCCCTTTGTAAACTTGTTCTTATTTCTGTCCTATCAAATTCACAGACACAATGCAATTCTATCCTTTGGATGGAGGAATAAGTCAATTAAATCAACAAAGCACAACTCTTAGAGTCGATACTTAGATACTCTACATGTTGTGTAAACCTATGGCCGCCACTTTAAACCTTTTAATTGTGCCTTTTTTGAGGAGACTTGTCGTGGTCTCCAACGTGGAGACCCGGATAGCGGCCTGTATGTCCTTACCGCAAAGACCCAGCCGCACTTTTTACTCCATTGTGCTCAGTCTTATTCTCAAATTTTTTTGGGAGCCCTTGGAGTCAATTATGTTGATTAATGCACGTGCCGTTCATCGAATGCTAATAAAACCAAAGTACCATCTTTAACACATGATTCCTTCATCGAGCCTTTCATAACAAAGCAGTTGTATTTATGTATTACAGATGAGGCCACAGAAAGGAAGAGGTTTGCTGATATGGTTGGATGTCGAAAAATAAATTGAACCTGGAATGGATTAATTAAACTTACAGGACATGAAAATGTTAAGTGTCATTGTTTTGAAGGAAATACTTTAAATAACGTATGTATATAATTGTATACATTTTTCAAAAAAGCGTTACAAAAAAATAACATTATTGGATATTAATTATGTGGTAGAAACATTTTAAAAATATGAACCATACATGAATATAACTCCTAACCCTAATTGCTCTCCTTAGTTAACGGATGTGTCCGTCTTGTTTTTGAGGTGACGCCCCGTGAATTCCTGTACCAGGAGAGAAAAACAAGCCTGAGGGGGGGAGGAGGGGGGGGGGGCTTTGTCAAAGCGAACCGATCAGACGGAGTGAGTGAGCAATAGAAGGACAGAAACGCACATCTCTTTATCCTGGACTGCTGAATCTGTGCCGTTGTTTTTTTTGTTGCACATCCCCCCCCCCCCCCCCCCCCCCACCCCCCACCTCCCCTTCCTCCATACACCGCCCGCTTGAGTTGTGCATCTGAATCTATGCATTCGGTTTACATATGATGCTCCGTTTTCCCATGCTGCATCCCCCCCCCCCCCCCCCCCCCCCCACCTGTCTGAGCACAGTTTGAGCGAATAGGCTGTCGGGAGCATCCGTCTGCGGCGCGCCGAGCTCACTTCAGACGCTGCTACGCCGAGGCGTGAAATAGATTATTTTATTTTTTTTCCTGTGGCTTGACATCGTAGCGTCTTATACGTTACGCTTCTCATCGCGGTGCGTACACACTGCGTCAGCAGGTGATGTTGGGTCCTTATGGGACATTCTCCTTAGACTGGCATCACTGGAACTACGGTTCGACGCATTAGCATTGCTGCAGGAGCATGTGTGATGGGTCGACTGGCTGACGCACAGACAATGGCGGCGTTAAGTGTATAGTATATTACTAGTTCTGCTAATCTGTAAAGCAAGGCAATGTTTAAGTTTTAGTCTAGTTTTTAAAAATAAAATAAAAATAAATTAAATATTCTCATCTACCAGATATTTGTACGGCAAGATTTTAGGAGTCCTTTGTTTTTAGCACCTGCTCACGCACACATTGCCGGCAGAAATCTGCGCAGGTGTTTGGATGATTGATTGAATCATGTCAGCTCCTGTCGAATGAGTTTTGATTAGAATTTGTTTTGAATTTTAACCTGAAAACGCCTGCGTGTGTCCGCTGTTTTCATCTCCAGCTCCTGAGCAATCCGAGACCTACCCTGGAGGCTGCATATTTTATTTTAGAAGTTTATACGGTTTTTCAACCTGTTTCAAGGTCTTTTGCCCACACATACCCATAAAGTAGGTTGTCATGTTTGTGAGATTTTACCTTCAAATTAAAGTGACAGTCGCAGTCTTGCGTCAAAACCTTTTTGTATTCCTTACTGTAGACCCTTTCTCCCTAAAACCAGCAGAGCCCGATACTGGTTCCCATAAAGTTCACACAACATTTCCTGTCTGAGATAAACGGAACAGGGGATGTACTCAGACAGATGGGTGAACAAAGTGAGAGCACACAGAAGCATTCCTGATTTTCCCCAAATTCTTGACACTGTTTTGCTTATGACTAACCCTCTCCATAATCTGTCCCTGCACACCGGCCCAGGAGACCCCTGGTCGGGCTTCTCGTCTGTTTTCCTTGGCCTCCCCCTTCTGCCGATGGAAAGATGAGTCTCATCCAGGTCAAACGGAGGCTTCTGCAACTTTGACGTGAGGCTGGGGGGAGGGGGTGGGTGACTGTGAATCAGCACCACAGTTCCATAGCTTTTGATGGACGAAAGACATTATGACCACCGTGTTTTTAGATTTAATATCCCGCGTACTTTTCACGTCCACTGGCCCCTCCAAACCCATGCCACTGTGCTAGACAATTCAACCATGTTGCCAACTTCTGAAGGGCTTTTCAGCTCCTCCACGCTAGAATCGTTTCTGGGGGATGTGTGTTTAATTGTCTTGAAACCCTTTGCCAGTGTCTCCTTCAACCAGCGTCAAACAGCAGACGAGTTCATTCTGTACATTGTATGAAATAAATGGAAGTCAGAAGGGCGAGGCAGTCTCCGCGAGAAGATATATAAGACACTTTATTAAAATGTCCGTATATGTGAATAATTCATGCGGATAATAATAATCCTTGAGTACAGTGCAAGTCAGGGCCAGCAACTGCAATGTTATTCTCCAATCTTAAGGTCGGGGGATTGGGGGGGGGGGGGGGTCGCTATGAACAATAGGAGATGGTACTAGAACTCCACGTGTCTGACACATGTGACCTGTGTGCAGCATTGTGGTGTATTTTGTGGTGTACGCGACACCGCGTGACAAGGCTGTTTCTCTGAGTAACGATGGCGAGTTTCCCCTCCTTCCTCCCAGAGTACGTAGCCTTCCTGTGGCCTTGTGGGATATGAATGGAGGGGGGAAAGTGGCGGGTTGGGGTGCTCGGATTTGTCTGATGCAAAGAGCAGGGAGGGCACTTAAAATGACATCTGGCCAAAGCGCTGTGTTCTTAACTCAGTGACTCGGAACAGAAGTAATGTCTGTGATTTAATTATATTGATTTTATTTCTCTGTGGAAAATGCCCACAGAGTTCTCCTCATTTGGAGGGTTTATCGTCCGTTCTAAAACTTCCAAATGGACATGTGTAGTAAGTAATATTATAGTATAAGCTTGTTGTTTTTTCTCTCTAACCATCACACTCTGCTCTTGCTCTGCTCTCTGTGCACAAATGCAGGTGCATGTGTGTGTGTGTGTGTGTGTGCTTGCCTGTGTTCTGTAGCTCTGCCTCATGCTACGCTGTGAATATGAAATAGGGCAGCTAGCATCTGCACTGCAGCCATCCCGCCCAAGCCCCCCCCCCCCCCCCCCCCACACTGTGCCTAATGCTCACTGCAGCTGGCCATTCGGCACATACACAGGAGCGTGTCACTTGTTTGTTTGTGTGTGTTTTTTTTTTCCAAAGAGATTTAGGTTCACTCGTGTCCGTTTGTGTGCGTTCATCTCCTTGTTTCCACTGAGTTTGGGTTTAGCTAAAGCATGTTTGTTTCTTCTATCTGTGCGACCAAGTTTCTCTTTGCATTTGCCCGATTGTTGCTCCACCTTCATCTGTCACATGCATCCGCATTGCTAACCTCTTTTATCTATACAGAAGTTGTGTTTACACAAAAAAAAAAGTCAAACTTGTTATCTTTTATTGTGTCTACAAATATGATCAGATATGAATAAGGTCCTTCACTGGCTCAGATTAAAGATATACACAACAGTGTTTTTCTTGGAAAAAGTCACTATGGAATCGCAGTCTAACCTTTTCACTTTTCATTTGATTTAGTTTTTTGAAGCGTACGCATCAACCTGCAGCAGCCGCCACACAGGGTCCTTGTCCCGGTCATGAAGGGGCGGCTGAACTCAAAGCCCCCTGAAACACAAGAAAGCCGGGGGAGAGAGAGAGAGAGGGAGATAGAGAGAGAGACAGAGAGAACCAGAGGTGGTGGGAGGAAAGGAAAGAAAGTTGGAGTAAGGGGAGAAGAGTAGAAAGAGAAACCTGACAATCAGCCTTTTGATTAACGTATTTTCTGTGTCAACTGAGGACAAAGAGAAAGAGAGTGATTTACTTTCCTCCCCGTCTCTCTTTCTGCGGCTAATATGAGGAGATAATGGGCCATTGAGGCAGAGAGGGAAGACTTAAAAACACCTTAGTCATGACTGGGCAGCCCCCCCAGCACCGCAGATTAAATTACCAAAATTAATTAGACTTAAAGATGTTTGATCTCTGTCTGCAGCGCTTTGTTGGTTTTTCCACTCGTTCTAATTTGACTTACTATATGGGACACACAAGGTATTTGTTGGCCATAATGATGCATCTGCTTCTTCCCCCAAAAATCCAAATATCCCCAATAAACTGCATTTGATTGCCACCCCATCAAGTCAAGAGTGTTTGTCGCAGGTCTCTATCAAGGGATGCCACAGGTCCCAGTCGTTAGAGATTGACCACTGGATCTGACGGTACCATCCTTTTGCTGGCTGAAGCTATTTTACGAAGAGACTCATGTGGTGTGTGTTTGTGTGTGTGTGTGTTTTATGAGTTATTCTTGGTAGTGGTAACGTGAAGGAAAATCATGAGGCCAGTGATGCAGGTGTCTTGCTCTTTAGATGGATGTCCACGTGCGCTGCGTCTCTCCATCACCTTCCCACTGTCACCAAACTGTCTGCTCAGCAAAACCTGCTTGACCTGGTGTGTGTGTGTGTGTGTGTGGTGTGTGTGTGTGTGGTGTGTGTGTGTGTGTGTGTGTGTGTGTGTGTGTGTGTGTGTGTGTGTGTGTGTGTGTGTGTGTGTGTGTGTGTGTGTGTGTGTGTGTGTGTGTCAGAATCAGAAGCCATTTATTGCCACATGTGTTAGAATAAAATTAAAGAATGAAATAAGATAAAAAATATACAAGCAAAAAACGTGAACAGATAAGTACATTAAACATGTATGTGTGTCCATGGTGTAAGCGTTGTATGTATAAATGTGTAAATGTGCGTGTGGGGTCCCAGCTTGTCTTGGTTTGTGTGTGTTTTTTATGTTTACATCTAGATGTCAGAAAAATAAAATGCATGCAACAGCAAATACAGCAGCTGGTGGCAGTGTGTCAAAATAAAAGATGTGGAACTGGGAGGGAAAGGGGGGGGGGGATTGTGGAGGGTGGTTTCGAGAGCTCTTGGAGGAGAGAAGAATGAGGGAGTGGCGGAGAGAAGCGTCAGTGGGACGTATTGATTGACGCTCCCTCCCTGGCGTCTGCAATGAGATTCACTCGATGTGGCTTCACGGAGGAGCAAATTTGTCACCTGGGGCTAGACACCATGGCTGGGCGGGACAGCGGGGGAGAAAGGAAAACTGCCAGGGGAGGGTCAAGAGGAGGAGACGACAAGAGATGGGGAATAAGTTAGGGAGAGAAGGCGAGAGCGCGAGGCTTAAAGGGACAGAGAGACGGGAAAGTGTGCAGCCTCTCGATGAAAAGACAAGACGCAAACGATGACTAGAGGGGAATCTTAAGAAAACGCCTGTTGGGAGCATGCGGCTAATTACTGCAGACAGTCTATGTCTGGACTCATCTCCATGGTAACAAGATGGGCCGGCAAGGCTGGTCGGCACGCAGGAAGACAGACGAGGGGATCAATGAGCAGACAGACAGAGCGGAGAGCAGAACCGCCTGATTCACCCGCTTAGTTTGTCTACACGTCCGTGTGTGTGTGTGCGTGTGTGTGTGTGTGTGGCTGCCTGTCGACCCTAAACTCAGACTTAACATCTGACACTATGGCAGCTGTGAAAAATACTAATAACTAATACAATTTATCTAAACAGGTCTGCGGCAGAGAAGGTTGCTTCTGGTCCAAATGTTCACAGTTTCTGCTCTCTCAGCAAATAGCCTGCGATTGTCCTTGAGCACGGCAAGAAACCTCTAATTGATTTAATCAAGCATTTTTGTGGCACATAATACTTATTCGATTTCATTTCAGCTTGTGTCCATTTAAGAGAGCCTCGTTACAAACTTTAACGGGCCATCTTTCTTTGACATGCGGACATAGACGGAGTGCTACTGTTTATCGAAGTCAACACCTCGACATGTAGAGGCAGGTATGCAGATATGTGGAAGAGGCGTGCTTGTGAGCATGTGTGTGACTGAGAGAAAAAAACTCGTAGAAACTGTAAACATAAGAGCATTTTAAGGGCAAAATAATCTGGAATATGGGTGTCGTTTTAGTTGGGGGTGAGGGGTGGGGGGCAGGCGGGGTCTGCTGCATGAGAGAGAGAGAGAGAGAGAGAGAGAGAGAGAGAGAGCGAGAGAGATGCACACACACACACACACACACACACACACTCACTACAGTGCACACCGACTTTTCCCTCCCTTTACACTTAATACAGGAGGTTATTGGCGCTGTGAATATATTAATATCACAAGTTGAAAGGACATGACTATGCACATGCATACTGTGTAGAATGGCCTTATGGTTGTCTGTGTTACCATCTGTAAACCACCATGTCATTGTTGAGTGACAAGTAGGGCTTAGTATGAATACTCAATACCTTTTTTTTTTTTTTTTAAATCAACCAAAAAAGGCAGTTTCAAGCAAAAAATAAATAAAACAATGCGTACACTAACTATTTGAATACACTTGTAAAAGAGCAAATGCAAGTACGCCAGAAAATACTTTATTCATTATTTATTTCTTTATTATCTTGCCAGTGTATAATGTATTTTAATTTTATTTAATTCTTTCATTTACGCAGTTCTAACCTCAAATCTATAGACACCCAAAAAACATCCATTAGCTGACATCTGAAGAATGACTTAACGTTGTTCATTTTGAATCCCACTTGGCAGATCGGCGTCGCTTGCCCCACGCAGGTTTTAACCATAGTGAAATATCTTGGTATTTGTAAGTAGACTTGAGTAAACTCATTTCTCAGCTTCCTGTGTTTGGTAAGCTGCACCATGGCGGCTCTGCTTCTGTGTGTCAACAACCCTGAGAGGGAGTGGCTGTTGCAGAGGAAAGGAGAGGATATGTCTGTTTAAACTTCTATTAATCCTTTAATACAGGTTGGAAAATGTTTTTTACATATTCAGAAGTGCTTCAGAAAACTGTTACTATTTTACTCGATACAAAGATTAACCCACAAAGGGCAGCCAGACCGTAACCATAGCTATACATACTTATAGAATGTAAAAAACCAACGATAAAGTATTGATCTCATCATGCCCTTTAGTAGAATAGAGGTTACTTTCTACAGAAGCGCCTCCAGCTCATATTCATATCCACGTACCTTTCTCAGTTCAGTTTGGTGTCGACCATGATTTTGCATGTCAGTTTTTCATAAAGCAATATTGCCAGTAGGGAAATTCCAACATGGCCCAGGCCCTGCTCCTCAACGTAGCTTATTCCCCCTCCACTCCCTCTCCCCTGTTACTCTGCTGTTGGCCGTATCGGTGAACAAACACAGACCTTCGCCTCGGTGTATTTGTATTTGTCTATTAGCGCGCTTGCGTGTGTTGACGCTCCTTATGACAGTATCACTCTCTCCCTCCCGGCAATCAGCCTTTCTGTTTACAGACTTTCCCCTCCTTCCCCGGGCTCCCTCTTCCACTCTCTTTAAGGTGAATGTCCCATATCGGATCACTCAGCCTTTATAGCAAATAGCGAAGCTTTTGAAGCTTACGACTCCCACCGTGGCCAAATATAGTAAAGTCTACGTGTGTGTGTGTGTGTGTGCGCATGCACGCAACAGGCTGGATGTGCTCTCCTGAGTAAATGGCTCTGGGGTAAAAACGTGTTTGTTATTGTTCCCAGCACATCGCCTGTAGAAAACACCGCCAATTAAAGGGGAGGTTTTATGTGTTAAGAGCAGGAAGTGTTGCTGTGTGTGGCTGCGTGCTATTGGCTGCTCTGCTTTTCCCATGTCGTACAGACACGGCTCTCTACTGCCGTGGCCAAATGGAAGGTAAACACAACACGCCTTTGAATTTAAAACCCTTACTCGAAACGTGTGTGTGTGTGTGTGTGTGTGTGTGTGTGTGTGTGTGTGTGTGTGTGTGTGTGTGTAAGGAGGCGGCAAGCAAATTATTGAATGACACTGTGAGGTTTAAATGTGTGTGTGTGTGTTGAGCTTAATGAGAGATTAGCTCTCCAGGATGCTACCGCCCCCCCTCTCCTCCTCCTCCTCCTCCTCCTCCTCCTCCTCCTCCTCCTCCTCGTGTTGTTGATGCACGAGGGAAATCGTCCGTCCATCCATGCCTCCTTCCATCCATCCCCCCGTCCAGCCAGCCTCGAAAACAAAACAAGGCGTTGTATGAATGAAAGTGGGAGGGCTTGAGTGGCCTAGAAAGGCAGGCAGGCAGATAGAGAGAGAGATTGTGGTGCAGGGTGAGGCCGTGGTGGATGGGAGGGTTGGAGAAGAAGGATGGTGGAGGAGGAGTGGATGAATGAGTGAGTGAGTGAGTGAGCGAGCGAGCTGACTGGAGCATGTTTGGCATAGCAGCTAGCTGGCGTAGCGCAGTGCTAGCGTGAGCGGAATGAAGAATAAAGCTGCTGCTGCTGCGGCGTTACGCTACTCCGGCACTCCCCACTGAGACGGCTGTGCTGTGATCCGCTAGAGTAAAAAAGGGGGGTAAATATACCTCAGTAATACAATATTATACAAAATCTTGAAATAAGATACCAAGGTAGTGCATCATAAATGTAAATTGTACAAAATCACAAAAATGAATATAATGAATGAATATCATGACGCTGATGAACTGATGGAACTAGCTGTCTCTGTTTCGGCTCCAGTCTTAGGCTGGTTGTAATTCACCCAAAGCAGCAGTCCTTCCCGGCATGCTGGCTGCTTGGCTGCGTCTGCCCCCCCCCCCCCACCCCTGTCTGTCCCAGCGAGGCCAGGGTTAACCCTGGGCGTCTCTCTCCTCCCCAACATGGAAGGCCATTGAATGGCTGCCTCCCCCAGTCGGCGAACGCATTGGCTGAGGCTGAGGGTGGATCTGGGGTTGGAGCGGCACTCAGGCCTGGATCCTCGACTGGAGCTGGATCCGCGAGCGGTTCGCGGCCCTCCCTCCCGCGCTATGTGACGCTGTGGTCACAGCATGTGCACACACACACACAGAGCAGACAGACGAGAGGGGGAGGGCCGGAGAAGAGCGCTTTTCTCTGTGGGTCAGAGACGACGCTGTGCAGCGTTGGGTTTTCTAGCTCACAGTAAAGAAAATGCAGTTGAGCAACTCCTGCATGAACCAACCCCAGAGGTGGAAAGTTATGTTTATTTTTTCTTTTATTAGTCATTCCCCTTTTCTGGGGTTTCCACCCTTTGTCCCTTTCGTCATTGTTCTTTAACCTCCGTATCAACCCCCTGTGTGTCCTATCTGCTCTTACTCAGGCACCACAATGGGCAGCCCTCCTGTGCGCGGGGGTGGTGGTCCTTAGGTTTGCTCACAGTACGGATAACTCGATTATTGAAAGCTAACCAAAATACTAATTCAGTATCTTCTTTTTAAGTATGTGTTTGTGTGTGTGTGTGTATAAGAGACTCAAAGCAGAGTCAAATCCTGTTTGCAGCCTTTTATTTGACCTGGATCTGCTTTGTGACCAGACGCTCCCTGGTTCACTTCACATGTGACATCAAGGCTGACATTATAAGGAGAAGCATAGTGAGAGACTATTAGTAGATATTTAGATTTTTTTTATCCAGTGAATTCCGAAGTCAATAAAAACTGATTAGGTTTTATTATGTATTGTATTTTGCACTGAAAGGAACAGGACATCCTCGGTTAACTTGCTTATCGTTATGTCCTATCCTGCGCCTGGTATAAGGTGAGATGTAATGAGTCTGTACTGGTCATCAGACAAGGCAATAACGGCCAGTTTATTGGATCATTACAGGGAACAGGGCAAACCTAACGGCTAATCCAATCACAATTGACACTAAAGCTCTTTCACCAAATGCTGTTTCCAAACAGGTCAAATTGAACCCGACATGAGCCAATGACCTATAATGTTAATAGCAATCAAGGTGGTATCCGTGGTGGTGCAGACTATCGCCGTTGGTCATCAAGTGTGAATGGTGGACACTCGCTCTTCATGGATGCCGGGGGTTGCAACACTAATGTCCACATACGTGTCAGCAGATTACGGGGGAAGTCGTCTGATTGTGTCCTTGAATGCTAATTGGTGTCTGTCTAATATTGTGCAAATCAACCCCAGAACACAGAAAGGAGTTCTGCTGTAGCCTGGAATCAACGTGTTGATCCAACAGTGAAGTCGCTGCGGCTGCATTGACACGTGTCCATTCATGCCGGGGTCCATTTGGGATCTCTGTTTCTCTCAACTTAGTGTTGTTAACATTAGTTTTTTTGCTCTCTTTTTTGTTACATTTTCACATTCTCTTTAAGGGTCAAAGGTTTTTTCAGTCCCCTGTTTGTACCCCCTCTGATGGCAGCTCCGACTTTCTCTTTGAGCCACCACAGCGACGAGGAACCACAAAGCCTCGGCCCCAGAACACCTGTTTATAGTTCACGGAGCCGTGTTCATGTGTTTGTACTTGCACAGCAAACATGCATGCGGTTCCCTCGCTGCTCACAGATCAGAGCCAACCACCACTTGGTGACCATTTTGACCACAGGGGTTCTGCTCATTTGGCCCCTACTTGTTTTTTAACGTTTTGCGAGCTGTTAAATGCTAGACAGCGTGT
The DNA here is from genome assembly GCF_949316345.1 of Pungitius pungitius. Lineage (NCBI taxonomy): Eukaryota > Metazoa > Chordata > Actinopteri > Perciformes > Gasterosteidae > Pungitius > Pungitius pungitius. The sequence goes on along the minus strand of NC_084906.1, from coordinate 16,134,528 downwards.
CGGAGACAGCGACGTGTCCCTGCCCACGAATGCAATTTCCATAGTGACACTAATTAGGGTGAAGAAAAAAAAACATTGCTAAATTCATGTGTACAATTGTTAACCTCGTCCTTACGTTTTCTCCTCCCCCCCCTGTTTTTCCTCAGTGTGCCTGGACAACTGTAAGCACAGTGCGTGTAACCGCAAGGGCCAGTGCTGCCATGACCAGTGCCTCGGCGGCTGTTCTGAGCCAGGTAATGCAAGTAGCTGTGTGGCCTGCAGGAACCTCCAGCATGGGAACAACTGTATGGAAAAGTGTCCTCCTGGGTACTATGTCTTCAGGGGCTGGCGCTGTGTCAGCTTCTCCTTCTGCCAGGTTGGTAATCATTCAAATTCTTTAGGTTGACTCTTATAATGTCGACACGGTAAACTTACAGACGCCGATGTAAGCAGTTGTTTCATTCATTTCATTTTTATTTATTTTTTCAATCCAGGAGCTCCACAACCAGTGTAAGGAGACTAAGAAGTTGAACCAGGACCGAGAGTCTGGCTGCTACGAATATGTCATCCACAATGGGGCCTGTATTCCAGAGTGTCCGTCAGGATACTCCACTATCAACTCCACTACGTACGTCCGGCACACACACACACACACACACACCTTTAATGCTACCATAAACACTGCCATCTTATTGATGGTGGCCATCACTACACAATCTGAGATTTAGCCTCCACCCACAACAAATCATCCCCCCTGTGACAGTGGATTGTGGTCACTCGAAACACTCAATAAACTTTGCACACAAGAGGTGATTGTGTTTGGAAGTTGATCAAACAGAAAGGGCTGCAGTATCTTCCCACTATGGAAAGTCTCCCCTGTGGAAAAGCAGCACGGCTGCTGAGAAGTAAAGACATTGTGGAGGTGCAAAACATCACCTGCACAACGGTTTGCCTGGAGATTGAGCGTGAACAGGGTTTAGCTGATTTAGCTGATGCTTTCTGATCCATAGTGACTTACGGATAAGGATACAAACCCAGAAGAACAAGAAAGTGCAATTTCATTAAATAAGGCGATTTATACATTACACATACACAATTAATAGCCTGTGAGGTATTTGCAGAAACCGTAATGAAAATACAAGAGCTGATGGCTAAAATGTCATTTAATACGGGTGTGATAAGTTTACCAATTGCCCCAAACATAAAGTTTCTTGATTGGTCCCGAGACTTCATGTACAATAAGATAAATAAATAAATCCTCTAATCCCAGTTGCTGTGAATGGGTCCGTGGTGTTTTCACAGCCTCCATCACATGTTCTCAATGATTACACAGCTGCATCAAGTCAAATTGTCCCCGGGCTGACATTGAAAAAAACAAAGAGTGATCCACAACACTATGTAAAAGTTTTTGAAGGACTTTTCACATGCAAAATACAGCTGTGATCTTAAAATGTACTTTTGTCAACAGAATGAAGCAACGTTTGTAATCATGCTGAAGTGCTGATTACTTATTATTTATCAGAAACGGTGTAGAAGGGTGCACTGAGGTGAAATAATGTGGCCAGGTCTTTAAGCAACTAATAGCTAACTAATAATTATTTTCCCATCCACGGGATTATTCAGTATTCAGAACCCGAGCTCAACTTTACAGTCTGTCTGGGTCCTGTTCACGTCAGTATGGTTGAGTGAATCTCATGAGATTACTTCATATGAAATAATAGCAATCGGTAATAAGGATTGCTGGTTGACTGATTGTCAGGTGACTTGGTGGATGTATTTAAACCTGGTTAAATGGACTGAGGTGAAAGATCAGCGGCCTAGATCCCTATTACCCTTAAGCACACTCAACCGCTTATCTTATTGTAAATCTGAATAAAAGTGTCAGCCAGGTGCCATGAACGTAAAAGTAATGTAAAGAAAAACAAAAAAAACCCATTCTGGATGTCACCTGCTCCTGTTTAGCACACAGCTTTGCCTGCGAGTGCAACCAGCGAGGGCACGACCTCACTTGAAGTAAGCGGCGGTAGAGGAACATGGCGGGGCTTCCTCATTTTAGCGCCCGGTGGCTGTTTGCTAAACGCAGTGGACACGTGTTTGTTTTTGAGACCTTTCCTGTTTTTTCGTGCTGTCAAAACATATACACAGGTGCGCACACCGAGGACGGAACATATTTCAGCAGAAACGGGATATATGCAACACTCCTGTTTGTTTGTTTTCTGGCGAAGGGAATCCGACAAAAAAACAGCTCTCGCAAGAGTGGCCCGTTGAATACAAACCCCCCCCCCCAAAAAAAAACCTGAGTCACCTGCCAAAGTCACCTACGACAGAAGACTTAAGAGAGCGAGTTTTGCGGGTGCAGAGGCGTCGTAGAGGGACACATTAATGGAGTGTGGAGAAGAGCGTTAGTTGGCGATCGGGTGAAAACGAAGCACCGCATTCGTCTGAGTTTTTTTTTTTTTTTTTTTTTCTCCAATGAGAGTTTCCCGGAGAAGTCTGCATGGCCCGAAGCCGTAGGTGGCCGGGTGATTGATGGTGTTTGTGTATCTGGCGTACCCGTGAATATTCAAGTGCTTCGCGTATACATTCGTGAGGGCATGCGTTTGAGTGTTTGTGTGTGCCGAGCGTGTTCGCGACTACATTAGCTCGTTCCCAGTAAGGCCTTTGGTCGGGTTACTTTTTCCAGGTGCAGGCTGCAGTGGGGGGGGGGGGGGGTGGTGGTATGTCCACTGTGTCCAGATGGAGAGAGGTCTATATATAGTGATATATTTATTAGGTAAATAATAAACACCTTTAGTACACCCAGCGGAAATGGGAAGAACATTTCAACAGAACATACATTTTTCCAAAAAAACAAATCTAGTGTGTGTAAAAACAGATTGACTTTGCCTTGTATGCTTCCAGCCAGAAGAGATTATCAGATGTAATGACAAAAAAGAATATTGCTTTAAGACCCAGTCATTCACAGAGCTTTAAGGCAGAATGGCATTGTTTGTTTGTGTGGCTACGTCATCACACATTATGTGATGAGCCAAACTTTTTTTTTTTTTTTTTTTTTTTTCTTCTCATTGGCGATCTGACGCGACATCAGGGGGCCTCCGTGTGTCTGTTTCGCTGCTGTGGGTTGCTGGTTACAGCGAGAACAAGCGTCATCATCACAGCGGCTTAGCCTGGCAGAAGCTACACCCAGACAGACACGCACACAAACACAGACAAGCCGGCAACATTATACATACGAGTACACACACACACACACACTCTCTCACACACACACACACACACACACACACACACACAACAATGAGGATTGACACAGAGTAGGGATAGTTGCCGTCCTGATTTTTCCATTTTAACAGTTAATACATTTTCCTCTGTAATATATGTCATCATTAGTATGCTTTGGGGCTGTCCTTGCCCAAAGAAGTTCTTAGTTGACAAAGAATATGATTTGGTTCACAATCGAGAGTTTAAAAAAACAACTGAATTACTCCTAAAATAATTGCACTGAAGCACCTCTTTAAATCCATCCTTCAGTTGGATACTTTTTCTCCCCGCCTTCCACTGCCTCTTCAGCCGTGCGTGCTCGAGCGTGCGTGGGTGCATGTGAGCGTGCACGCACTCGGTCTGGTTCCGCCGGGCCCGGGCCCAAAACCAAACCTGAGCGTCGGCTGCGGCCTCTGATGCAGATGGTTCTAGCAGACCCTGCAGTCCGAGTCATGGAGTTCAGCCGGACAGAGAAACACTGTCTCTTTAAGAGCTGCCGTTGGGCCCAGCCTGTCTGTCTGTGTGTCTGTCTGTGTGTCTGTCTGCCTGCCTGTCTGCCTGTGTGTCTGCCTGTGTGTCTGTGTTTTTCAGTACAGCCCAAAACATTCTTTCTTTCTACATTGCAAACCGGAGCATTGCGGGTGAGACGTTGAATATACTATTCATACGTGGGAGGAGAAATGAGCAACACAAAATATATACATATATATATATTTTTTTTATTATTGTTGTTTTGAGAGGCAATTTAAAGTGTGTTTCCACTCGCCCAGAGGTCCGAGAGGGGGAAGCAATTATTTGGCCTCTGATTGACGTAAATTATTAAGGGCTTGATAAGATGGAAACTGGGAGGAGGCAGGTGTGTATTGGGTCAATCGTCTCTCTCTCTCTCTGGGGGACGGGAAAAGGCCAGACAAGGACTAAAACCACACCCCTGGGAATCAAGTGTGTGTTGTCCCCATGGCGAATGTCATCCGTAGCATCTCCTCTCTATTAGCGGGCGAAAGGTTCGGGCGCAATTTTGGTGAGACTGTGTGAACTTGTGTGTGTGTGTGTTTGCTTCCTGGAAAGGGGGATTATAATAAGAGTTGCATAAACATAGAATTAACTCAGGGTGAGCTTACAAAGGCCAGTGCATGCAGAGCTCGCATGGTCCCCGCAGCGAACAACAGCATCCTTTGTTTTGTTCCCCGGGCCTTTGAAAAGGTGCCTGTTAAGGCTGCTGCTGAATGTCATTGTCTCCTCTCCTCTTCTTTGAGTTTTGAAGCCCTGATCAGACGCCTTCACAATCCGATCCAGTGCACCATCCTAGCCCCCACGGCTCTCTTTTGATTTTGTAGAAATTTCACCCAACTTTGTTGTTTCTCAGCAAACCTCACATCCAAGCAGGCCCCTAATGAACACGTTGGGTGGGGGAAGCTGACTTAAATGTTAACGTTTTTTTTTGGAGCAGACCAACCAAAAAGCAGCTTTTTAGTTCCACGTCTCGGGCTGACCTTTGTGGGGTGTCAGGGCTGGAAGCGGAGTTAATAGGAGGGATTATGTTCCTTCGAGAGGGCTTCTCAAAAAAGTGTTCATTTGTGAATGAAGCATCGGATCCCTTTTCTCTGTGTGGCGTGTAGCCGGCTCACTAGACAAGGCCTGCCTTTTGTGAATGAATTTACTGAAAGGCAGCACCATCAAGGCCTCATTGCTCCGTATACGTGTGTGTGCGTGTGTGTGTGTGTGGTTACGTGCACAAGCACATGTTTCCAGGGAGAGAATGCCACTCAGCGAGCTGAGAGAGGGGGATGCTTGTTAGGAGCTGCAGATGGTGTTTCGGTCGTGTTGCTTTTGTTGTTTTTTGCTGCATTCGTGTGTGTGTGTGTGTGTGTGTGTGTGTGTGTGTGTGTGTGTGTGTGTGTGTGTGTGTGTGTGTGTGTGTGTGTGTGTTGTTTATGTGACAGAAGAAATGAAAGCGAAGCACGATGAAGCACTCTCCTGTATTCCGCGGTGCTAATAAAAGAAGGATTGGATGTGGATGATAGATTACATAATCTAATTCCACTGCTGAGAGCCTATGGATTTATTTAGGTATTAGACAGTCTTTTTTTATATTTCTGGAGGTTGTATAAAGTGCTTGAATGAGCATTCTTGTTTACAATTGCTGCATATGGATAGGAAATAATATTTGGGTCAAACTCAATCATAAAGCGCAAGGGTTGCCTGTATATAAAGCTCGTTGTGGCAACAAATGTACGTCGTCTTAATTTCCTCAGACAGATTCCCCCCCCCCCTGTTGTTTTCAAAATCCCTCGTCATCCCCGGTCCCAGCTCACGTCACACGAGTACGTCACTGAGCCTGATCCAGTTATGCGCCTCTCCATTTCTAATAACTGCACACCAAAACATTGCAGCCTTTGTAGTTTTGTTGCTTCAGAATGTGCCGTGGACAATAATCCCGTTAATAATGTTCTTGATTTGTCTCTATTGATCTGCTTGCTCTCTGCCCGGCACATCAGCAAAGTATTTACTGCATTGATGTAGAAGTTACTGGCTCTGATCCGCGTACGTCTCTCTCTGTGCAGGTTGACCTGTTCGCCGTGTGCGGGTCTGTGTCCTAAACTGTGTGCGGGAAATAAGACCATCGACTCGGTAACGTCGGCCCAGGCCTTGAGAGGCTGCACCGTCCTCCACGGCAACATGATCATCAAGATCCGAGGAGGGAGTGAGTACCAGTAGAGGCTCCAGTAGAGGCTCTGGTTCTCCCGCTGTGTCTGTCCCCTTCTCCCTCCACAGCTCGGGTGTCTCCGTCAATGTTGAGGACCTCTGTTTCTGATCGCATGACGGTCTGAATGTTTTCTGCCCAAGTCTTCACGATCACATCTCCTTCGCCTTGCAGATAATATTGCAGCTGAATTGGAGGCTAGTTTGGGCCAGCTGGAGGAAATCACAGGATACCTGACCGTGCGCCGAGCCTACGCCCTGGTGTCCCTGTCCTTCCTCCGCAAACTGCGTGTTATCAGGGGGGAGCATCTGGAGGGAGAGTGAGTCTCGTCTCCTCCGCTCTCCTCGCCGCCCGGGTCATTGTGTGCGCTTCTTTATCCGTCTGCCCTCTGCCTCTCTCAGTGTCTTCGCCTTCTACGCGCTGGACAACCAGAACCTGCGTGAGCTGTGGGATTGGTCCAAGCACAACCTGACCATCCATCGCGGTCGCATGTTCTTCCACTACAACTCCAAACTCTGCATGTCTGAGATCAGAAAGATGGAGGAGGTGACGGGAACCAAGGAGCGCAACCAAAAGAACGACATCGCTGTACGCACCAACGGGGACCAAGCCTCCTGTAAGACACTCTGAATGTTAGACTTAAGATTTTCATTTAATGTTCTTAATCTGCTTTATTTATTTATCTTTAATTTAGGTCTAATTTGGTGCTGTTTCATTTCAGTAAAAATAACATACTGTTCATGCTATTATGGCGTGATTATGGTTGTCTATACCTCAGTAGCATTGGGGTGTTTGATGCATGTGCTGAGGATAGTCCGTTTCCCCCCCCCCCCCCCCCCCCCCCCTCTCAGGTGAGACCAAGCTGCTGAAATTCACCTTGATCAAGACCTCATCGAATATGATTATGCTGAAGTGGGAGCCCTTTTGGCCTTTAGACTTCAGAGACTTGCTGGGATTTATGGTTCTCTACAAAGAGGCGTAAGTATCTGACAAGAATCCCTCACACCTACGGTACAGGAGTTATTTTGGACTACAGTTTGAATGTCATGTCAGTAACTTGATCAGTTCGGCTTTTACTCCCTTTAAACTGAACTGATTCTGAGACGCTCTCTTCGCTGCAGTACTCCAACAAACAATAGGAAGACTCGATATAGTTCCGACTGAGAGTTAAATACAGAATCAATCAAAATACTTTGTATAATCTTTAAGGCACTGACTTGTCTGTCTCCCCATACGTGTGCCGTCTATATAGTTCTCTGATCTCTGTCTTTCCTCCTGCTCCAGGCTGTACAGGAACGTGACCGAGTTTGATGGACAGGACGCCTGCGGCTCCAACAGCTGGGCGATTGCTGATGTTGATCCTCCGCCCCGTGCCACGGACAGCAAGAAGGCGGAAGAACCAGGCCACCTTATCCGACCATTGAAGCCCTGGACCCAGTACGCCATCATGGTCAAAACCCAACTGTCTGCGTCTGACGAGCACCAGGTCAACGGAGCCAAGAGCGAGATCATCTACGTCCGCACCGATGCGTCCAGTAAGTTACACATAGGGTTATCTTACGCTTTATGAATACTAGAATTATATTAGACTGAATCTGAATTGCAAAAAAAGGGTCTTAAAGGGTAATGTCAACACATTATCAAGTTTAATTTGGCTGTCCAACACGCAAATTCTTATCTTCACGGATACTACATATACAGTACCAGATAAAAGTTTGGATTGGATTCAATTGAATGAGAAAGTGAACTTTTCACTGGTACGGTACAATCCATCAGCGGTCTAAACACGTCTGGACCAATTTTCAACTGCGCTTGTACCTAACAGAAAACTCCAAGCAGTGCTAATATCTGTGTGCGGAAAGTTCTCCATAAATGAATGAGGGGGAAGCTTTTTTCACCAACTATCGGTTGTTTCCCTCCATCCCCCTCAGAACCCTCGGTGCCTCTGGACCCTATTTCCTCCTCCAACTCGTCCTCTCAGATCATCCTGAAGTGGAAGCCCCCCACCAACCCTAACGGCAACATCACCCACTACCGCGTCATCTGTCGTAAGCAGTCCGAGGACAGTGACCTCTACAAGTTTGACTACTGCCTCCAAGGTCAGTATCCACTTGTGGATGCATCCAAATCCGCCCCAAGTGGCTGTTTCACTTCTTCATGTACTTGCATGGCTTTCACCTCACGCCGCCTATTCTCTTCTGCCCAGGGATGAAGCTGCCGTCTCGTACCCCGACCCCGCCGGACAGCGAGGACGAGCAGAAGTGGAACCACACAGACGAGCCCCATTCCGGGGGCCGGTGCTGCGCCTGCCCCAAGACTGACAACCAGCTGAAGAAGGAGCAGGAAGAGATAGAGTACCGCAAGACCTTCGAGAACTACCTTCACAATGAAGTCTTTGAGATCAGGTACACACACCGGATTCTGATCAGGTGTTACAGGTCATGACTGAAAAAAAAAAAAGAGATCAGCTTTATTGAACTTGTTTACAAAGCTTGTATACGGTACATTCAGACTGTACATTCAGCATCACACCGCATGTATCACAAGGCAAGACGGGGGGGTCTTGCTTTTGTTTAGTTGCTGTTTGTGGCAGGGCAGCAACACTGGGGGCCCCTGCCTTCCGTCCGGCCAGACACTCTTCTTTTGTGCCAGCCCACCACGATGGCCGCCGTGCAGCTCCGTGCCAAGTCTGTCTTGTCCATTTGTGCTTGTGTGTGTGTGTGTGTGGTTCACGTGGAGCCTTGTTTTTGTACAGGGCACTGCTGTGGGGGGGGGGGGGGGGGGGGGGGCTCTCAGCGTGGGAGGTGGTGATTGTCTGGACCGTGGTGCCCCTACCCGCTCCCCTGACACACACACACAGTCTCTCCCTCCGCTGTAATTGCTGTGCCCATTATCATTCATGTTAGTCAGGGGCTCAGTCATGCAGACCGCCATTTGGACTCAAGCTCACACAAACACTCAAACTCAAACTCAAACACCTCAGCTGGGTTTTGGACACATGCTGTTGAATCAGCCACGGTCAACTCCATACACTGTAGTACACAAAGAACTCCTCGTGCTCTCATTTTCCGTCGCGCTGATGGATGAAGGGAGGGCCATATTTGTGTCGGTTCCACATTCACAATGTTTGCTGGTACAGTGAAGGAGGCACCTCGGGGTGAGGTGTGCTACTTAAGGACACTTAATGGTGGTGATTTCGGGAAGGAAGGAGGATTTATTGACAGTGTTTCCACCTGTCTTTACGCAGAGTTGCTACTGCAGGTGTTCTGTGTGTTGCTTGGTTGAGGTCGACGGGCCTTTGTGGTGGACCTACACTCGCCACCACTCGCAGTGAGGTGGCGCTGCTCGTTGGCACCACGCGGGGGTGGCAGCCGGTAGCCCTTCCAGCGGGGCATTAAATGGTATTTGTGGATATGTGTCATGCAGTCAGACTTGCTACTCACTGTAAAGGTCAGTGTGGGCAGAGGTCCTCACTGGCCTCCTCCACACTGCTGCTCCATCTGCCGGGTCCTAATTCACATGGAATGCTTCTGACTTTCTTTTTTGATTATATATTCCACCTTTTCTGGGAGCCTTTTGTGTTAGAGGACTGCGTGTGAAAGGCTCTTAAAAAGAACACCGCCTCCTGCAGGTTTTCAGCAGGCATTTCATCTGACTTTTTTTCTTCACCTGTTGTCCTGTCTGTCCAGGCCATCTCGACGCCGGCGCTCAGTGGGAGTGGCCAACGGCACCCTGCCCTCTTTCTTCCTCCCGGCAGCCCCCGGCCTGGCTTTCGGATCCACGACGGCTCCCCCTGAGGACGAAAATGAGGACGAGGAGGGGTCCAAGGTACCGCGCTGTTTAGATTTTCATTCCACACCGATCTGTCATTCGATGTGCTGAGTGTTCCGCATCACAGACGCTCATGTAGTCTAAGAAAAAATGTATTGCTGATCTACTTTTATATATAACTCCGAATTGAGGTGTGAAACGGCTTAAACGCTCCTCTGAGAATAAATTATTTTTAACTTTGTGAGCCTCTGAGTTCATTCACATTTTGAAACATTAAAAGCAGATTTTTTGGAAAGAGAGAAAAGGAACTGTTCAGTTTGGAAAATTCTATTCTCCATTGAAACCACTGAACTAATGACTTCTTTTTCACATTTTCTGCTCAGGTGGAACTAAAGGTGTCCTCAAAAGAGTCAACAGTCATCTCCAACCTGCACCACTTTACCAGTTACAAGATAGAGATCATAGCCTGCAACAAAGTAAAAGACCTTGAACAATGCAGCTTGGCTTCTCTTGTCAGTGCTCGGACTATGCCAGAGGGTAAGAACCAGTACAAATGTCTCACAGGAACTTAGTTATTGTTGAAAGTCCATAGGAAGGTGTTGATTGGTCGTATGGCCACTGAGTATATTTGCATTTGACAAACTTACAAGAACACACACGGTGACGTTAGCATCAGCATTTAGCCTTTCCCCATATATGCAGCAAAGAAAGTGCCATGGATGATCAGAATAAACAAAACTTTTAAAATACCCAACAATCTCTTCCCAGAGGCAATCGGGGACGAAGTTCCCAACTAGAACATTTGTGAAAATACAATGCTTCATCCTGCTCACATGCTCAGTGCTTGTCTTTAACATGTGGTACACACAGAGAAGGCAGACGACATCCCGGGCCCTGTGACCCATGAGATCGTGGCGGGCGAGCCTCCCTACGTGCTGGTCAAATGGAATTCCCCTCGCTCCCCTAATGGCCTCATCATCCTGTATGAAGTGTTCTACAGAAAGGTCGGAGACTCAGAGGTCAGTACCAGCCATCCCCAAACTTTTCACCAGTGCAAAAGAAAACATTAAAAAACGGAGAGAGATCAGGGAGTGACCTTCCCATGCTGCCACTGTGTGTGTGTGTGTGTGTGTTTGCGTAGTGCTGCACCTGTCACCGTCATTGTGTGCATGTTGTTTACTTGCTGCTGTAAATGTGAGAATTCGTCTCTCATTGCTGTTCATTGCGGCATTGCCTGACCCTAGGAGTCAGTAGCAGCTCTGTTACCATAGTGACAGAGGCAGGAAGGAAGAGTCTAATGCAGTGGCAGGGATGGAATGGCATCTCAGACATCATCTCCTGCACTGCTGCAAAAACACATTATTTTCATTTAAACTGAGGTTCCAATGAATAGCTCAATAAATATAACTAAACGCATGCACATCATGCACGCATCAGACCGACCGTTAAAAGTTGTACATATAATTGTACAGTTTTACAAGTTTTCTTCTTTGATACTCGCCCCCCATTATTCAATTGAAAAATGGTTGTTTATTCAATGTACCGTGTATAAGACTTATTTACATTTTGAGTTTGACCCATTGTTATATCTTATATGTATTATTATAAGTTGCATATATATATTTATGTATTCATAAAAGTATTAATGTAGACGCAGATGCACACTAGCATCACTTTATGTGTGTTTCTGCATTGACATCGAAGTTAACTGTCATCACAAAGTTTACACATTTTACACATTCTAAACAAAGTTCTTCTTGTACAAAAGAGACAGATCTCCCCAGTCGTGACTCTTTGTGTCGCATTAGATCCAGACACAAGATCTCCTCTTTAATAGGCCATTAACCGCTAGCTCATAATGACGTTGAGTCAAACTTAATCTCTTTCAATGTTCCTTCCCGGTGACGTTTTCAGTGTTGACTTAAGGCAGCAGCCCGTGTGGAAGATTAACCGCTGCATATTTAGCGGTTTTGTAGTGGAACTCTGATTTGGGTAAACCTTTCAGAACTGTGTGTGCCCTCCTTCGTTATCCCTTTACACATCTTGTAAAGTATCTCTCTCTGTTGATTTCCAGGTTCACACAGCTTGTGTGTCGCGGCCGGCCTACCTCAAGTCAGGTGGCACAAAGCTTTCACTTGTGCATCCTGGGAACTACAGTGTGAGGGTCCGCGCCACCTCCTTAGCGGGAAATGGCTCTTTCACAGAAACCACTTACTTCTTCATGCCCAATTGTAAGACCGCAGGCTTTATGTCCGACTCAACCGAACTTGCATCTCACACATCTGGAAGTTTGTAAACTGCTTAGATAATTTTACACAATAATATCCTTTAATACGGATTGTTCTTTCATACTCTGCGAACTGACTGACGGCTTGCATGTCCATTACAGCGGATCCAGGTTTAATTTGGATTGTGATGGGTCCAGTCATCTGCTTCATCCTGCTGCTGTTCGTGGGCGGTGGAGTCTTCTTCATCCTCAAAAAGAGGTACAAATCTTTGACGGGCGTCGGGATCATCCACCCAGCTGGATAAACAAACCGAATACAAACACCAAGGAGGGAAGGGTGCTTTGTTTTGTTAACAAACCTCGAGTGAGACTTGGAAAAAGACGGTGTTGAACGTGAACACTTGAGCCCAGTAGCTGTTATGAGTGCGTGACAGAGGAAATTAACGAGACCCACTGAAGAACATTTGCATTTTTTTTTAACTGTCTCATGCTTTCGGGCTGTGGCGTTACAGGCAAACAGAAGGCCCGACCGGACCTCTCATCGCCTCCTCAAACCCAGAGTACATCAGCACCAATGATGGTAAGAACAGCGTTACACAACCGCTGAGGTTGGGAAGTTCAACACGTGCTTCTTCCTGCATTTACAACATGATCGTTTGTGAATGGCTACCTCATTGAAACGGCTGCCTTCGTGTGTGTGTGTGTGTGTGTGTGTGTGTGTGTGTAGTGTACATCCCCGATGAGTGGGAAGTGCCCCGGGACAAGATCACGGTGCTCAGAGAGCTCGGGCAGGGCTCCTTCGGCATGGTGTACGAGGGAATCGCCAAGGACATCATCAAAGGCGACCCGGACACGCAAGTCGCCGTCAAGACGGTGAACGAATCGGCCAGCCTGCGCGAGAGGATCGAGTTCCTGAACGAGGCCTCCGTCATGAAGGCCTTCAGCTGCCACCACGTGGTACGACGCCGCGCAGCGCTTTACCAAACTGTTCCTCCTCGCCGCGCCGGGCAAACAGGCGCTACTCCCCCACACGTGTGAATTTGCAGCTTCATGACATGGTTCCGTCATCTGGCTGAAACCAGCGTGAACGCGTGTGACTCATTTAATCACGACTCTTTTTCTCTTTGCAGGTGCGTCTGCTGGGCGTGGTGTCCAAAGGTCAGCCGACCCTGGTGGTGATGGAGCTGATGACCCACGGCGACCTGAAGAGCTACCTGCGTGGCCTCAGGCCGGAATCTGAGGTGTGCGGCGCAGAAATGCCCTCCACGAGCTGGAGATCCACGCAGCCAAAGGATCGCGCTCGCGTTCAAATACATCGCTGACTGTATTTTTCTCGGGGGTGGGCGCTTCGCTTTGCAGAACAACCCCACGGGCCGCTCGCCTCCTACGCTGAAGGAGATGATCCAGATGGCTGCAGAAATTTCGGATGGCATGGCCTACCTCAACGCCAAGAAGTTTGTCCACAGGGACCTGGCAGCCAGGAACTGCATGGTGGCAGAAGACTTCACCGTCAAGATTGGAGGTACTTTAGCTTGTGTTTGTTTTTCCCCCTCCTTGTTCAAGCTGCAATTGCATTTCATCTCGGCTAGTCGTGTGTTTTGGTCAAATTGAATCACAAATCTCTCTCTCTCTCTCTCTCTCTCTCTCCCCCTCAGACTTTGGTATGACCCGAGACATCTATGAGACCGATTACTACCGTAAGGGGGGCAAAGGCCTGCTCCCCGTCAGGTGGATGGCGCCGGAGTCTCTGAAGGACGGCGTCTTCACGGCCCACTCTGACTGCTGGTGGGTCCCCGTTCTGTCGTCGCTCCGATAGCGACCGCTTCGCTGGGGCCGCTGGACCTCACTCGGTCGCCTGTGTGTGTCCCGCAGGTCATTTGGCGTTGTGCTGTGGGAGATCACGACGCTAGCCGAGCAGCCTTACCAGGGCTTATCCAACGAACAGGTTCTAAAGTTTGTCATGGATGGAGGATACCTGGACCGGCCGGATAACTGCCCGGAGAGGATGTGAGTAAACCACGCCCCCTGAGTAATTTTCCAATAGAATGCTTTCATTTTTGAGCGGGCCAGGGGAGTTGATTGCTTAATTGGATGACATGGGGGGGCATGTCCCAGAGGGGTAAAGCTCTGTACGCCTTGATCTCTCCCTTTCCAGGCACAGCCTAATGCAGATGTGTTGGCAGTACAACCCCAAGATGCGGCCGCTGTTCCAGGAGATCATCGAGATGCTGCGCGAGGACCTGCACCCGTCTTTCCGCGATTTCTCCTTCTTCTACAGCGAGGAGAACAAAGTCCCAGAGACAGAGGAGTACGACCTGGACTTGGACAACATGGAGAGCATCCCACTGGACCCCTCTTCATACTCCCAGAGAGAGGAGAGCTTGGGCAGGGACAGCGGGCCCTCGGCGGCCCGCAGGGGGAACTATGAGGAGCACGTCCCCTACACACACATGAACGGTGGCAAGAAAAACGGACGAATCCTATCGTTGCCCAGATCCAGCCCTTCCTAACATTTCCTGTTTCCCAAAGACCTCGTTCAACCCCTCCCCTCCATCCCCCCCGTCTTTCTCTTCCAGTCGGGTTGTTTTCTGTATCATTCATGTTCCTCTCATCAGTTTTCAGATTTTCGTCTTCTTGGGGAAGCCCTTCAAAGAAGACACTCAGATCTCAGGACTTTTTATTTTCTTCCTCGCGGCTGCCGCACACAGGCGGGCGAGGGACGCAAACACGGCTCTTTTTTTTTTCTTTTTTTTTTACTTCCTCAGCTACACATCGGACTTTCTATTACCATGTTATCGTTTTTTCACTATTGCCACGTTTCCGGGACTCCTTGTGGATGGAAACACAGAGAAAACAAAACTGTGAACACAACAAACCTTAGACAACCAAGAAGGCTGCTTATGCTCAAACCCCCCCCCCCCCCCCCCCCTGCCCCCTCTCTCCACCAATCTGCATTTCCACATTTGTGTGCTTTGTTTTAAGTGAAATCTTTTTACTCAAATAGTGGCCTTTTTGTATGTGGCCTATAAACAAAGAGAAGTGTCTATCAGTGCTTATACTAATTTCCCTTTGAACAATGACTTAATCAGTTTGGAACCAGTGGGATGACTTTCAAAGACTTGATTTGTAGAACAAACATCTATTCCTAGAGGAATGTTTTCTTTTTTCTGTTTTTTTTTTCTTTGTTTGTTCGGTTGTGCAGAATTCTAAACTACACACAGATTCATCGGGTGTTTGGTGAACAGTTTTAATTTATTGGGTTCAATGTTATTTCCTCTCTTTTCCTCTTCCCTTTCTCAGTTTTATTTCCGTGTCCTCACTATATGGCTGAAGGATATTTAAACAATTAAGAATTTGACTAAAGAGTTCTTCGGACTGACCAATAGCTGCTGCTTTGATATATTTTAGTCTTATATAAATATATAATAATATATATAGTATATATGTAATATTGGTATCTCTGTACCAGTATTTCATATATAATATATGGTATATTGATGTTTTTGTAAATAGTTCATATTTGTTCAATATTTTCATCAGAAGCTTTGCTAGTATTTTATTTTGCCAGGTTTTTCTTTCTGTTTTTTTTTAATTTTCTTATTTTTATAGCCCAAGAAATCACACTAAACTACCACCAGTGCTCTCTGTGTCTTAGGCCTGCAGTCCCCCTCTTGAGTGCTCTGTCTGCATCAACGGAAAAAGAGACGGCCCACGAAATATTGTCAACCCACTGCATCCTTTTGGGGTATTTTTATTTTTTTTTCAAACCTCGTTCCCTTTGAGAACCGAGGGAGGAAACTGTACTGCAGCAATGAAAAAAAAAAAAAAACGAAACAACCAAAAAAAAAAAAAGCTTTATGAAAGGGGTATGAGGTCTTTCTAGGTGGAAGTGCACCTGCTGTTTTTTTTTTCGTCTGCTGTGTCTCTCTGGTCGCATCCCGCCGGAGGGCTTCGTGTGTTTGGTTAGCGCGGGTTCATTGTGTCCTTTCCACTGTCGTTGAGGTCAGAGAGTTCGGAGAGAGCTCGTCCTTTCCTCCGTGTGATTGTACTTCCCTCTGTCGGCGTGACGGTGAGCGCTTGTTTTGGAGGGAGGGGGGATGGGATGGGGGAGGGGGGGGTGAACGGAGTGCTGTAGCCCTTACACCTCGCCTCGAGATCTGCTTCAGTTCAGGACCTCGGTGTTGGAACGGAAGGTTCTATTAAATTCACGCATCGTTGTCGTCCGGTTTTGCTCTGCACCAGACACACACAGACACACACACACACACACCCCTCCTGCACGCTCTCCCTCCTCAGCCTTCCCGAGGCTTCCCATTGGCTGCTGAACTCGCTGCTCAAAATCAGGCTATTGGAAATTTCCACGTTTTGTGGTTGAGGGGCTGGAGAGATATACGGAAAGTTCCCACTGTGTTCAGAGTCCACAGCAGCCAGTGAGGAGAGGGGGGGGGGGCCGTCTCTCTATCTCTCTGAGAGAGGGGGGGGGGGTGATTGTTAATCCTATTATTCTCTCTGCTATCACATGACGTTGGGCCGTCAGGACACGGCGTGCTGCAGCTATTTTACTCAGGTCTGACATTCCAGGATTTAGTTGGAACTGCTCGTTCCCTCGTTGACCCCCCCCCCCCCCCCCCTCAGCTGATAATACCATCGCCTCACCCCATCGGATTCAGAGCATACACTAGCAAGACTTTGTCTTACCTTCTTAATAATCAAGTATCTGCATCCCCCCCCCCCCCCTCCTGTCTGGAATCACAAACATTCCTTTCAACTGTAACCTGAGTCAGAGCTGCATGAAAGTATGCTGCTGATCCGCCATTAAGGTAATTAATTCACTATGACCTTCATCCGGAGCCCGCAGGCCTTCAGAGTTATACAGCAGACCCCCCCACCACCCCCCATAACAGCTCCTTTCTCCCTCCCTAGCCACGGCAGTCATGGATTTGGGAGGTGACAGACTTTTTTTTTCTTGTTTTTTGTGGTGCGGAATTCTGCGCTTACAGTACAGCCGACGTGCAGGCGGCTTTCTGTGAACAATGAGACGGAATCAGAGCGAGAGAAAGCAGGGAAGCTGCCTCCATGTTTCACCAGTGCCTTCTCTAACCCAGAGCCACGTCCAGGCTCGCTATGTCGGCCACACACACACACACACACACACACACACACACACACACACACACACACACACACACACTGTGCTCTTTCTGTGTTTCTTCTCATGAGGCAGGAGATGCAGAGATATCAACGCTGCATCCGTGTTCGTAACGTTGCAGCTTTGTTCTTTGCTGGAAGGGAAGTAGAAGTCTTTGGGGCAGTTTTTTTTTTTTTTTTTTAATTGTCTACTTTTGGTTTTAGCGTGTTGCCAGCGTAAGGTCTGAACACCCATGTTCACTTAGTGCTTTAGCGTTGACACTGTGGATCACAGTCCGGGCGGGTGTGCACTCGCAGGGGCCCGAGGTCATGAAGTTGATTCCGGCTAATTATTCTGAGGAGTTCCAGTCTTGGGCTTTTGTACTTTGTAAATAATCGGACATAGTTTGGAAACAAAAGCAGGAAGAAAGATATATTAAAAAAGAAAAAAAAGGATCTGACGCCGCGTGAGTTTTGTGTACATGACAGAAAAGGGGTGGAGCTCAGCTGTGTTGCAGTTCCACACTACATACTAATACTAAAGGATCATTTTAATGAGCAGTTAGTACATCCTTGTATACACTACATACAGTAAATCCACTTTGAATTAGTATGTTAAATAGAAATGGGACATTGCTCTTGTCTCCACCTTGATCTAGGTTGCTTATCTTGTGGTGGTGTTCACATGCATATGCAATTTTTAATTAAGATTGTGCCCATATCTTTGAAATACCAGATATTTATTTTATTATGATCATTGTCATTGAATAAGAAGAACACTGTTAGCTTTTTAGTCGAGCATTTTTACGGTGTTTGAGAGTAGAGCGATGTAAAAAGCCTAGTTTGTTATTGTACAGGTGGTGGGCAGCAGGAGTGCTAGTTAGCTGGTTAGTTAGTTAGTTTGTGAGTAAGTAAGTAGTTGTCTTTGTGTTTGGCCAGAGTCTACCTCAGCGCATATGGAGGAATCGGTCTAAAGAGCCTAAATCTTCACCCATCAGATCCTCAGAATCCCAGTTAATTCAGATAATATCTCTTTATGGTACAACACTGCTGTTGAATTCCTTTCCCCTCGAGGTGCATTAAGCTCCTCTCCCTCCTGGTTTTCTCTTCTTTTGTGCTGGGGGAAGCTGTTCGGGGTATTTTGGCCCTCTGCTCTGTTTTTATAAATGTCGTGATTTTTGGCGTTGAGGGATAAACTCAAGATATAAAACTATTATCCCTCCGCTTTTACATCTTTCACCCCGAGCACTTATTCAAAGTGGAACGACTTAATGGACATTTTAATTGTTTCTACAGTTTCTAAAGTTACTCAGAAGAGGCTCCCCCCCCCCCCCCCCCCCCCCGGGCTCCTGAAGGAGCAGCGCAGCTTTATTGTGTTCATTGGCCTTTTCCACATCCACCAATCCTCCGGACCGTATGTGCTAGTGGCTCTACTCGTTTCTTGGGATGGGACATTAACGTGAATTGCTTGTCTCTGAATCTTATTTGTGATCACCTGAGCCCCCGGACCCCCGTGCTTCTTTAAAAATATCCCATCCATACTTTAGTCTGCTATAAAGCCCAGCTCTTCTTCCTCAGTCGTGGTCCGTTGATTTGTCTGTTTCTCTGTGCTCATTTTTTTGTTTAGTATGTATATTTTTTCTACTGTGAATATCAAGAGATAACCTTTATTTCCTGTCAATGCCATGGATTTGGTCTGTTTTGGCTGATCAGGACGTCTGAGCTGGTCAAAAAGGTTTTTTAACGAGGAGGACCCCCCCACCCCGCACCCCCCAACCCTCTGCAAGGGAAAAAGAGCTGGACTGGGACAATCCTGTGTGCCATAAGAACTATTAACAGACATGAAATCTAGATTGTAACTTTTCGTCTCAGGGAGGCTGCCTGATGCGATGTGGTTGGAGGATAAAGAGGACAAGGAGAGGAAGAACAGCTACCTACCTTTTATCTACTCTGAAGCGCAGGCTCACAGCATCCTTGCATCAATCAAAAAAGGAGAGCATCTCCTCCAAGGACACGTTTTCAACAACAAGAATCCCGAACACCCTTTTTAATAAATCTGAAAACCTTCTGGCCTTCTGAAGAAGATTAGGAATCCTCCTCTCTCTGGTGTGAAGTGGGTTGGACTGCCCTCTGGCGGTTGGATGGGAGCATTGCAGGTCGGGGCCAACCGGGCCCACAGTTCCTTGCTCGGGAAAATGGCCTAACCCCCCCACCCCCACTCCCCCCTCCCCTTTCCAGCCATTCCACTCCACTTCAGAGCAGAACACGTGTCCCCAGCAATCACTAAAGAGGAGTTTCCATTTCTCAAACATGATATGAAAAACACAGGAATTGTGTGTAATTTGGATTTGGTGACAGTTGACCTGCTCAGGTCTAGTTTGCTTTGTGCTTAGAAAAACAATCGCCTATATCAGCAGACAACTGGATTCTTACTGATTTTTGCTTATGCAATTAGTATGTTTCGACAGCTAGGCCCCCCAAAAACACGCTAAAGCCCATGACTAGCATCAAATGGATGCAGTACAATTTGGGGATTTCCATAGTTTGTTATTTCACAATAAATAAATGTAAAAAACAAATTAAAATTCCCTCAACTGTAAATAGCGCCAAATTCCCCCGACCCACCCGAAAACAAAAGTACTTAATTTTTAAGGAAGTTTAGGTTTGTTTTGTTGAACTCTGACCTACAAAAGCGTTTGGAAAGAGCATGCAAATGACGCAGCGCAGGGCGAGAACAAAGCATTGTATGTATTATTGATTTGTTTTAAAGGAAAGAAAGAAGTATTACATTATAAAGTAGTTTTCTATTTTTTTTTTTTTTTTTTGGCCAAAGTATGGACGGCGAACACGATTACCTTTTCTGACTGTAAACTTTTACGACTCTTGTACAATATGAATTTAACGATGCTATCGAGGTGTATATAACTTTTTTTTCCTGAATTTTAAAAGAGATCGATTTTTTTTTTCTTTTTTTTTTTTCTTTTCACGACACAACCCACTACACAGAAAGCAAGTCTGTCAGTGTATTTAAAGAGGAGCAGCACGGCTCCAGTCTGAGGGCTTAACCCCCCGTGTAACGAGACGCAAACAGTACGCGGAAGCCTGCAACGTGTCGCAACGCACGCACGCACGCATGCATGCATTTCAACCACCCCACCCAGCCACAATAGCATGTCACCCGTGAAGCCTTTCTTGAGTCTCAAAAACACGTCACCTACCACAGATGTTGTATGAAATTGTTTCTGACAAAACGGATGTTTAGTTTGCAAATGTGTTGTTTTATTGTTGGGTGTCTTTCTTTTTGTATGTAAAAAAAAAAAAAAAAACTGGAAAAGACCACTGCACATCCTTTTGAATAAGAGGAAAAATGAGTGATAAAATCCTGAATAAGCTAAAAAAACAACCATGCAACTTCAGTTCAGACTGCAAAGCTGGAGGTGTTGAAGGAATACATGTTGGGAAATGGGATGTTTGATGAGAAGGTGGATAGCGTCCAGTCACAAGCTCACGATCAACAAATAACACATCATATCTTGTTTTAACTTATTGGTACCAACTCTGTACCAAGGGAAAATATGAAATTGACATTTTAGGGGGAGGACATTGATAGGTTCAGGATCTATTCTAGTGAAACGCAAACCAACCTGAAAACCACCATTTGAAACTTTATTCCTACAACAAGTCTATGAGAGTCGCGTAACCTGTCCCCCCCCCCCCCCTCCCCATGTGCTAGGCTCATCTGTGGCTAGCATTAGCTTCCTTTGAGTAAAGGTGAAACCCCTTCAGCTATGATCGAGGTCGGTGCTGTCTGACAGTAGTGTTGTGATGAACGGAGAGATCGGGGGGGGGAGTGCAGGTGTGGCGACAAATCTGAGGAAAAGCCGCGTCCTTAGTTTTTAAAGTCATCGGTCGGTCCAGTGGTCTGCTCCAGTTTATTCACCAACACCTTCTATTTATCGCTCCCCTGTTCCCTGTGCTGTACGTGGTTTGGATCAGTGGCTTTGTGTCTGTGTCGTCCTCTGATGAAGTCTCTACCAACGCTGTCTCTGTCTCTTGATTGCTGCTCTTCCTCTCTGTGTCCTTCGAGTCTTTCTCTCCTCAGTGCACATAGGTGCCCCCCCCCCCTCCCCCCCCCACCAGAACGCTGTGTGGAGTCTTGCAGGATACCTCTTCATCAATGTTGTTTTTATTGCCGATAAATATGCTGAATAATTTTTGGGACATGTTGTGTATTACGTTATGTCGAGACATGGATGCGTATGCGGACAGCAGGAATATGTCTTTATGTACAGTCCAAAAGAAACCAAACCCACAGAGATTGCTTCATCCCTCACACTGGATCCAAATGTGCCATTATCTTTCTGTATCACAGATATCAACATATTGAACCCCCACACACACACACACACACACACAGACAGAAATACATGCATATTGTACAGGATCAAAAATGTGCCATGACTAAATGAGCGCTTGACAATTTATTTTTTCTATGTTTTCAAAGGAGAGCCAAGAGTGACATGTACAGAAAATGTTGCAATGATATGAAAATAAAAATCTTGCTGTGTGTAAATTATTCAACAATTAACTGTTTATATTAAAATTATGAATAAAATTATTGGAGAATATGTGTCTTTGTGTGGCTTTTTTTATGGTCTGAGTCAGACTGCCAGAAAAGGACAATCATTACTTTACTGTGAGTGAAAAAATGAAGTGTAAAGCTATGGAGGAAAGCAGCAAAGTACGCGTTCCCAAGTACTAGTGTACATTTTTGAGGTACACTAGTACTTGGTACCTTGGTCTTTTAAATGTATGGCCATTTACAGTGAAATCAATACTCTGAATACTTCCCATCGCTTTTAGTTTTTCTTTCGTTTTTTGCTGCAAGGCGTCTTGTCTGAATCATTTCTACGCACTTCTTTGTCGACATGTTCCACTTTCTGCTGACTTGATCGTCTTACCTTACGACCCAGTTCCAAAATAAAAAATGAAACCAACAAATGAACCTCAAACTTTTCCATTTGAGTCGGGTTACTGTTCTGCTGCTCTGTAATTGCACTTTGCAAACGTTTTCTCTGATCTGCTCATTTGTTGATTGTGGTTTTCATGACTGTCAGGACCGGCGGCTCATCCACGTGAGCCCGCGCGTGGCGTCCACTCACTCGAGTTCTCGCAGCGATGGATCACGAGCCGAGGCACTGGGGGGGGGGGGTGAGATGAGGTGCGATTCATGATGAAGAAACCGCCGTAAGCGCGGCAGCTAGTTCCTCCAACCCACTTTCACACCGAGCGCAGAAGCTGCCAAAACATGAACTTGCACAACGGACTACTGGACGGCATGAGAGAAGGCCTCAGCGCAATGACGGATGGGATGTGTGTGTGCACGGAATCAAGCATGCACCCATAGATGCATGCACCGCCTTCGTTCTTTTTTCGGTTCAGCTCCATCTCCCCCCCTCCCCTGTCGCTATGAAATACTTTTACACAATTGTGCCCAACTGCCACGGGCAGAGAACCTGCGCTGCCAGCAGCCCCTTTTTGGAGCGGCAGCCCGCGTGTGAAAGTGTACGTGTGGGCCAATCGACTACGTCACGAGAGAAAGAGGAAGCACACACGCCGCCGAGGCTCACTCAGCCGGCTCGTTTCCTCCCTTCTGCCTCGTTCAGAGGAGTGACAGTGCTGACTTTGGTCACCAAAATCATCAAATGTAAGTATAGTGTATTTTTTGTGTGTGTGTGGGGGGGGGCTTTTCTGAGTTTTGAACAGACACCTGCAACGGGGGGGGGGGGGGGGCTGTTTTAGTGCACTTTTACTCGCCCTTCTCTCTCCTCTTGTCTGTGGGAAAGTAAGAGACTTTTCTGCTTGATGTGCAGTGAGCTGAACTTGACAGTCATCCGTAGTTACACTTGAATTTGTCAGGCTGTGTATCTTGCAGCTGAAGCGGTTCGAGATTCTCTCTCTCTCTCTCTGCTGTATGAGGATGGTTCCACTTCACAGTTCTCTTGTAGCCTTTTAAAAGACATATCTTGCTTTAATTCTTTCCAGAAAATGTGGTGTTTCATGACACTGTGACTTAGACAAAGAAAAAAGACAGCACGTATGTATCATTGAGCCTGCTTGTATTGCGTATATTTCCTTCTCTTTTTCTCTTTCGGCACTATTTAACAATGACATATTTAAACTGGTCTGGAACAGTGAAACATGCTTTTTTTTAAAGCATTCAACTCCCCAACAGCCTCACGCTCTCTCTTTTCAAACCAGCAATCATCTTATGAGGGAGATCTGCCGTGACTTTGTATCAGGTTCATCAGCTTGAAACCTTTCTCGGTGCCTTACACTGTATCACAAAGTACGACAACAATTCAAACGCATCCAGAGGAAAACCTCCAGGCCTCCTTTTCTCTTCCCACTGCTTTTTTTTTCTTCTTTCTGTCTTTCTTGTTCTTATCGTGTCTTCACTTGAGTCTTTGGAGACGTAATCCCCAACCAGCAGTTCCCTTCCTTGCTTTGGACTCTCTCTCTCTCTCTTTTCATTTCCCCTCCCTCCGTCCCTCGTCTCCCCTCCTGCTCTCTCTCTCTCCCTCTCTCTCTCTTCCTCTTGCTTGGTGCAAGAGCTCCAGTGTGAGAGAGCTCCAGTTCCAGCTGGCCTCCCCACTTTGCTGCTCGAATGGCGGACTCTTCTCTCAACAACTCCTGGCCCTCCTTCTCCAAACTCTGGATGAAGAGATGGTCCTTCAAGAGAGGTAGTGGTTCTACACCTGGTCGCACTTTCAACCGCTTTTGGTTTGTTGGATAAAACCGAGGTCGTGGACTGGAGGTGACCTTAGGATAGGGGGATGTGTTATCCGTTTTTTTACCTGATTGGGGCCTTGTGGTGAGTGACGCTTGCTGTGGGTCAGAAGAGTTTCTTTGCAGAGTTCAGTGACTCGTTTTTATCCCTGCGTTGTAGAAGTGTCTATCTGACCCTATTTGATCGTGTGGTGTGGCGATGCTTCAACAGTAAATGTAGAGAGTTGACAGCCTATGTTTGGTGAGAGTTTACAGTTTTCCAACCAAATCCATTAGAAACAAATCCCACGTGAAACAACTCGTCCTTTCCTTCTCCACAACTGTCTGTTCCCTGTTATTCTCAGAAGGAAAGGACTTTTCCTTTTGGACCTCACGAAGCCGCGCGCGTGCGTCCATTCAGCCCGAGCCGCGGCGCCTGTGTAGATCGACACTTTGAAACCGTAGTCGGACTGAATTCGCCATCAAAGCGGATCTGTGAGCTGTTGTTTTGATGTGCGCTTTGACCTCAGATCTAACAGCCATCCGCGTACACCGCGTCTGTCACATACACACAGGCACACAACTGACAGCACACCGGTTGGTGAGTCATCCAGGTACCGAATGGCCGTTTGAACCTTAACACCAACAACTCCGTCTGAAGAATTGATCAATGTATTTTATGTTGAGTTACAACTCAGACTTTGGTGGTTGTCTGTGTTTTGTAAAGCTACAGCTGATTTATGGGCTCAGTGTGCGTGAGCATCATCGCAATGACCTCAGCGATACGTTGTAAGTTGGTCATGGACTCATCAGGCTAATTGCAGATAATCAAGTGACTGTATCATATGATGCCAACATGACAATCACAAGAGAGGAACTCTTGTGATTGTCGTGTAGCTTTTCAAAGGTATGCACATAAGCTCTGTGGGGAACATGTGCTCTCGTTTCCTTCTTTCTCACATTTGCTTAAACGTCTTCCTTTTCACACAAACAGGGGCTACGCCCACCAATCTCCCATTTACGTTGTTCACAACTGAAGAATTTTTTTTTTTATCCATAGTATTATCGGTAATCACTGGTCTCCTTCAGTTTGATTATTTCATGAATTATTACACATTTAGTACTATATAAGATATATATACTATTATAGTTTTACATTTTACTCGTAAGAGAAAAAAACGGCTTCAGTTACATGAACTCAGTACGATTGCAAATTCATTGTAGGACGAGCCAATAACAAGTCAATTTGACTTAAGAACAAAGTCAAAACTTTGTCTCTAACAATCTGCAGCACATGACCCCTGGTGTCAGCGAGAACTGTCACATTTACAGTCATGTCGGTATATCTCAACGCCTCTATTGGCAATGTGTGCATTTCACCTGGCTCGTCTCCTCGCTCTCTCTGAACAGGACGTGCACAAATTCCACTGTTTTGATTATAACAATGCTTGAGATGATTGGAATCATATACAGAAATGACCCGTATAGCACAGATCAGTGAAGAGAAATCTTCACTGAGTAAGTGAATTATTTGTTTTTCACTTTTCATGATGAGCCTCCCCGGACCGCACATCTCTGCCCTTCATCCCTAACTTTGATTTGAAAAAGAAAATAAAAAGAAATAAAAGTAATGTGAAGTATACTTTGAAGTATTGAATAGATATTCAGTGTCTTACTGTAATTGTCTATTTGATAAAAGTCATTTGCTGTACTAGCAGGCCACCCTGTTATGCGGAGACATACTGTGGGGAAAACAGCTGACCATGACAGTGCCAAAATGGTTATGGAGACACACACACACACACACACACACCTGAGCAGACACTCACACTCGCTCGCACGCAGTGACACACACTGGTGTTTCGACCTGGTGTGATATATAAGCAGATACGAGAAGGCAACCATAAAAGGCTGCGGCAGCACAACTGGACAACATCAAGCAGCTGCAGCACTCTGTGCAGAGTGTTTGAGTTTACACTTAACACCAGTTTGGACCTAAATCCTTCTGGCCGCGGGGATGCTGTCACCCCCCCCCCCCCCCCCCCCCAGAGCCTCAGGGGGTGATTTAGTATTATGGATCTACTGTTTACGTGAGGGCACCTTTGGCCGTGGAGGTGGATGCTTGTTTGTGGACAGCACTCAGACTGTGGCGTTTGATCTCACTGCACAACAGAGCCTGAGGTCGATGACTCAGACGCACCGAACCATCTTTGCACAGTCAAACTGATCAAAGCAAACAAATAGATGTGATCGAAATTATTTATAATAGTTTTATAACAAGTTCCTGGGTCTCAGAAATAAAAAAAGCTGGTGTGTCCTCGAACATATCAGATATGGGCCTTTCATATAGCCCATCAGCATATGCATAGGTGTCTGTATTCCAATGCAATGCAAATTGCACAGCAGATATACATCATTTATTCAAACTTTTTTTAAGCTTAATCAAATTTAAAATCAATGGAACATTTTAAAGCTAATATTCTACTGATGTAGTAATGACGCGTGTTTCACAGCAACATGTTATTGTTTTCGACAGAGCAGCGTCACGGATCAAACACGACGTCAGCGGCCCCAGTTCACCTGTTCACACTCATCACCTTAAAGCTCGGCTTCACAGGAACCGTTATGACATCACGCTTATGTAACTTTTTTCGAAGCTGCGTCTTTCCCCTCTTACCTCAATGATGTGATATCTGTGCAGTTCCTTTATAGAGCAGGTATTTAATGTTACATCAGAGCGAGGCGCTTCTCGGGCTGCTGGAAGCTCAGTAAGACAATAATCTCCAGCTCTCCGAACCACTGACATGGAAACTGCTGCTGGCTCATCACGCCGTTTGCAGTGGCTTGCGGCGTCATGGGAATCCAGGAATCTGTTCATGCAATGGAAATTTAAAGGAGCTTTCGGCGAGAGGACGGAGCCACGGGCTGTAACTGAGCTCGTCTTCCATCACAAAGTTGATTACACAGGTGTTGTGCAGCTGCTGAAATCAGCCTCATCTGCCTTTCCTTGTGTACTCCCCCCCCCCCCCCCCCCCCCCCCTTCATGGTACAGATGAAATATTGAGTTTCCGGGGAAGTGTTTATAACTCCCAAAACATCACGTTCATTATCTTTCAGCATCTGAGTGCAAGCCATGTAGTCAGCCCTGTGGGTCTCCCGCTTCCCAGCTCGGTGTCCAGCCTCATGCAGGCTCCTCCTCCTCCTCCTCCCTGTCTCCTGCCTCGGTCACTGAGGATGTCTTCTTTGGGAGCCTCAATAAAGATCAGGTGAAGATTGGGATCATTTATGTATATTCAATTCCTTTCCAGCGGCATTGCTGTTGTGATGGAGAATTAAAACAATTCAATACTTAAATTTGGTACATTCTGTATCTTCATGACTTTGGTGATCCCCAGACTTTTCATCCTGTGCCGTAGTGAGATGACCTTCTTATTTTTTTAGTATTGGATGGACTACGGCAGCAATTGGTTCGCACATTCATCTCCCTCTGAGATGCATCCCATTACCATAGTTAGATCACTTAGCAACGTTAGCATCGTCATTATTAGCTTGTATTAAGCTGAAAATGGCAATAGACTTACTTGAGTTACTTAAATAGTGGATTGGAGCTGGTGTTCAGAATGTCTTCATCTCCTCTGTTTCTTCATGGCTATGTCCTTGTGCCCCTCTCTCTCTCTCTCCCCTCTGCCTTTAAATGCTACACTTTTCTGCTGATCCGCAGGACACGTGTTCAGTAGTCAGCGACTATGATTTCCCCTGTGCAGAGGTGAGAAGCAGTCTGGAGGACTTGCTGGGCCTCAGCAGAGACTCTGAGTACTTAAAGGACCTGGAAGGGGGGATACCGGCTGCACGGTCCACTTCATCCACAGTGACCATAGTCCCACGGAGCCAAGCCCCAAGTGCTGGCCTCCAGGTGGCCCTGAACTCCACGAGTGCTGCTCTCTACGAACCTAGCCAGACTTCTTTGAGCACACACTCCGCTCACGTCCATGCGGCATCTTCTTCCCCCTTCTACATACGCCCTGCAGAGGAACCCCATCAAAACTTTGTGGTCAATCAGCTTAACCCGAAACTGTTGCCAGGTTGCATCATTGACAGCGGGGATTCCTCTGCTGTGGGGCTTAGCTTGACAATTAATCTGAATGGACTGTTGGGATCAATGGAACCCGCGAGAGGAGTAACAGGATCGGGAGAAGCAAAGGAGCAACCCGCCATGGAGTTCGAGGGAGAGACGGACCTGGACAGCTTCCCCATTCTGGTCAGATCCATGTCAACGTCGAGGAGGCACAGCTGGGGTGTCCCCGTGTCCCCCATCAACCTGGGGAGGAGGTAAGATGGAGAGGTAGTATTCCTAAGAATAAAAAGCTGGGCTCAGCTGGGCTCAGCGTCTCCAGTGGTTTGGGTGGTTGTTCTCTCACAGCTTTTAAAAGTTTTAGGGTTCGAGTTTAACCCCTGCACCAAAATGCTTACACTGACCGCTCTGCTGCGCCTGTGTCTGCTGCCGCGCCGCCAGACTGAGTCTGGACACCATGGCCGTGGACAGTGACGGAGAGAGAGAGGACGACGAAGAGGGGGAGAAGGGTCTCTTCCAGTCCCCGCTGGCGCAGACCTCCGGCTGCACAGCGTGTCCTGGAGAGAAGACAGATGGCTCCATGCCGATGGTCCCCTGTCCCAGAGCCAGGCTCACCAGCATGGTAATAAAGCAATAGTGACACATTAAACAGGTTATTGTCAACAAATCCTACCTCGAGAACAAACTGCAGTTCCTTAGCCAGCGGTTTCCACTGATGACTCATAAAACCCTAAAACATTTAAATGAAAAAGGCTAAGTCATTTTTAGTAAACGGACATAGGCCATAGTGCATTTGTTTGGGTGTTAATTATCAGGTGCGGATTAATCCACATTTATTTGTCTTGTGATTATTTACAGCAACAAGGACAGTGCGTGTGGGATTGAGGAAGACATGCACGTGTCACCCAGTGCAACAGTTTGGCTCATTGATGATTGTTTTAAATAACAACCAAACTCTAATAAGATATATGCTAAACAGATGATGCAGATCAAATCGTTGTTGGTGTTCTTTCATGTTGAGCATAAGAAAACTCTATAAGATCTCCTGATATGGCCTTCTGCTGGTTCGATATCCAGCCGCAGCTTGAATACCTGACACTAATTCACCAAGAGCAGAATCTTCTTCTTCAAAACATTGATAAAAGTCATCATGATACATTTTTTATCCAACTGTACATTTTGGGTGCTGGAGTTAAACACACATCCAATGGGCCCATTGTGTACATTTGTGTTTACCCTCCAATGCTTCCAGGCCGTTGGCGTGCGTAGAAGGCATCTGTACTCCCGCTCAGAGATCCTCGCCACAGATGAATGTTCCCGTGCTGCGCACATTTCCCGTGTCGTGCAGACATCCAAACAGGCCGCGCGGGCAGCAGGAGGTGGGGGGGGGCACACATTTTAGTAAAAAAGTAGAGCTCCTCTTAGTTCATGTGTTTTGCACTCTGCAGGCGGCCCTTTTTCCATCATATTTGACCTTTTCATCTTTTTCTTCTGCAGCGGAGGAGTTTGACCCCGAGGAAAACTTGCATTCTTCTGACGGACACAGCCATATGTAAGCCTAAACATCCGATTGCATCTCAAGCTTGAGTAAGGCTACACACCCATTATGACTCAGAAGATGTGGTGGAACATCGATTTGCTCTCCAAAAGATGCCTCGGGCTGACAGGCAGCTCAGGTTAAATGATGCTTCAAAGAAGTTAGAAGTTACTCCTCTGGTTTGATCCACAGGAGGCAACTGTTAATCACTCCTGTTTCCTGTAAATCATACCTATTACTTTTGAATGGTTCAGTGCAATAGTTCACTGTAGTTGTAAATTGTTAGTCTGGTACTCCCACATAAGGGGGAGGGTGGGGGGCTTTTCCCACTCCCTCCTTTTCTGCTCCATGTCATATGTCTGCAACCTCCTCCTCCCACAGTCATGTTGCCCTGCTCCTTAGAGGCATGTGTGTGTGTGTGTGTGTGTGTGTGTGTACTTTATGTGCGCTCTGGTGATTGTGTGGACGCAGCAGACAAGGGAGGATTCTTCTCTAAATCAGAGTTTGCACCTAGCCCTCCCCTCCACTCTCTCCACTCTCTCTCCTCTCCTCTCCTCTCCACTCTCTCCTCTCCTCTCCTCTCCTCTCCTCTCCACTCTCTCCACTCTCTCTCCTCTCCTCTCCTCTCCACTCTCTCCTCTCCTCGCCTCCCCTCTCCTTTCTCCTCCCCTCTCCTCTCTTCTCCCCTCCTCCCCTCCCGTTTGGTGGCCCCGACTCAACCTCAGTGTCTTGTTTGTCTTAGGCTGATGGTACAGAAAGTTCTGCAGGAGCTAAAGCTGTACCATGGGTAAGTAAACAGGAGAGGGACTCTCAAACGCTCCTACCCGTATTCAGAGCAGCAGCAGAGCCAGATTGTGTCCAGGGGGGGAGCACTGCACTGTGTGTGTGTGTGTGTGTCTGCGTGCACTGTACATGCATGTGCATGCATGTCTTTGGCATGTGTATATGCATGTGCCTGTTTGGGCCCTGTCACAGTATTCCATCTTCTCGTGAAAGGGTCTGTGGGAAAACTGGAGGAAAAACAATGTTCACAAAATCGTTAGTTGACGTTGAGCTCACTTGACGATGCAACCCAGCTGACCGAGTGAAACACACGAGTTCAAAGGGCACCGCTGGCTTCACACGGAAATACCTGAACGTCTATTTTGGTTACTGATGGTTAAAGTGTTGGCCAGCTGCCGTTAAATTTGAGTCTCTCTCCGCAATAGAAACTTTCTCATTGTCCCCCGCAGGGCGAAGGAGAGGAACAACAGTAAAGTTTCAGGAAATGTCACTTGGTACGAGTTCCTCTCCCATGAGTAAGTACTGGCCTTATCGTTGTTCCCTTATTACTGCATTAAGTGCAGACATTTTGGATGAAAATGAAAACGTCCACATACATGCGGTTAATATGTTTCTGGTGTATTTACATAAAACTGTTGTAATGGCTTTTACTATTGTCCAAAAAAAAGGCTATACTGCAAAAACTGCTCTATGCAGTGGTTTGTTCTCTTTAGTTTTAGTTGACTATCACTGCAACTTTTGCTATTCAGGAAAGTATATACATATAGTACCAGGCAAAAGTTTGGACACGCTTTCTTATTTGAATTGAATGAGTTTTGACTTTCACACAGAGTTTCACTATCATTACTTACACCACATAAATTCCACATCACCGTCTTTTTTCATGCTATTTTTACTATATATATATATATTACAATATTAATGTTATTATATTCTGATTATTTTTCTGTATGTTTGTATTTTCTATATTTCTTGGTGTGTATTGTGTTTTCTGCTTCGTTGACCAGGCCTGAAGAGGAGGAGGAGGAGGATCGTGCAGAGAAGGTGGAGAAAGGCACCAAGGTGAAGAGAACTCTCAGCTCTCTGAGGAACAGGGTGACTGGCTCCTTCAATAAAGATAAGGTAAACCTAGACCACAGACACAAGGCGCACGACGTCTCCTTGTAATAGATTAGCTGATCATCATTTTAAAAGAGCAAATGCTGAGGTGTAAACAGTTTTCATGTCTGCGTGTTTCTGCTCACACAAGTCAGTAATCCACTTACACAAACCCTGTTATATACCCTGCCTCCGACACGGTTATGCAATGTCATACCCAGCAATGTGGTGTGTGCCAAACTGAAAGAGAACACGCACATTTCTGCTTTTTCTTGTTCCTCTGCAGGGTAAGAACCGAGAAAAAGAGCAGCAGAAAGAGAGGGGGAAGGAGAAGGAGCGGGAGGCCAAAGACAAAGAGTGTGGCAGTGGCAGCACAAATGGGCATTATTTGGTGCCAGGCGCTTTCTCCAGCTGTGCCTCCTGCTCACTGTGCAGCAAGACCCTGCAGAGAAAGCATGGCCTGCAATGCATGAGTGAGTAACACCACAACCACAGGTGTAAACACACCCACGCTCGCTCTCAGCCTGACACACAAACGCACAGGTGCTCTGCTCACACACAAACGCTGCCACTTAAACCCAAACTACTGCATGAACGCTCACTCGCCCAATTGTTGGAGCACTAAAGCATAGAGGCAAACTAAAAAAAATATAAGATTTCTTACTTAATGTTACTTTGAAGGAGCTGTATTCAGGGGCTCTGGACATACAAAGAGATGTAGTGGAGTGATGTCACCTGAGCAGAGAAGGCAGTCGCTCTCCCTCCGTCAGCGTTGGGCCTTGAAGTGCTCCCAATCTCATCATTTACACCTTAAATAGGCAGCAGTTTGCTGTGTTATAAATACACTGCATGAAATAACACGTTTTCACAACTATGTCATGACCCAGAAAGATATAATCACTGCACATGTCATTCAACATATTGACTGTGGCTTTTCTTTTCGGCTGTGAAAAAGTTGCTGTTCCCTTTAAGTTCCTTTTTAAACA
The DNA here is from genome assembly GCF_949316345.1 of Pungitius pungitius. Classification (NCBI taxonomy): domain Eukaryota; kingdom Metazoa; phylum Chordata; class Actinopteri; order Perciformes; family Gasterosteidae; genus Pungitius; species Pungitius pungitius. Next base: position 16,102,215 of record NC_084906.1, on the reverse strand, counting down.
GTATTTCAACCGTATTTAACACTAACGCACACTAACACACTGACAGCACCCGTCTACACACTTATTTGACACTGTTTTCTTACTGTGGGTTCTAATTTTACACAATTGAGCTCACTTGTTTGGATGGGTTTTCTGATATATTATCACCATCTCCTGACATGTGTTTGTATGAACCTACAGCAGGACTGAACGTTATTTTCTTCACAACTCCTGTGTCTTTTGTAGGCTGCGTTGCTTTGTCAGCGCTAACCACGACTTGGCGAGTCCATTTGCAGAGTAGACCTGCACAGGTCATTTCGGTATCTAGCAACTCCCCGTTTTTCTGTCCCTCGCATGCCATTCATATGCATTTTGCAGGCCGGCTGATAAGCATCCAATTACTAATGAAAGGCGTGTGCTTGTGAGTAGAGTACAGTGAAAATATTCTGATGCTGAGTCAGACTGGGATTATACTTCAAAAAATCAGGGTATTTTGTATATAAGACATTTTGTAAATAGAAGCCTGTTATTGATGAAATAATCAAAGGAGGTTAAACTTGTAAATGGATGGTGTCATTTTTTTATTTGGTAATAGATATAGATATTATTTCATATGGCTGCACTATAGTGCAGTATGACTTTAGAAAAAAATAAATAAAAAGGGAAATGGCCGTTTTAGTGGAAATTAAGACAATAGTTTTGTGACATCGTTTCGTAACATGTCATTTTACAGCAGAGCTGTTTGTGTATCAAAGGAATCATATCATCAAGATATGGTAAAACAACAAAATTAGACTAAAGTCATAATTACAGACACACACTAACTAAAATTCCTCCAATCTGCTTATTTTGTCATACTGTGGTAGAACATTTCTGACATATCGCTCAGCCATATTTGGTGACACATTTAAAAAATGTGAAAATCCACCATTAATAGAGGTCCAAATGCAAGTGCAAAAGTCAGAATCACAATATTGAAGTACTTATTATGCACAAATGAACAACTTGAGGAAATAAACAATGCATCATAATCTATAAATAGATCATGTACTTTATAGATAACTGTAAAACTAGAGCTGTATACATAAAATTAATATATCTAGACATTTATCTTATTATGTTTAAACATATAAATTGCAGTTTTTTGACGTGATTACGGTTAATGTTAAACTTTATACATTATAAATTATAAATACGGATCTCTGGCACGAGGCAATGTACTGTTTGATTTGATTGTTTTTTTTAAATAATGTGCTTATTAAACAAAACTGTTCTGGTACATTTCACAAGGCAAAGGCTTCACGCTGCACCGCTTCTTTTAGACACTAACCAGAAAGCAACTTAAAAAAAATCGACGCATAAATTCGGAGCAATGGCTCATTCATCAAGCAGGACTTGTTTGGATCGAGGATGTTACCAATCCTGCATTCTGAAACTTAACGCGCCTTTGGCGCACACGCACACGCACGAGAAAACAAGTGAGTGTCCCTTTAATTTGAACCAAGCCCCGTGGGGATTCAGCCGAGAATCAGCCTGTGGAATGCGTCGTTTGTGTGCCAGAGATCGTTCCCAGGGAGAGTAGCGCACAAAACTGGACAAAACCAAACCCAAAAAAAAAGAAAAGAAAAAATGTGGGATACTTGTTGCTGTTGATCTCAATGGCCGAAAAGTTTCATCCACCTCGCGGACGGGATAGATTTGCCTTCGGGTGCGGCTGATTCAGGTGAACCCGCGTCTTGTTGTAACGGTAAGAGGCGGCTGGCTGTAGCGATGGACTCAAGCGGGATCAGGTGGATCGCTCCCGTTGTTTCGCTCAATGGACTCCTCGGGCACCCTGGCCGCTAAGCTAGGCGGCTACATGCTAATCATTAGTCAGACAAACTCCTGACACGTTTGAGTGTTACGTCGGGCTCGAGTCGGTGTATATACACGGGAAACCACCTGTGAAACTTCCTGCATATTTAACTTACCGCAAACCGGTCAAAATTGAATCGCAGTTACGTTTTGACGTTAACGTTAAAGAGCGCTAACTATTAGCCACTTAATGCTAGCGCGTTAGCCCGCATCCAGCCGCTTCTGTTATACAAATAATAAGGTTAACGTTAGATGGGTAAACGGTTGGCTCTGACAAAATCAAAGTTATAACTACAGACTTCTACGTGGACTCCGATTGTGTCGTGTGTCCCTGCTGCACAACATCACTTATTGAGTCTATTTCTTATAAGTTAAGTAACGTTAGTCTTTGCCGCACAGCTCAACAGGTGATCCGCTAGCTCACGCTAGCTTCCATGATAACTTCTGCTATTTTATCCGAGGTCCACTGTTGAAACATAACGTTGCTAGCCCGCTCAAGTGTGTGTGACGGCCAGTACAAGCTATCCAAAATTACAATTTGAAGTGTCTCTTGTTTTCGTTCTCGTACTCCCTCCCCGTTAGAGTTGGCTCGGAGTCCAGACAGTGGCGGCGAACTGGCTCTGTGTGCTTATGAAACTCCACCATCCTCGCTGCGATGAACGGTGTTATTCCTGATCTTCCAAATTCTTACTCTCTTTACCTCCCATGTTAAGCTTCCCCTCTGGGTCACATGCTACTAATGGTGCTTGGCAGGTCTGCCGGTGCGTAACAGCCCACCCCACTGACTCCGGGTCTCAGCCATCTCCCCCCTGTTAGCACACCACTTCTCCATGCATCACTGCGTTGCGTTGCCCTCCAGTCTCTCTCTCTCTCTCTCTCTGTCTCTCTGGATGTGCGTTTAATCACTTAAGTCCTGCACGTCTCCCTTTTGAGTTCTTCTCAGAAGATCCACAAACTCATTGTGATCATGGTTTCTGTAGACCTTTTATTAAGAAGGACGATGGCCAAATGTATCTTTAAGGGACAACAATCAATTGTCATGTGCTTTTGCTTTTGCTCCCCCCCCCCCCCCCCCCCCAAGCTTTATCTTCTGGTCTGACCTGTTTGTGCTGTGGTTCTTATGGGCCTATATGGGCGAGAGATGTGACTGGGGGAGATGCTTCGCTTCACAGAGTAACGATGATGTCATGGTTTGGCTGGCCATTAAAAAGGTCAGCCCCGAGTGTTGACGTTGTCTGTCTCTATTGTCTCGGGGAATCAAGAGTGACCTCTTACCTGCGGGGGGGGGGGGGGGGGCTGTGACCGCTTTTTCTACAAACTGCATTAGGGTGCTAGGGCTCACAGTTTGAATATAGTTTCAACGCTATACTTTCGTGTAATAGATGTTCACAGATGAATCCGTTTGGATGATTAGTCAGCGACGGATGTTTTACAACATTAGGCTCCATCGGTGTGCAGGTGTGATGGTGGCACTGAGTTTTTTCAGAGTACAGCATACAAGCACTGATCTGTAATTGTCTGGCTGGGATGAGTGATGGGTCAATTCAAGCGTTTCAAGTACAAAACCTCGTGTAAATGATCCCTGTGCAGCAAACCACAATTCTAAACACACTTGAAGGCAATATGGTCAAATATTATTTCAGCATCTTTGTTGCATGAGTTAATGTTTCCAGAGCTATTCCAGTATCTTTGATGGGTAACAGGAGACAAAACATCCAGTCTTTAGAGGAACAATTGTAGCACAGGTTTTCAATCATTTATCTTCATCTTCTCAATGGTTAACTTCCTCCTGGGAAGAAACATTCTGCTTATCGTTGTTCCCGAGGCCTCGTTTGCAGCACTTCTATTGTGCTTCTTTTATTGCGATGGGCTGGTCAGCAGACGATGGGTGTGGCGGCGGCGGCGGCTTTTGATGGTGTGCTCGTGTGTCCCGAGGAACCCGCTGCAAACCACGCCGCTGCCGAGTCACTGGAACCTGCCAGGCGGCCGCGGAGCAGCAGGGCCGGGCCACGCACCGCCCCGGAGCCGGGCACCCTTTGATCTGTTGGTGGAGAATCTGGTGTAGCATGTCTTTGGTATGGTGCGATTGCCAAATGGCAAGGTGGTCTGTGCTTGTAGCTGCGGTGAGTCATTGCCGATAAGGTCTGTGATATCAGGGAAACACGGTGTTCTAGCTTGGCTTTTTTATTTATTTTTTTATTTCCTTTTTTACACATAACCACCAACCCGGTTGAAACGGATAGCGCTTACCTTTGGGTTTCGTCACTTGTCTCTCACACCAACACGATAATCTCTCGTATTCGGGCCGTTGCTGTTTAGGAGGAAGGGGTTTTGTTTGTTATTTTCTCCATTCTACCAGCACACAGAAGGGAAAGGGGCAGCTTTTACAGGAGCTGGTGGACGTTTGCTCGTACGGATCACGTTTGAGCTCTTTTGTTCACAGGAGTGTCGCCTTTCACAATAAGCTATGCGGCCAGATTTCAGACCCAGTGGCCGAGCCCCATGTGACACTGTAAATGTGAAAGGAGACTTACTTTGGACTCGCTAATCATTTCGCAAGAAAGACGAGGACAACATTAAGACCGCTGGTATTTAAACGGAGGATACCAGCGAAAGAGAAACTCCTGAATCACAGCTCATTCTAATCACAGCTTTTTTTTTTTTTTTTTTTTGGTAATACCCGGTAGTGATTGACGTGCTTGTAGCGCTCCGCTCAACTCTCCTTTCCACTAATAGCTCCATTAGATCAGTCTCCCAAACTCCCCCCGGTTTCCACTGATCACCGATAGGGACGAGCAGGAGCCCTGTTTTCCTTTTGTTTTGGCTGTGCATATGTATTCCTTCGCCCGCATGTTTCTGTATATGTTTTGCATTGAGGCCATGTTTGTCTCGTCCACGTCAGCCTGGTTTTACATGGCGGGGATCAGGCTTTGCATAGTGATGGGTTCCTTCGTTCTGCCAGCCTTGGGCCTCGATGAAGGGCCTCTGCCGCTCGCCTTATACAGTATGTAGCCAGGCTGCTACGGATGGAATTGTTTTTGTTTCTACATGTTTTGTCTTTCCAGTAGGACACCGAGTGGAAAACTTAAAGCCTCGGCAGCGTGTGTTTTTTTCCTTTTTTTTTCTCTTCACCCCCAAACATCTTTGGATTTGCATCGGCGTCGAGCAGCAGAGATTCAGGAGCTTTGTTTCCCGTTTGGGGGCGAGAAAGTGGACAAAGAGGCAAACCTACTAAGCGACGGAGCCACTCTGTGTGTTGTTTGTGTAAACAAACCCGAAGCCACAGAGTTTCTGCTGCGTCTGAACCACTCTCACTTTTGTCCCAAGACAAATACTTGACGTTGTGATAGCTATAAAGGCCAGGCCATCAGGCTTTTATTTCAGCACCATTGCAGTGTTTTGTTTGAGTTTCAGCCTCTTTCTTTTCTTTTTTTTTTTTACCTTACGGTGGGACTGGCTATGAAATGTTTTATTGTTCCCGTACACATTGAATCCGGAAGCCACCTCAGTGGCTGATGGCACACTGACTGTGTGTTCCTGTCCTGCTGTTTTTCAGATTGTGCTGTGAACGTTCACAAGAGCTGCAAGTCTCTGCTGGGTGAGTGCACCAGCAGCAGGAGCAAGGTAAACACTGCACATTGTAATGGAGTCTCCCTACTTCGCTTGAGCTAAACCGTCGAAATAAAAGTGAAATTAAACATTGCCCACTAGCAGACATAATGTCTTACTTTTATGGTCCTTTCATTTATGACTGCCCACAGGTGTTGTGCCACCAAACAAAGCCTGTTTGCAGGATTTATTTTTTATTTTTTGCTGAATTTTTAGTAAATTCAGTTTAGTAAACAAACTTATCTTGCACGCGTTGTTTTCAGCTCCTTCTCTGGCTGTTTTTCTTAAATGCTTTTACCCATTTTTCCCATGACGTTTTTTTGACCAAGGTTTTTTTTTTTTTACTTCGGTCATAATTTGTAACCTAACATTTTTTCTCCATGATTTTATTTTGTGCTTTTTTTCAAACTTCGCAGAGAGATTCTTCGCGGAGGCCTTGCCAATCCGGACCTCTGAATCTTGGTAAGCAGAACGTGCACGTGGACATCGGACTTCCCACAGTGTTGATTAAAGTAATGAGATGGATCCCCGTTTAGTTCCCATGTTTCACAGAGGATAAAAAAGATGAACTCTCATGACATCTGTAGATGGACTTCCTCTTTCTTTCACCTAACTGCTTGTGCGGCTGTCTGTGCTTTACGTGTGTCTGCCTCCACGCTGAGTGCAAAAGGGGGTGATTGGCGTCCAGCAGATAGCAGGCAAAGGTGATGATTGGCCATTGTTGGAAAAAGTCAGGAACTTTATCTCTGGTTCAATTATTGTCCAAACCCAAGATAGACTTGGTTGTTTTGTACCAATTCTCCACAGTAGTATATAGCTGAAGTTGGTTATGTTTGTATACATGAAGAGAAACAAAACATCCATCCTAACAATGGTTCTTGTACTTAATAAAAGATTAGATTGAAGGTCATTTGTGCAATGTGCTCTCGTTCATTATGGTTAAGTGGTCCGTCGATTGGAACATTCAGCAGGCCCTGTCGCATGCGATTGAACCTGCCGGAGACGCGTGCGGCTGCGGCAGCTGCTGAAGTTAATCTCCCGTCGCGGTTGTTATTCTACTCCGAGCAGCTGGAGTCCTGACGGGCCGCAAACGATTTCTGCTCTTGTTCTGCTCGGGCCAATCAGTGGCTCGTGCAGGGTGTCGGAGGGAGAGAGAGAGAGGAGTCGAGGAAAAGTGTGAAGTCAGAAATTTCGAGAGCAAGAGTGAGAAATGAGTCACTAAGGGTCTGAGTGATATATATATATATATATATATATATATATATATATATATATATATATATAAAGCTGAACCAGGGACGTGGCGTCCTCTGCTTCTCCGAGGTCACACCAGTAAAGGCACATCACAACAATGCCGGCTACCGATAACTACGGTCATTGATTCTCACTGTGGCGTCGGAGGTTGCTGCAGAGCTTTTTCTGCCACTCCTCCTGCTTGGAGAAGCTCCCCATGGAGCTAGCAGCAGTTGGCAAAGCCAAAGCTACCCAAACCACGGGGTCCTCCAGGCGTTGCTCCAGGACTTCCTCCTCCGCCTCCTCGTGGGGCCTGTCCAGACATGTTGGTGTCCGGGTGCTGCTGCACCGCGACCTGACCACCTGCCGCTTCCTCCGATCCCTGCCTGCGCCGTGGCTCCGAAAGTACTGGGGTCGCCTCGGAAAGAAGTCAAACAAACAGCCGCGCGCCTCAACATCCGCTTCTTCGCCTCGTCTGCCGCCTCGCTCTCTCCCCTCCATCTGTTTCTCCCCGTCTCCTTCCTCCGGATCCTCCCGCCGTCTCCTTTCATCCGCGTCTTCGTGTTTTTCCTCCCCAGCGCCGAGGGAGCGGGAGCATTCGGGGCAAGCCGGGTCACAGGCCCTGGATGGCCACCCAGGATTCCACGGCCCCCCAGGCATGACCGTTAGTTTGTGGGGAACAAGCACCCACAGCGCCAGCTCCACCGCAACCTCCAGCCTCCGTCACCACAACAGCTCAGGGTGAGTATTTCCGTCTACTTTATCACACCTCCACCAGACGTGGAGATTATTCCTTTAGTGCAGAAACGTTTTTTTATTTCGGTCTTTCAAAAAATAATTCTGTAATGACAGGATTAATTTCTACGAGTAAAATGTTACATATATTCTTAAACATTTAAAATCAAGTGTCAGTCAAATTTTTGGACACACTTTCTCATTGAATGAGAAAATATGTACAAACTGTATAAATTTGTCAATGTTTACAAGAGCTGCTGTATGTTAATGCTGGATATTTTTATAATCTTTGATGCTGAAATACTATTTTCTCTGTGCCATCATAAGATGCGTATTTATAGTTGACATATCAAGGTGAGCTGTCTTTTTTAAAACATTTTATTTATAGATAGAAGATGCGTATCGAGACGGGAAGGCATTGGGGAGAGAGAGTTTGAGGGAAGTTGTAAACAAGAGCAGAACATAGCAAATGTTGGATGGGAAATAAGTTGGGAGGAAGAACATAAAAATGTAGCTTCCTGGGTTCTTTTTGTGGTTAATTTAAATGTCATTGTTAGCCACCAAATTGGTTTCAGGCTAGCGCCAGCTACTGGGATCACAGCATGTATGCCACCTTGGACTTGTGGTTGTCGTTCCTCAGATCCCTCCCCGGGGAGATGGATGAGACGGATGCTCTCCGCCCCAAACGCTGCAACGAAGACGCCATCTCCCTCGCGCCCTCCACCACCGAGTCCATCATCGTTGAAGGTGGGTTGACTCTCCGAGGATGGGATTGAACTTCCATCCCTTCTCCAGGCTTTGTTGTGATTGCACATTCAGCTGCAGAGTTAAAGCTTGTCTAAAGGGAGCTTTCTTACATCCTGGGGGAGGGGGGGGGGGGTTGTTTTGTGGAGTCAGGCTTGACCTTAGCCTGTCTCATTAAGTTGTAGTGTGTGGGAGAGGAACACCGGCTAAGTGGGCACTAGTTTACTACAAACAAAGAGCTGCCGCAGCGTACTACCCTAGTACTCGCATAGAAGCATGTGAATTATTATTATTATTATTATGTGATTTACTACTGCCAATAATGTCTGAATGAGCCTTTATCCAAAATCCTTTTGGAGCGGCTAAACTGACTTTATTAATTCAAGATTATATCATTCCTGTTCTGAACATGTATCATTTTCAGCCCGGTCAAAACACCGAGGCAAGACGTAGCGTAGCTGCACAGCGGTGAATATTTCACAGCTGGTAAATGGAGAGCTATTTATAGGAGCATCGTCTTGTGTATACCATTGTCCACCAACGAATGCTTGAAAACGGAGGGCGGCTCTTTCTCTTTTTCGAACTTCTTCATTAAGATAAGACACTGACCTAAAGATGGACTCCACACTTTGTGCTATTTACCGCCAAACTCTTCTGTAAAATAATTCTGTAAGTTGTCCTTTTTTTAATCCCCCCACTCCTCTTCTCAGATGCTCACTATGCAGCAGTGAGGGCTGATCTGGAGTCCGATGCCCAGGACCTGGAGGTAGAATCATGGAGTTTGGCGGTTGACCAGCAGTATGTTAAGAAGCACTCTAAAGAAACAGTGAAGCGACAGGATGTGATTTATGGTGAGTGTGATTCTTGTGATCGTGTTTACACCTGAGGAGTAGCTCACTGATTGGATAGATTTGGGGATCGGCCATCCTGGCATTCAGTTATATTCCATAAACCTGTTAAAGGGCCTCCATGTGGTTGAGTTGTGCTTAAGTTCTGGGACTGATTTTAAGAAAGCATGGAAATAACATGAGGAAAACGTCTGTTATGAGCCAGGTCATATCATTCCAATGCGTTACATGTGTATGTGTGTTTACATGGCGGAATATAATGGTGTGACTCCATGTCCTCACACAGAGCTCATGCAGACAGAGATGCACCATGTGCGGACTCTGAAGATAATGCTGCGCGTGTATGTCCAAGAGTTGAAGGACAAGCTCCAGATGGACCCTGGCAAGCTGGACTGTCTCTTCCCCCAGTTGGAAAACCTCCTGGAGCTTCACACCCACTTCCTCTCTCGTCTCAAAGAGAGGCAGCGGGAAAACGTTGTCTCGCCCAGCGACAGGAACTACGTCATCAACCGACTGGCGGACATTCTGATTTCTCAGGTAGGGCAGCGACACGCGGGCCTCGCCTTCGGTGTCTTGATCACCAACAACTGCCCAGACGGAACAGTTTTTATCTTTGTTCACCAGTTCTCTGGGGAGATAGGAGAAAGGATGAAGGAGAGCTACGGGGATTTCTGCAGTCACCACACGGAGGCTGTCAGCTATTACAAAGAACAGCTGCACAACAACAAAAAGTTCCAGAACCTCATACGGGTAAGAACAATGAGCCTCATGGCTTGATGTCCAATTTAATCCACTGTACGTCTGTAGCTGAGTGCATCAAATCCCCCTGTTTCCTCCTCAGAAAATCAACAACCTCTCCATTGTGCGGCGGTTAGGAGTGAGCGAGTGCATTCTGTTGGTGACGCAGCGCATCACCAAGTACCCCGTACTAGTGGAGCGCATTCTGCTCAACACTGAAGGTCCAGTAGTTCACGTTTGTTTTTCTGCCAAATAAATGACCATTAAGGAGGGTGAAACCATAGATTTAGTGAGTAGTAACTTCTTTTATCTCCTCTCTCTGTAGCGGGGACAGACGAGCATGAGGACCTGACTCGGGCACTGGGTCTGATTAAAGACACCATCGTTCAGGTTGACGCGCTGGTTAATCTCCACGAGAAGAACTCTCGTCTCCGGGACATAAACATCAAGATGGAGCCAAAGGCGCAGGGAAAGATCAAGGACGGCCGCGTGTTTCGCAGAGAGGACCTGGCACCGGGCAGGAGACGACTGCTGCACGAGGGCACAGTCAACTGGAAAGCTGCTTCTGGCAGGCTCAAAGGTATCATGTGGCCTGGTGGAACAACTCATCTAAAATATATGGGCTTGGTCTGCATATGTTTTGTGTATATATATGTTTTGCATTTGTATTTATGCCATTTTGTCCTTTGAAGAGTTTTGGAATTAACATAAAAACATTTTTTGCGTACATATGTCACTTTGTCCTTTCAGATATTCTTGCGGTGCTCCTGTCTGATGTGTTGCTCCTGCTGCAAGAGAAGGATCAGAGATATGTATTCGCTGCAGTGGTGAGGGATTTATCCGAATCATTTAGCTGAAAACCATCTAGCAAAAACAATTTGTGTGGTGTGCAGTAACAAGTGGGAGCAGCATTGAATCAATAATATTATTATATTGAGTACCGTTAACCAAAAACCTTTTTGTCTCTTTCCCTCGTTGTTATCCGTTCAGGATAACAAGCCATCAGTGATCTCCCTCCAGAAACTCATCGTCAGGGAAGTGGCCCACGAGGAGAAAGCCATGTTTCTCATCTGCGCCTCCTCCAATGAGCCAGAGATGTACGAGATCCACACCGCCTCCAAGGAGGAGCGGAACACCTGGATGACACACATACGGCAAGCTGTTGAGAGGTAAGTAACGAGAAGTAACGTTTGATACTGTCATTTACATCCTGTGACAAACTTTCATCACCAGCATTAGAAATGTGATGGAACCTTACCTCTCCCCATCCCTAATGTCTTTGGTCCTGTCCCCTCCTAGCTGTCCTCATACTGAAGAGAGGCTGTTCAGTGAGGAGGAAGAGGCACGAGCTTTCAGGTTCAAAGAATTTCAAGGTAACTGTAGTTTGAGTGAGAAATTACACAAAAAAACCCTCTGGAAAATCATATAGTTGACGGCCACAAGGGGGTGCCCACGCATCGTATTAACTTCAAATTGTTAGAAGTTGTCTTCACATGTTCTACAAATCTCATCTCAGTAAGATAAAACGTATTTAGGACAGCAAAAGCTTCCCTAAAGACTGAGATTTAAGTGTCATAAAGAATAAGGGTTGTGTTTACACCTGCTTCGGTGTCGTTTTGCTTTGTGGGATTTAACTCCATATCCTTTTCACCCATTAATTTGTGATTGTAGAGCGGCTGAGCCAGAAGGATGCCGTGGTCGTCCAAGCTCTCACCGAGAAGCTGCAGCTGTTTGCAGACATGGCCGAGTCTGTGGCAGGTCTCGAGGACACAGCCTCTCATTCTAGACTGCTGCTTCGAGGGGACGCCTCAGACCTCCAGCAGGGAGAGGCTCTGCTCAAAGGAGCTCTCACTGAGGGTAGGACGATGCTGCATAATCTGTCTGTGTGTGTGTGTGTGTGTGTGTGTGTGTGTGTGTGTATGCACTGCTGTTGATGTTATATAAGCAGGTATCAGTATTGATGAGTTTGCAACCACCCCACCCCCCCCCCCCCGCCCCCCAAACATCTCCCTCTTTCCAGCTTTCTAACCTTAATTTGCCATCTCTTCCACATCAGTTGAGAACCTCCAGAACCTGCTGCAGTCCGGAGTGAGGGAGGACTCCCCGACCTCTCGGCTGGAAGAGGGCAGCGGTTCTGGGGTCCTGCCCAGGCGAGCGGATACTTTCGGCGGCTACGACAGCAGCCACGCCATCATCCTCAGCAAGAGTGAGTTGAGTGCAGCACTATCGGTGCCCTGAGGAAGTCTACTATCTAATGGATTTGCAGTTGTATTTCAGTGGCTTTTATGCCATTAATAAAACATGAATTGTCAACAAATGTCATATCTTGATTTTTCTTTTTATTGGTTAAATTCATGTGTTGTGTGAGTGGCACTATTTCTGTTTTGCGCTTTGTGTGTGTCGGTCACCGTGTCCCTTTCCTTGTGTGTCTGTGCCAGATGGCAGTGTGAAGAAGTTTTCTGGCGAGACCAGAAACCGCGATAGAAGCCAGAGAGCCAGCTCTGACCCTCAGCTCAAAGACCTTTGTGGCAGCCACGCCCTGGAGCAGACGGTAGGAGCTCGACACACACGCACACACACACACAGCGCACATCTCAGCGATGAGTCACAGTGTTGTTGTTTCCTGTAAATAGTAATGACCAGACCAAGTCATCTGGAAAGATTCCACTTGATGATGTTGCTCTCGCAGGTCACTACGTTTGTTATAAATGGATAAAGTCTGATAAATGACTAAAACATGGAGGGGGATGTTTGGCAATACAGCATTTAACGACACAAAGACAGTTTTACTCTCTGTCACGGGATCAGTTGTGAAAAGGTTCATACGACCAATTTGTGGTACTATAAGAGTCACTTAAATCAATTTGTCCTATTTTTTTTAAATATATATATTCAAGCTATCCTGAACTTTTCGTTTTGCTCTAAGGAACACAGAATAATTGTTGTGAATTGCTCACAAATATTTTATCAATACTTAGAGATCAGCAGTGCAAGATATTAACATCAAAGTTGTAGAAGCAGGTTTAAAAACATTATTTGTCAAAGTAATATTTTTTTATTTTAGTGGCTAATAATTTAACCCCAAAAATGGTTCTTAGTGTTTTTAAATTGCATTTAAAAATACAACAAAGTTTTTGTTGCATGTGCTACTGTAAATTGTACTCGATACACCCCTTAAAGTGTCTGGGATGTTCTTGTGACCTGCTGTGTGTTGTTGCTCAGGTTGATGAGAGCTGCTGCTCTCCTGCCAGATGGAACCGCATCTGGTCCAACTCCTTCCCCGAGGCCGAGGTAAACTCTCCTTCTCTGATCCGTCACCTTGAGCCCTACACTCACAGCCATGCCTTCTGAACTTCAAAGATGCGCCCACGATAAGCTGGCACATTATAAATGCTCAGCAGTTTTGGCGATTCAGGTAGTTCTTTGGTTGTGATGAGCTTTCCTTTTGTCTCTTTTTCTAGTTCTTTGACAGAGTGCTGATGCTCTCCCAAAGGCTCTATAGTCTGCAGGTAACACCATCCCTTCTGCGGTTAACGGTGTCAATAAATGCACTCCGTAAAAGAAACGAGTTGAAACGTGTTCTATAAGTATGTTTGCAGAGAAACTTGCAGTTTGTCTTACTTCAACTTGACAACGTTCCATGGTGTAGAATGTCTGCTTCCCTGTACAGCATATACACACAGTCTCGGTCCCCTTATGACCCGGTGCTGTCGCTGTCCTCAGGCCATCGTTTCACAGCAGGACAGCCACATCGAGCTGCAGCGCGCCTCGCTGACGGAGCGGGCCGCCCTGCCCGGCCGCCACAGAGGGAACGTGCTCCTGGAGCAGGAGAAACAGCGGACTCTGGCCCTGCAGAGGGAGGAGCTGGCCAGCTTCCACAAGCTGCAGGCTCAGCACCGGCAGGAGCAGCATCGCTGGGAGAGGGAGAGGGAGAGGCACCGACAGCAAGTGGAGGCCACCGAGGCCCGGCTCCGACAGAGGGAGGAGGAGTGCAGGCGGCTGGAGGTGAAGTGCTCCACACCGCGGGGAAGGATATGTGTGAAATTGCTGGATTTCATGAATTCAGATGAATCCCACTGCTCTGTATTAAGTTTAGAGTTTCATTGTCCTAGGTTGGATTTTCTCTTTCTGCAATATAGTTTAATATATTTTGTTTGACTCTAATACAAATAGCTTCCAATTGTTTTAAAAACATTTACATTTCTCTCAGTTAAGTGTGTACAAGCCATTAAAACGGTTTAAAATTAAATAAAAAATAGTACATGATGTATTTCAATATTGACGATATTCCACACAAATTACGATTGCTTGTTCTATTGATACAGGACCTTCTCGCAGAAGAGAGGCGGGAGCTGGAGAGTCAGAGGGAGACGTACCAGCAGGACCTGGAGAGGCTGAGAGAGTCCACCAGAGCCGTGGAGAAGGAAAAGGAACGCCTGGAACAACACCAGAAGAGGATTAAGAGGAAGACTATTGAGGTGGGAAGCATGTTGCCGAGCTGGAAAATGTCCCTCCGTACGATACAAGTCGCGCTAGCTAGCTATTGCTATTGCTAGCAGGGATTTAACATTTAACGGTGTTTGCATGTATGCATGTGTTCATTTCTCCATGTACGGGCAGCATATTAGCAACCCCACACACACACATGGAAACTTTAAAGCTACTGTGTGATTTATTGCAGATTCTTAAGCATAGTTTTCAGTGACCTCGGGTATCACCGCCTGTTTCCTTAGTTGTTTATTTTTGCAGCTTATAAATCCTTTTTGTTTCTGTGTTTTTCACGGTGTCGACACCCGGCAGCTTTTAGGCATTGTTCTCTAGCAGATGAAAATAACAAGGAGGCACCATCGCACATAAAACCGTTTACAGAAAGTGATTAATTACTTTTTCCTCCTCGTGCTCTGCCTCTATAATTACGCTCATTAACAAACGTGAAATTGTAGGTCATAAAAGACTGTCACGGCACCGTTTAAGTTGTGTGGAAGAAATTGTGAATGGAGGATGAAGGTGTTTTGCTTTCCCATCGCTCTCCTTTCACTTTTGTTACTGTTTCTTCGCATCCTTTTTTTTTCTCCTTCCATTCCCTGGGCATGCACCCTGTCCCCACCCATTCAAGGTAAAACTGCTTTCAGCTTCCACAGCATGATTCATGGTTGGATGAATAATGAACACATGAGAATGGTTAGAGACGAGTTCACTCGACCCAGGAATCCACCTGCGCCGGGAGCATTCTCTCTCCTCGGTGCTTCTCCTCTGCGTGCTGTCCGAGTACAACGGGGGTCATTGTTGGAAGTTTCGTGGGAGGGAAGAAAATCCCCCGACTGTAATATGATGCCCGGCGCAAATAGATCCATCGACGAGCTACAACTAATGCTACTTAATCTCAACCTGAAGTGTTTTCAAAGGCACTTTAAGTGATGGTGATACATGGAGCGGAGTGGGGGAGGGATACTAAAGCAATTTTTCCTCACTTGAATCAGCTGTCTTTTAAACAAATATTTCAGTTTCTGGAAATTAATCCAGCAAATAAAAGACCTGACGTGACAAAATACTTAATACCATTAATATAAAATAACAATCCAGTATATGAAATACAAAAGGGGGCAATGAAACCATTTATTTTAGTCTATTTACAAAGAGAGAATTCATGAGAGCACAACAACTTATTTGAGGTAAAAACAGAGACTTTGTCTACGGCAACATTTATTGATAAAATATTTCTCAACTACCAAGCTACACTCTGGTATTTAGGAAACATGTCTCATCCTTATTTCTATCATAAACCTTCCCCACAGAGTTCTTACTCATCGAGAAGTCTTATTGTCACCGGTTGTAAATTGCACATCAGGTCTGTTGACACTTGAGTCTCGGTCCATCCTGTCAAAGCTGTTGCGCGTCATTTTCCTGTATGACGTTCACTAATAAGCAAAGTCTTTTAAATTGTTAGGTTGATTCTTTTTTTTTTTTTAAACTAGTGACCCCGGTTTGGAGAGGCGCCTGACGACGAGGCCATGTGAAACACACCCAATGATCGGATCAATGACTCGTTTAAGAAAGCCGCAACCTTTCAGCTGGATGAGTCAGTGTGTTCTTCTGAATCTCGCCTAGTTTCTTCAGTACAGACTCGTTGCACCAGCTAGTCTGAAATGTCCCGATAGCCATCGACGTTTCCCCTAACTGAAGCTTGTCTCCTGTGATGTGATGTCATGAGTCCCGCTGTGCTGTCAGGCATTGCTAACGTCTCGTCATCCTGCACGCCATGCGCAATAACCGAAGGATGAAACCATGGCAAACATTAAAGTCCTCGCTTGAATCCCCTGCCAGCCATCACACAAAAAAAATAGATGATTTTATTGTTATTCGTCTACTGCAGCGTCACATCCTCAGACATCTGACTTCCCATCAACCTTCCAAAGGATTGTTGATGTCATGGTAACGGAATCTTACCTTGAGACGTACACATACACAAGTTATTGCATTTAATATTTCATTACTGGCTGCAGAAAGCTTTTGAGTTGTACTTCACAGTAACTCGGGAGAAATGCAGGCACCGTGGTCCCTACGGGAGCCTTCACTGGAACAGTGATCGTAAGGAAGATTGTTGTGTGCTTTGTTTGTTGCGAGCCCAAGCAGATCAGATCCAGCCCCGACGGGTTCGCCATCACGGTAAATCATCTCGTGATGTTTAATCCAACCACATGGTACTTTTTGTGCTCGTGTATGGGTTCCATACTGCTGCCAGTGCTATTGGAATTTCTTGCTTGCGGTCATGGGAGATTTGGAAGTGGTTAGGTTCCCCCCCCCCCACCCCCACCCTCGCGTCAAACATCAAACAGTGTTTTCATCAGCCGTGACCTCAAGATTTGTTCCAGGCTTCTGGCCAGCCTGATATCAACAGACATTTAATCACCACACCCTGACATTAAGACGCATCAGCAAACCAGGAGAGCTATGATTAGACCTCATAAAAAAAGGTGTGTGTGTGTGGGTGTGTTGGGACATAAACAAGTGTTTGTAAGACCTGGTGCAAGTCGCGGCATGTCCTGACTTTAGAGGAACTTCTCTTTCATGTGTTATCTCGTATGATCACACTCTGGCTTTTTAAATTTTTATTTCATGGGATCTGTTGCCATAGAGCCTGGTGTCCGATTGCTCTAGAGTCCTTATGAATGCTAAGTTATGAAGTTTGTTAATAGTCGAGGATATAGATGAAGTTGGCCATTGAATGTCATGTCAAAGAAAAGTTCCCCTCCCAAAAAAGACTGACTCTCGATATATTGTGCCAATGGACAAAAACACTCCTTTTGATGTAAGGAAACCTGAGTTTATGACAAAAAGGTTCAAGGCCTCTTGTGGAGCTCTTTATGGGGTAATTACCTTTTTATGAACAAACATTACAACTTTTTAGAAATTCCTTTTGGGCACAGCACTCTATTGAGCTCCTGAACTACATGACCACGAGTGTAAATTGGTAAATCATGGGTAGATCGGCTAATCTCTAAAGGAAGTAGAAAAGGTCAGCCGTGAAACCTGTGACCTGTATGCGTGTTTTTAACACCGAGTCAGCTCTTCCTCGGCTGATTTACGATGCTGTTTAGCGTGTCTTCCTGTGGTGTGAAAGGCCCCCGAAGAGTAACTCTTACACACACACACACACACACACCTAGATCCCTGTGACTCAGTTCTTCTATAACCACTAAGACAGAATCTGAGCTTGAGGCAAGGTATTTTCTCTTTACGCCGTCGGCCCATCACGCCATCCTTGCAACACACGATTCTACTCCGTGCTGAAATATTATTAAACATCACAGTCTGAGCTGTGCATCTCGTTTGTTTCCAGCCATCGATTCTGAGGGATGTGGTTATTGCTGTAATTATTGACGAGTCACCGTGGATCGTCACAGCGTTGTCTCGGCTTACATGTAGTGTAGGAATTACACTCGGACATTATTCGATCTGGAATTGAACCCGTTTAAGGGAAACGTGTCCGCTAATGACACCCATTCCCCACAGATCGCGCACATTCAAGGACTCGGGTGAGTATCTCACCCACGTTACCGTGCCACATAGCATCCAGTGCAGGAGGAGATTTATTATGCAGAGTCTGCAGAGTGAACGTTGTTCACCTATTGGGCAGCGCGTTTTTGGGGGAGTATCCAGGCAGTTTTATCGGGATGAGAGAAAGCCGCCTGTGTAATTAGCTGGTCCCAGCCTGTCATTAACAGCAGCCTCTGTGCTAATTGTTAATCTGCTGTCAGTCTCGGGCCTGTTGTGCTCTGCAGCTTCCGCACAGTTCACTGACCTGGAAACCTGCCGCTTAGAGCCGGGCCACCTTGTTCTGGGAACAAAAACATCTGTGTGCCGGGATGAGTGAGGGGAAAATGATGCAGGGAAAGAAGAAAAGGTGCTTTTGGGGAAGGAGCTGTGGCGCCCCCCTCCCCCCTAGGCCCCTCTCTGCCTCGGGCCCCGTCGTGCTTTGCTGTTACCACACAGTCCCAGTCACACAGAAGTCTGCCTTTCATGCCTTGCGGAGTACTGTCCCCATGCATTGACAATGTCCACTTTGTCCGGCATCTTCATCAATCATGCAGCATGTGTCCTGCGTACCAAACGGAACGGTGATGGACTTCTGACACACACGAACACGCCGCAGTTAAAACCGGTGGTAGCCTCGTGTTTTTTTGGCAGGTCTTTTTTTTTTTTTTTTTTAAATGCCAGATCAGGTTGCGTTGTGTCATTCGCTCTCTGATCGAGAGCCTCCTGTTCCTCCTGTGGGCCCTCCATCAGCTCGGTTGTCTTTGTTGGCTCCCGGTGGGGGGGAGGAGGGGGAGGAGGGGGAGGAGGAGGAGGAGGAGGAGGAGCCCCTCCGACTGCAGTCCAAAGCCGCTTCGCGGCCGGCTGCTCAGAGCCGACGGAGTCTCATTACGTCTGATTTAGAACGGAATCCAACGCTGTGGCGCTAATGTAAAGCATTCGGAAAAGCTTTATAGAAATAGCCACTCTTTTATTTATGTAGGGTTATAGAGAAGCATCAGGGTTCAATTAAGGGGTTTCATAACCAGTTAAAAATTCCTCGCAGTTAATACAATCAAACATACTAGATGATCAAATGTCTTACCAGCGATTTGCCAATAGTAACCACAGTTTCTTTTTCAAAAACTTTTACATTTAATGCAACATCCACATGTGATTTCCTAGAATGAATGAATGAATATGTATTATTCTTCCTGTCATTTTAGTGGACAGTTTTACATGACAGTTTATCATCTTTTCTTAATCTTCTAATAACTTGTTGGTACGGTGGGAATAACATGGTCTTTGAAAAGATTTCATTCAAGCAAACCAGAACACCTAATATATTAAATCATAAATGAATAGGGAGTTGTTCTTGTTACCTTTTTGTATTGACGTTTTGATCGATTGTGTGAAGAATAGCCTTCAGCTCACAAAGGGACCAAATGTTACAGACGGGCTTTAAACCGTCCAACTAAAACAACACTGAAGAGATGCGCATTATGCAACAAATGTGGTATTACTGCAAACGCCACAATGCTCTATTGTAGCAGGAACAAGCCTGGCTAGTCTGAGTGAATGCAGATTGGATGATAATAGTGAACCATCTCTGGATCCTATTTCCCCTCAGTCTAGTAATTAAGTGGACAATGTGGTCAGAGTCTTCTGTCCACTGATGTCATGAGTCATCTTCTTGTCCACCAGCCTGTTTTGTTAGACACGCCTTTATGTGCACAGGGACTATTAAGGGTTTTATGTTTCGTGTGTGTGTGTGTGTGCGCATTGTCCTTGAGTCTCTTGGAACGCATCAAAAGCCTTTTACCAAACTGTGTGCTCAGCAGAGGCGGTTGCATGTGTTTCTGATTCCCTCTGTAGCCCATGAATACCCTGCTACTCAGCAGATTGTGCTGCTTTAAAGACGGCGTCGCGGAGACAATTTATAGTGGGCATCTGTTTTAGGCGCGTGTGTGTCTTCTGTGAAAAATTGTCCTCAGTTTTGTTTCTTTCTGCACGCGTATTCTCTCGTGCATAACTAATAACAGCATGCGTGCGCGCACACACACACACACACACGCACAACCTTCAAAGTGTACGTTCCACGGCTCATGAGCCCAAACCGCATATGACCACAGTTATGGGTATTCCAGTGCAAAGTTGAGATGCCGTTCCTTTTTAGAACTGAATACACAGATTTATTAAGTGTTAAGGGTTACGTGACGACGTTTGCAACAATTTAAAGTCGCCTCTCGTGCAAGTAACGTGCGGCCTTCTCCTGCAGGTGGCCCCTGGCAGTCTGAACGGCGAGCTGCTCCTGTCCTCGGGCCTCAACGCCTTCCCCGGCGTCTCCGACCTGCCCCTCCCCCAGAAGCCCCTGGTGCGGGGCAGCCTCTCGGTCGCACCCGCCGACTACCCGGAGCGGCCCGAGGTGATGCTGCGGCGGGAGGCGAGCTCCTCCACCCTGCCGGCGAAGGTGCCGATGAACCTGTTGAGCACCACCAACCAGCAGCACAAGCTGGTGGGGGTGCAGCAGCAGATCCCCACCAAGTTGGCGGCCTCAGGCGGCGGCAAAGGGAAGGGAGCCAAGATCGGCAAAGCCTCGCATCGCACCGACAGCACCGGTGAGACGGAGTTTGACGGGACGAGCCGCAGCTAGCGCCTCCTCCTCCTCCCCCCCCCCTCCTCCTCCTCCGCTTTGGGTTACATCCGTGTTTCTTACTTACTTTATGGATTAACTTTTCCCGATGATAAGCATCAACGGTAACTGAAGTGCACACACGTCTTAACACAGAGTGTGATTTATAAACGTTAATGGGTCATTGGAATTTTCACTTTGGAAAAGAGCGTATACATTTTTGATTCATCCACTGTTTACTTTGTAATTATTGTGTACAGTCTGTACAAAATCCACTCCTTTCACTTCAGCTTAAGAGTGACTTCGTAAACGTCCAGAACTCATTTGTCTTACATTTCCGGCAATGTAGGAGAGAGAAACCAGCAAAGTATCACATTTGAAAAGCTGGAATCATTCAAATCTTCAAATAAATTTATAATGCAAATGCAACCAAAATGCTTCTCAGATTATTAGACTATTTTCCAATTATTTTTGTTAATTAACTGGCTTACTTATTGTACTTTCATATGTTTGCATGTATGGTAGTCTTGTAACTGATGTTTTAATGAAAACATGACTGGGACAAAACCATTTTTTTCTATAATAAACATAATAAAGGATGATGCTCGTCTTCTTGCAAAGGGGAGTGCACGACTTTCTCAAATATCTCTGTGTGCGTTGAGGTTTTCTCTCTCGCAGGTGATGTGTAACGCTGATGCGGTTTGTCTTTTATTCCCGATAAACAAGCCATCTGTCCCTGACATGAGCTTGACCCGATCAGCGTGATTTAGGTGGCTCATTAGGATCACATTAGCTGTCCGAATTGGTTTAGCCGTCGCCTTGATCAAATAGCGGCCGAGAGACGCCGCGCTTTAGATTACCAATGTCATTTTAGTTTTACAATTGAATCACCTTTTGTCTTTACTCCCGCGTCCTCTCCTGCTTCCCTCCCCCTCCCCCTCCCAGCCTCAGTGGATATGAAACAACAGATGCTGCCTCTGAAGCTGTCCGCCCGAGATGACAACACCCTGAAGGCCAAGCGCTCCGTCAGCCCCCACCAGCAGCTCCCGCTGTCGCCCCCCTCTCAGCCTCTTCCCCTGCATCATCACGCGGGTACCTTTTTTTTTTTTTTTTCTTCTTTTAATAAGCACACAAGCACTTGCTCCGTCCGGACCAACCCAAACACAGTCCGTCTTAGCCAAGTGCATTATTCCATTTGGTTCTCACAGACACACACATGACACAATGACATTCTCCACCTGGGCAAGCCGGACCCCACCCCATCACGTTCCTCTCTTAAAGCCTACATTCATGCCCGGGCCTCGCCCTGTGTAAACACCTATCAATTTCACATGGCTCACTGTGATTAATGGCGGGCTGTACAGCTGACACAGACGTTTTATCACTTTACTCCTGTGCCCTCACAATTACCAGTGACAAAGAAACACTGGCAGGATTTCAGGTGATAGATTCCAGTAAGGCTCTGTAAGCCCAGCTTTATCAAACAGGCACACAGGCTCTGTTTTAATGCTAGTCCCTTGCTCCCTAATAGCCTCTCTTTGTTTATCCGTGCCAGATCAACTCGGCCCCGCAGACAATGCCGGCCCAGACCCCCAGTCCACCTCCTCCGTCAACATCTCTCCCCCTCAAAGTCTCCAGAAGCCTCCCCTGCCTCCTGCGCAGTCCCATCCTCAGCCCCCCGCGCAGCCTCCCGCCATCCCTCCCAGCTCACAGACCCCCGGCTCCCTCCATCTGCAGCACAACGCCGCGGCGCATGCGCAGGTAAACGTACACGGGCTCACCCACAGCCACAGTATGCCGCCGACGTACAAGATCGCCACAGAAGATTCCAATAAGGAGGACGTCATCTTCTTCTGAAGTCCAGTCTGCTGCGGGTCGACCGGTGGATGAAGGATGAATGGCGGGATGGTTGTTGCCGTGTGTCCCATTTTAAGAAGCCAGTGAGATAGTGAGATGTTGATTGTATGTTCAATGGGGTCAGGTGTGGGGTTTTAGACGGTTTATGAGGTTAAAAGGTCTCTGTACAAAGGTGCATCTATGACATGAAGCCGAGCCCTTTTTTAGGCCCATGAAGAAAGAAAAATGCTTTGTTTTTAAGTTTCTTTTTTAAGTTTTTTTTAATTTTATTTAACTTTTGGTTTTAGTTTCTTAACTCAAGAGGACAACAAGTATCAGAAGGAAACACTTGGCAAAAAGAAACATGTATTAGAAGAAGAAAAAAAAAAGGTTTAAATTAAGTTACACCAATCCAAAGACATTATCCGCGAAAGCAGAAAAGAACCCGTGTGAAAGACTGATTCTTTTTAAAAGATTTAAATTTTACTGGAGACTGCGGTCAACCTGGTTTTTATTACAAGGTGAAAGTGACGCCTTCACCATCTGCTTCTACTGTACCCAGCACGACACGAAATGGCTCCTCCCAGTACAGGACCACTTTCTGCTGGATGTTTCATTTGCACAGTGTAAATACTCCATTCCAGACTAATGAATGAACTTTCATGGACTAAATGTCTGTCGCTTGGGTGTCGAAATAGTCGTTCATTTCATTTGTTGTTCTTGTCCTTTCTTAACCATGCTTATTACACAAGGCGGACCTGTTGAATTATTATTTACTGCTCGTCACCGTTTGTGAAAGCTGAGGCTGACGTCTCTCCAATGCTGTTTAATTATGCTTTATTTCAATGAAGGGAGACTTCAGTTTATGCCAAATTCTGTTTTTCCATCTTGTGTCGTCTTAAAGTGATTGTTTTAACGTATCACAAGTACATATAAAACATGCATATTTTGCCCAACTCTTGACACAATGATCCCGACTCAGCATTCAGTTCAATTGATTTTATTTATAGAGCCCAAAATTACAAATTAGCCTAAGGGGGCTTTACAGTCTGTACACATTCTCTGTCCCAATGTCCATTTCCAAGCTTTGCTCCACATCACAGGGTCTTCATCAGTGTATTTGAGGCAATACTTCACTTACAGGCCAACGTGGACGAGAAGTCCTTATTATGCGATGACGTCGTAGCTGGTCAATGGAACAAACTCCATCTGCTAGTCAAGATCTTGGGATTTAGTTGAAAGCCATTTAGTGGAGATTGAGTTGGGACGGTTTTGCCCAATTCATAACCTTTTTAAATCACATTTTATTTCAGACGCATTTGCCCATCAGATCTCCTCCATCACCCTACCAGAACATGTGTTTATGATTTCGCACTAGACGATCCAGCATGTGGCTTATTTTTCCTCCTCCAACGCTCATAAACGTTACACAGTTGTCTCTCCTGTGATTCTTCCAGAGACTCACAGGACAAACGTGGCCAAGTGGTTTGTGTTTTCCCCCCTCGTTTTGCACCAGTCTCGTGTTCTCTGGACTTCCTTTTGCTGAATTAGCGGTACATTTGTCAGGATGGGTTCCTTTTTTTTTTGGCGGCTTTATCTTCGAGCTATACGAGAAGATGTCATTTTGAATCTGAAACCCTTGATGACCCATCGGCAGCGTGTTGGATTGGTCGCTGATGATGTTCTTAAATCTCTGCGGCTGACAGAACGCCGGCGCTGTGACCCGTCGTGCAGCGGAGGAAAAAAAAAAAAAAAAACTCAGCTTTTCTTTTCCACACAGAAGAAATCCGGAGCTGTCCATGTGATTCTGTCTCTGTAGATACAAGAGAATCGGCCCTTAAATCATAAAGTAGTTGACTCAATAATGTGTTTAGTGTCTCCCGAGGGGGAAAAATGTCAGAAGAGCGTATTGTCTTTGTTTAATTAAGCTAGTCTGTGAAGCTGTGATGGAGTTCATGTATATAATGTATATTGTTGTACATAGTTAATTTTATCTTCCGCTCTGGCTTTCTCCTACGCGTTATCGCTGTAGGACCCGTGGCGTTTGACGTGCGCTTAGAATACGGTACGCCTCCCTTGGGCCGACCGGTGGCCGTCGAAAAGAAGCCGCGTCCGGCCGCGGTCGGTTTGGACTGCTGATGACGGCTTGCTTTTAATGCGCTGGTCTTAGTTGTAGCATTGAAGACGAGGTGCACTGTGTGACGTCTTTCTTCAGTGACGTTTCACCAACATTTATGTAGAAGTCTCAAATGAAAGTCCCCCCCCCCCCCCCCCCGGCTTGTTGCAGTTCACCAAAGACACTTTTCTTTCTGTGTTCTTATATGAAGGATTAATATCCACCTACGGTACACTGCAGGCCAGCTCACATTCTGCTTCAGGTCTCATATTTGGGGATTTGTTTTTCTATCCTCGCGTCCTGATCTGAAATCTCACTTTTTATAGAAAGTAGAGCGTAAACAACCGAGGAGTCCAGTGGGGCGTTGAAGTTCCCCAATTGTCTGCCTTATTGTGGCACAACTTATCTGATCGTTATCCTAATGGAAACAACAACAACAACGTGCATGTTGACCGGCCCGCTGGTTCGGATCAACTCGAGTCTTAAATGTGCTTTTGCTGACCTGAAATGCTTAACCTCGTGGCTCAGTTTTAAAAAGGCCAATCAGTCACATCACTGTCTATGCGTGTTTGTCTACGTGTTTCTATTTGTGTGTGTGTGTGTGTGTGCGTGTGTGTGTTTGCGCTCTCCACCAAAAACAATTCTAACCGACTTGTTTCCATTGTGTTTTGTTTTTTTGTCTTTCATACACACACACACACACTTGCATATTGGACTTGTAATGTGTAAATAAGCATATTGTATCTCCTCAGCCAATTTTACACTAGTCACTTTGGATAGTAGCATACTTGAAGGGGAAAATGAATGTTTATAATGCTTATTGTCTGTGAGCTGTCTAATGACGTTTGTAGCACACAGCAGAACTGATTTTTGTACCGTTTTTATTTTATTCACCGCAAGGCGTTAGGACGACCTGTGAACACAACCTGCTGCCTTTAGAGAGTTTAGTAATGAATAATAATAAAAAAAAGTCTTGACATTATTGGTGTATTTCCTGTCTTTCTTCGTTAAGAATGGCATGCTCGATGTTTGTTGTTTGTTGTTCCACCCACCGCCCCGACAACCGCCGCACGTAGCCTCTAATTGTGCCTCAATTTTCGATTCACTGCTTGTCAAAATAATCCAGCCCACCCAATTAGATGGCGGCCCGGCCTGCTGCCCTCAGCGTCTGGGAGGTTCTGCGACGGGGCGGTGGGGGGGGGGGTTATTGACCCAGTGAGCAGACGACCTAATAACAGTGTGTTCCCAGACGAGGCTTTATTTCAGGTGCCGTGGTGTTTTTGCTCTTCAATCCCTCGGCAGACCTCGCTGAGAGCCGTGTTATTGTCCTCCTGCCTGGGAAGACGCTACAGTCGTGTCTGCTTGCTGTCATTAGTGGCTTTCCTCTGTCTCCTCGCAACAATTTTTTTTTTTTCCGGGCTGCTTCCCCCCCCCCCCCCTACATTTCTTAATTCTTGTCTTTGTTTCTGTTTGGTTCCCTTCGCTGCTCTACAACCCTTTTTTTCGTGTCTCTCCGATCGTTCCCAACTCCAGCCGCCTCACGGCTCCAAGCCGTTTTCCATGTAACGCAGTTTACAGGGGGGGGGGGCGGGAGTCTTGGCCCCGTTGTTGTTCTGTGGCGGAGTCACTTCTCGCCGCGACGTTAAACAAATCGACGCTCCGCGGAGACGAGACGTGCAGGCGAACCTCCCTGCAGGCTCGTGAAAACGCCGAGACCAATCTTGGTTTGATAGACTCCGTGTCAGCAGTTGGTCTGTATTAGTTTTGGCTCTTCCTTTTTTAAAAGGCTTCTCTGCACTTTCCAATCCGGGTTGGAACGAGCCGTCGAGTGTCGCCACTTGAGGGGTTTCCGTTTTGCTTTATCAAAGTCGGCAGAGGAAAAGTCACAGGAGCACTGAAGCCCAGAAGAACCAGGAATGTCTGAATCTGAATCTGAATGGCAACCCATGCAGTTGTCGATCAGATGATCCGGTCCCTTGTGGTCTATCAGGTGATTATTTCCGCTTTTTGCATTCTCAAACCTTTTTGCCAGGGCCGGGCCCCGCACCTTGGGAACCACTGTCACCTGCCATGCTGTTAGACCAGATTACATCCTGTTCGACCTCCTGCTACTCGCTACTTTGGAGCTGATGCCATGAAGGAATGTGCTTATCGGAGTGCTCCCGGCTGACACAAAGATCCCCTTGTCGAAGAGACGCAGAGCGAACTCTCTTCCTCTCTTTGCTTAACACCCAAGGTGATCGCAGAAAGATAACCGGCAGGAAAACATGTCTCTCAGTCAAGGCCGCTGCTTGCATAACCTCCTTGGCAGGCTGGGTGTGTTCTTGGAAGAAAGTGAAATAAAAAGGCAAAAGATATGTTTCAAGGATAGAGCAGAGCAGTAAAGGTGTGTGTGTGTGTGTGTGTGTGTGTGTGTACATATTTACAGCAGCGCGTCTCCTCTGATGTTTCCTCCGGGTTGTAAAGCTCGATAAGCAAAGCCGGACTGATGAAACGCTGCCCGCTTTGCGTTGCATGAAGGAGAATCATTGTTCAACTGATCTTCCGTCGTGCAGCAACAAAGGAAGTCCCTGTGTGTGGGAGTGAAACGCCCCCCCCCCCCCTCTTGAGAGAGCAGTTCTGCCCGGTAGAAATCAGATCAAGGAGAGGGCCATTGTTCTGGCAGAGACTCCTCAGGTGAACTGATTATATAAGAAGAAGTGTGCTGTGTGCTGACTGGCTCTTTGTGCCGCAGCCTGGCGACTGTCTGGTCCGGTCGGTCCAGTTTTATTCCCATGCGCCTGTGTGCCCCTCACAATGCACCAGGTAGTGATGAATGCCCCCATTGTGGGCCACCAGCCCACAAATCACAAAGCAGTGTTTAGCAATGTGCTTTTTTTTTACCAAGAGAAAATGGGAAGATTGATCATTTTAAATCAAATAACTATACTTCACAAAATGTTGGACTATTCCTTTTGTGAAGCTCGTTGAAAAAAAAAAAAAAAATGAGTTCATCAACGGGGGGCATCCAGCGCTTAAAGCGCTTTTCATCTGTACTTTTGGAATGCAGCAGGCTATTGTTGAGGTCTGCTGCAGTGTGGGAGGTCTCTATGGCATTTTGAGAGAAGCAGAAAGAACTTCCCTCATGCACACACACACAAATGCACACGGCCTTTTGCCAAAGCAAATAGCCTCCTGGCAGCTACGGCCACGGAAAACCGTCTCCACGTCAGGATGAGAAGATTTGGGCAAATAAAGTAGCTGCCGGTTCTTCCTGGAAAGATCCAATAGGAGCTTTGTGTGAAAGTTTCTTGCCATTGTCCAAGTTGTTGCTGAAAGGCCATTTGGGAACACGTGCGGTGCTTTTTAAGAAAGTGGGAATAAGAAGCGGTAAACACACCGTCTGCAGTAAATGGAACAAAAGGCCAACAGGAAGCCCGCCATGTGAAGTGAATGTAAAGTGAGTAAAAGGCAGCTGCAGGGTCCCACTTTATCAGGTAAATCAGATGCACTGCTGTTGTTGATGGTGCACTTAAACCTTCCCGTAGTCTTTTTGAAGGAAGCTTTGTGAGGATTTGCTGTCCCCTTTTTGAGCATACAGCCCGAGGTCGTGCACTTCACTCCAGATCAAGCCTTTCAACAGCAGAGAAACGTTTGTTTGTTTCTCTGTCTAAACAAGATGTTTTTCTGTGTCCTTTTTCCTCTTAATATTTTCCTGCAGTGCTTAGACAAGAACCACCACAGCGAGGCTTTTATTCTGAAAGAGAAATAATGGGGGATAGTTGTTTTCTAGAATAGTCTAGACTCAAAACAGGGGTGGCAATAACTGCACAGAGCTTCCTCAGCACCTCCCTCTTTACTCTTGCAGGAGTGGAGCACAGCAGAGCTTATCGTGCTCTACGGGGGGGGGGGGCTTTAGTAGCTGAGCTGTCGCCAGCCTCCCACCAGAGCTGGCACATCGGAGGGGCTGTCTAGCCCGCTGTTGATCTGGGAGAGGGGGCTGGGGGGGGGGGGCGGACACATTGAAAAGACGCTGCCAAAGGAGCAAAAGGCCACTAACTGCTGCAGAACCAAACACTGTGCCAGTGTGCCTAAAGAGACATTTATTTAACTGCTTCCCTACGAAATACCATTTAATAGAGACCAATAGCAAACAAACCGGGACAAAAAACACCTCAGAGACCCAGAACTCCAAAGTCACATGGAAGCGTATAATCTCCATGCTGTATCCCCCTGCAGGAAAATGTAGAAAATCAAACGTAGAAGAGTACTCGTGCACTGAAACCACAGGGCGGACTGTGGTGGAGTCGTCCTTCAATCAGAGGGTCGGCTCCGTTGGTCCATGTCGGTGCCTCCTCGGGGCGAGATGCCCAAATTGCTCCTGCATAATAAGTGAAGGATTAGTCCTGATGGTCAGGTGTCAACCTGCACGGTGTCTGAATGGGGTTGATTTGCTGAATGATGATGACTTGTAGTGTTGAAGCACTTTGAGTGGTTGGAAGACTAGAAAAAGGGATGTAAGAGTACACTGCATTTACCATTAACACCTAGAGCGTGGTTAAAAAATGTCATCCTGTGGTGTTCAGTATTTTCTAAAGACCTCAATCAAAACTTCCTCAAAAATAGTTTATACTATAGAATAACTTCAGTCTTCTGCAGAGTTTCTCATCCCCTTTTTTGAGGAAGAATCTTACGCAACGGAGGGGAAACTATTTGCCAGCGCAGTGTAATCACTCTCGGGGGCGTGCACACACACACGCACAACACACTGTAAACACATCCATTTTTTATTTTTTATTTTTTTTTAATCCGTGGGTCTTATTCCAGACCATTAACATGTCAAAGATTTTTGGCAGAGTGTTAAAGCGCTTTAGGTCTGATAATGTGACACGAGCTCTGAAGCCATGAGCTGTGACTCCAGCTAGAAGCTGGTCCACCACAAACAAAGGAAGACGGCAAATCGCTTCCTCCTCCATCCTCTGTTTCTGTCTCTCTTTCTCCAGTGTTCTAATTATTGTTTCCTTGGCCCTCTGGGAAACGGCATCTTTCAGCCAATCAGAGAGCAGCTCCGGGCCATTGACTTCTTTGATAGTGAGAACAAAGTCCACTTCAGTTCAGTTACAACTCTTCCAGCGATACGACGAGCAGTAAGCGGCTTCCCTCTGGAGCCGAATCATAAATCATTCAGTGCTCTGGTCCTGCTTGCAAGTATTCGCAGTGACCCACCTCGCTGACCCTTCTCCTCCTCTCCATACTGACATCTATTTCTTTTTTTTCTTCATTCATCAAAAGCACAGTGAGGCTCTCAAGGGAATCTGAGATGAGAGGGATGCCACAGTGTGGCCACATGGCACCCCTCTTTCAGTTAGTGTGTGTGTCTCTGTGTGTGCGTGCATGCATGAGTGTGTGTGTTAATGCGCCGTGTGTCTGCTTCATTAGTTCTGTATAAGCCGCCCCCCCCCCCCCCCCCCCCCACTCTGCTCTGAATGAGGAGGGAGGAAGACACACGTCAGACCCCAGACAGGGACAGATGCTGCTGACACGTCCGAGTATCTCTCTATTGTATTATTCATCAGTGTCACGTCTCATCCGAGGCTGGACACAACAACAACAACACAAATGCATGGGGCTTATTTTCGTAACTGTTTGGTGTGTCTCTCTGTGCGTGTGTGCGTGTGTTAGAGGGCGGATTTGCCACACTCCAGCTTCTCATCAGGCTGTAGATGCTTCTTTTGAAGTTTTTTTTCCCCCCTCTTTCTCCAAGTCGAAAAGCGCTTTGATTGGTGAAGCAGAGTGTGTGTGTGTGTGTGTGTGTGTCACCTCAGGTAATATATCAAACTCCTCCATTCTCCTTCAGCATCCCCCTCCTTGAGCCTCACTCCAACCCAACTGGGAATGAATCTGTTTTATTAATGAGTCGGAGGAAGTGTCCGTTATGTTTTGAATAATCTCTGCTGTGTCTTTGTGACAATAAGGAAGATGGATTTTAAAGCGTGTGAATCCAATTATGCCTGGAATGCTCCCGGTGGTTGTTCATTGGCTGAAGTCAGCAGACACAATGGGTGTGTGTGTAACATGGGAGGGGAGAGGTATTTTTAAAATGCCTCTCGTCAGAGAGATAAGAAATATCAGCAAAAATGTGCTCTATACATCTTTTAATACCATTTGACTATTGCAGTACGATACGGTTTAGGTAGTTTTAACCCTTATCAATACATTAGGTTGTTTTAGTATGTCAAATACTAATTGAAAAAAAGTCCTAATATAGTATGCCATAAAAAGTCCGTATAGAATGTGTCAACATGTCCAAACAGTCGTACTTCACTGAAACTGTCAGTCATTTTAATACAATGAAGAGTAGGATAATGGAGATAATTAAAAAAACGGCCATAGTTGAGTAATTAGTCATTATGTCTCGCTAATGTCATTTGTAGAGTGTTTAAGTGATTCATTTATTCCTACACTGTTTCTTGGCCTTCCAGTGCGATGGAAACATTGTTTAAACTATACGTTTCAGTCTGGAGCTTATGATTATACACTATAAGTGCACATTCAGTATGCAGGGTTCGGGTCTTTTTTTTTTTTTTTTTTCCTGATGCCAGCGGACCTGTCAAGCTACTCAGTGCCCCCTCCCCCCCCCCCCACACACACACACACACACACACACACACACACGGGGGCAAGACCACAAACAGACAAGCCGAGAAGAGCATCCCTTACAAGGCTCAGGCTGTCAGTCTGTCACATTGTTTACTCGTTCAGGAAGCCTCAGAGCTGCTGCCGTTGGAGACGTCCACGTTCAGAGAGAGAGGGCATAGACACGCGGGGGGGGTGGGTGGAAGGAGATAAAAAAAAAAATCCGTATTAATTTAGTCTTGAAGGTCATGCTTGTAGAGTCTTCCTTGGTATCCACACCAGCAAAGTGAAGAGTGAGTAAAGAGACTACGGGGGGGGATGCTGCTTTTAAAACACACACACACACGCATGAACTATACAAACTCCATTTCTAAGTAGAGGCAGTTTTCACAGATCTGTCAGATCCAATGTGCTTCTGCCAGAAGGTACATATTGATACCCCCCCCTCCCTTGGTTGAGCGGTTTCCTGGAAAGGCCTGCCGGGACATTTCCCAGGCCCCCTGGGGAACGGGAGAGAAGGTCGATTCTGACCACATCAGGGCATCTTTGTCTCTCCATCCAGTGCAGGCGTAGGCCCTTAGCTGGGGGGCCTCAGGCCAGCAGACACACACACATACACACGCACATTGGGGTGGTGCAATGTCCCTGTCGGTTCCACCTCACTGCTTCCTTTCTTTTCGGTTAACAAGATGCTATAACTGCTCTTCTCCCTCACACAGACGCACAAACATCACCAAAACACACATGCAAATTAAGCGTGAATTCATTGGCACAATTTAAAAGAAAAACACACATACAAAGTAGGGCCGGGACTTTAGCGCGTTAATTATGATTAATTAATTACAATGTGAATTAATATTAATTCATTACACAAAAAATAACACATTAAACATTTTTTACGCATTTTTACACTTATTTTTTGCACCGCGGAACGTTTCTCACTGGATGAGTTTCGGGGGGACCGATTATACTGGCGCACCAACTAGCGTTCATGACTTCAGACAACAACAAACCACAGTGAACATGAACGAAGAAGCTGACGAGACCGTGTCGGTTGGCCCCGTGAATGGGAAATCTTATTATAACAAACACACGGATGGAAGCGTCAATAAGAGCATGGTTGTGTGCAAGCTGTGCAACAAGGAATTCACATCGAGCCTCAAGTATCACCTTAACGCAAAACAATTAGCAGCTAGCGTGGACGTTAGCCCGACTCGGAGTACAAGGACCCACACCCAACCCACACTGCACCAGGTGACTGGTTTAAGGTCCAGGGTAACTAAGTCCACGTGGTTGAACAAAAATAAAAATCCATGTGAAAAAAATTACTTCTCACTGTTCTCAGGTCAAATATTTATGCAGTTAAAATGCGATTAATTTTGATTAATTAATTACAAAGCCTCTGATTAATTAGATTAATATATAATACAAAGACATTCCGTAGATGTTTGAACGCAGGATTCAGAATGTGTGTTCTTTCATTTCTTCCCTGCCCTTCTTTTTGTTTTGGGGGGGACTCTGAGGTTCTTTTGTCTCCAGGCGACTTTCAAATGTCTATTTATTCACCATGGTTTAATTGTGTTGTCTGCAAGATGCGTTTGAAATCGCATGACGCTTTGCATGACAAAAGGACCCTTTGACCGACCTGCTCATCCTGCTGTCCAGTGCCGCGCCTTTAATCTTTTTATGCTGCATTGTAGTCTTAAAATCCCCACACCAACCTTTTAATGAGTTGTTGAACCCACACAGGGTGGACTGGATAACTTTTTACAGGCATGATGTCATGGCTGCATCCAATTAACAGCAGCCTTTCAAGTTTTGTTATTTGGTTATGAAAAGATTTAACAATGGCATTGCCTTATTATACTCAAGGGGAACGCCCTAAAACAAACACTTAAGATTTCATGTCATTTGAAGAAGTAAAGTCTACAAGATTTGAACTATATTTTAGGACACGATGTTACAGAGATCCACATGTGTGCAAATGTTAATTTGATTAACAAATCCCGGCGAACAACTTGCATAACATTTGCTGGGCTGCTTGCCTCGTGTCTCTCTCCTTTCATTTCCATCTCTAACACAGATGGCATGTGGACATTTTATTTATATAGCGCTTTTCAAAATACTCAGACGCTTTACATGGTTAAAGAGGAAGAAAAGTAAACTGATGGTCAATTACAAAATGCATTTCCACACAAACAGCAATAAAACATTCTCCAAAACAAGTTAATGAGTGAACAGAATCAGGTTTTAAGCAAAAACTACTTGAACCCTAAACCCAGTCATGGCCTCCATTCACGTGATAGGAGGTAGTCATTGACGATGGCCATGCCACAGGTTATTTGGGATGGATATATTGACATTGAAAAGCCTTCCACTGATGTCTCATTACAAAGTGGAGGTGCCCGGTTTGAAGCTCACTGCTCAGATGCTCAAAGCCTGCAGGCAGCTCGTTCAGCGCCTCCACCCTGAACCTGAACGCGGGCACATTCCTCCCTGCCCGTCCGTGATGTGCCAGCCAGACGTCCAGTCACGCACTGCAGCGCTTTCTCACGTTCGCCTGGTCTCTGCAGAACAAGGGGCGTAAACGAGCATCACCTGAGCAGCACACGCCTCGAGGCGTGAGGCCTACGAGCAGCGCATTGACTCAAGTACTGTTCATGAGTGAAATATTCAGATGCATTTCCTTGGTTACATACTTCTACCCTGCTAATTAACAATGTCAATTAAAAGTCGGACTTTTCACATCCTCCCCAGGAATAGGCTGCTGCTGAATCGAAGTGCGCACACAGACCGGAGGAAGGAGACGGGCGTTCCCGGTAAATACCAAAACCATCCCTAACCTGCGTTTGGAAACTATTCCAGGCACGTGAATAGGACCTGTGTGATTACATGGCTGCCTGTGCCGCTTTAATGAGACGGCGGCTGCATTCCTGCCATTCCTTGGAAAATAAAGAGGACAAACAACAGAGAAGATGTTTAAGATATTTATTGATGAGCGGTGAACTGTAGAACATGGGAGTAACACGTGGTTTGTCAGAAATAGCTTAATATATTGGTGTAATTGATATATTGGAAAACTGCAGAGCAAATGACGATTGTTCAAAAAGAGGAACAACTTGATAATTTGCTGGAAAAACACTGATTATTCAGACTAAGACAAAAGGTACAAATTTAAGACCATTAAGAGTTTTCGTTGTACAAAATGTGCAAATCAAAGGCTTCTATAAACTCGTTACAAAGCAAATATACAAATTATCAACACAAGACTTCCATTAACAATCCGAAATATACAATAAGAAAAATGATATAGTTAGAGAGAATGTCTTAACTACTTTGGACACACTTAGCATTTGTTATTAAAATCCAGCATGGCTGATTAGCCATTTGGGTTTTGGAAATATATATGTATAAATACAACCAATGCGAACAAGAAATGTCACGAAAATGGTACATTCAAATGAAAAGTTAGCACAAGATACTACTTTGAACAAATATACAAAAAAACAAAACAAACCCTGAGACGCAATATACACAAACAAATGACAAAAGTCATGGCCTCAAAATCGTGAAACAGAAAAGTTCCTTCTTCGGGGGCCGCAATGGGCCACATTCGCTCTTGCGAGCGTGTATTTTAAGTCCAGGAGGACGACACAAATCTAACTTGCCAAAATTGTGGGAAGCCCGAGTCCAAGCGCTAAAAATAGAGACAGCGAGATTGTTTCTGTGCACAAAATCATACACTTCCCCAAATATCGTCCGTCCTCCTCCGCTCGCCTGGCGGAGCGAAGGTCTAATTCCGTCCATCAGCAGTCCAGAAAATGAGTAATCACCTAGTGACCGGGAGAGAAGAGAAGGGGGGGCGGGGGGGGCGGACCATCTGACTTTCTTTTTTCACTTCACTGTAAAGCAACACGTCACTAACAGACACTACAGACACTAACAGGCCCTCAATCTGTTGAACTTGTACTCTTGCGGTGAGATGATACACACACTACACTGCGTAGTGAGTCAGTGCACCAGGTGGAACAGAAAAAGCCAGGGGAATCCCGTCTGCACGTCTGTGAACATGGCAACGAGTCCGGTCTCACGGCGGGAAGAGGGTCGCGGTCTCGTACTCGAGGGGGGGGGGGGGGGGACTCGGGCCGTCGCTCCTCTGCAGCAAAAGGAGAATGTGCAGCAGGCTGGATGGCGCCACAGCAGGACTACGCAAACTCTTCTTCTTCTTCTTCCTCTTCCTCTTCTGTGCAGCCAGTGAAGGGAGAAATCAGCCTGCATACCACTGCTTATCTGGAGGGGGGGGGATAGAGAGAAAAGAGGGAGACTGTGAACTCTGCTGCACGAGGGCCGACCGTGTGACGCGACGCGGCGGCCCGCGGAGAGGAGGAATGCGGGGACTTTGCTCCTCCGCGCTGCGCTCCAGCGTATCAACGTGCCGTTTTCACCGGGCTTACCCACATAGCGGTAATAATGCCTTAGGATGGGCCGTTATTTAGCTAAAGTCCTCTTGGCATGCGGGGTTAAGCTGCACAAGCCATTTACGTCGCTAGGTAATAAATATGTGGAGGGTGGCAGAGGAGTCGACCCCACCCCCCCCCCCCCCCCCCGTAAGGATAAGCTGCTCTCGACTACACACACGGAAACTGCTGCTAAACTGCTGTATCGGGATTTAAGTCATACGGTTAGAGGCTTTCTCACATTTACATTTTCAGATTCTGGGATGTGTGAAGCATCGTCTAATCTTCCTCCCCTGAGGTCATGTGGGAATGTTCCACTGGACGTTGCACATTTGTGATCATATCTCAGGTCTGCCAGAGCCGATGAGGGCCGCTCTGTGTGCTTTATGGAAGAAGAATACCACTACAAACTACATTTGGTGATGAACCCAAGTGCTTATATTTAGCGTACTAAATAAATACCTTCATTTAGCCAACTTTGAAAAGTATCTTTTTCAGCTACAAAACAGAATATTATTTAAAACCAGTTAGATAAGAAGAATTCTACAAATCACATTTCTGGGTTTAATATGAAGCTACAGCCAGAGACCAGTAAGCATTTCATGGGATTTGTGCGGTTCCTCGATGGCGAGCGAATGAAACGGATCTGAGTCACACGCGTTCAGCTGGATTTACAAGTTTACTCGATTTGCAGCTGAACTTTCGGTGTCTAACAGTTCATGAGACGCTGCTCATTTCAGATGGGGGCAAGAAGACTCTTCGATACCGAAACCAACCAGTAACGGCACATCTGGTGCAGTACAAACTCCGTAATGACTGTGTCATGAAAGTTGCTGCTCTATATGTACGATTAACAACAGAAGGGAACAAATATACATTGTTTTCCATGGTGACCTTTGGCCCGGAAAGGTTACGTGCATCAGTACATTCCTAAAAAATAAACTGTCCTTGTCTCGCATCGTCAAATCTCTGCTCCCCCGGCTGTTCCCAACCAGGGTCCCGCTGTCACGGAAACGGGCTCCAGACTGCCTCACAGTCGCACTATTATTACCTGTCACGTCAAGGTCAATTCTACTCCACCCTGAGCCTTCCCCCTTTTTCGGCCACATCTCAAACCCCCCCGATTGATTTATGCGAACAAACTCGTCCGGACTTGCCCCTGCCTGCCCCCCCCCTCCCCCCTGAGCGCTCTCAAACTCCCATGGTGCCACAATCCAATCGACCTTCACGAATCTCACTTCCTCCCTGCCGTCAGGGACCAAGATGTCTGCAGTGCCAACAGGTGGCAGGGTTCATAACCAAGCCAGTAGGCCCGGGTGCCCCCCCACTGTGGGGCACAGGGGGTGTGTGTGTGTGTGTGTTTGTGTGTGTGTGTGGGGGGGGGAGGGGGGTCCTCGCGCCCTTCAACAAACCAAATAGATGGGCTGGGACTATGTGAAGTGATTGGATCTGGCACTTTGAGGTTAAACCTGACTCAGTCTGTCGACTCCTATCATCCCCCCCCCCCCTCCCTCCCTCCCTCCCTCACCCCCCGTGCGCATGCATGGGCGTGATGCCAGATTGAGTTTGACAAAAAGAAAAGACCACGTCCCATTTATCAAATCATCAACACCGATGATTTGCATGAATCTCCATTCGCCGCAGCTCGCGCTCCGTCTGCATATTTCCCGGAGTCCCAATTACCCACAATGCACAAGACTAAAGCCGAGTCGCCTTCCTTTCATTGGTCCCCTGTGGTTACTAATGACCACAAAGAACTGCGCTGCATTGACTAACGTATGAATCGGTGGGACTTCATTTACATGACTTTGCCATGTTTTCCAGGGCTGATAAAAAGGAGTCTGGGGGTGGGGGGGGGGGGGGGTGGTGGAGCTCAGTGGCACATCGCCGTGCAGCTGCTGCAGGATATCGAGTGTTGATGGAAGACTTGGTCTCGGTTTAAGACTCGGAACAAAGAGCGTCTCAGTGTCTGGATAAGCGCCACTCGAGTAATACTTGAGCAAATATGATGTCATTCGGATGAATTACACGCCTCATTTCAAGGGGCGTAATCAAAAACATGAGTCGGGGTTATTATTCAGCCATTTTAAGCATATTTGTCCCCTTTTTGTGACTCCCAGCACGAGGAAAAGACCAATAAAAAAAACCCCATTAGCTCCATGCAAATGCAAGCAGCCACTACCTGAGGGCTGTAATGTGGCAGATTGATTACTCAGGGGACTGGACACAAAGCGGGTGTGTGCACGTGCTGACTCCGACCGCGTATGCGTGTGTCTGAGAGAGGCGGGGGGAGGGCGGGAGGGAGGGATGGGGTGGTGGGGCGTTGTTGTACACAGATGCCACAATAAAAGCCTGATTCGGCTTGCGTTGGTGGTGGCCCTCACAGCGAGGCATTAATAAAACATTAGTATCGAGTGACTGAGGCCCCTGCTCTCCTCCTCCCTGATCCCACCGCGACCTTTTCCGTTTTACAGCAGCTGCCGGGGGAAGGACGGGGAGAGCCCCCCCCCCCCCCGGTGGCCTCTGACCTCTCCAGGTGTCCCCCCCCCCCCCCCCCCCCATCACGCAGAGCCGTGCCCACCCCATAAGGGCTTGGAGCCGTTAAAGAGAAGTGCGGCTTATGTCGATGATTTTTATGAGGAGGGAGGGATGGAGAAGGTGGGGGGGGGGGGGGGGCTAAGAAAACAAAGCCTTGAATGTAGATAACGGTCATCTCTGGGGTCGGTATGGTTCAAGGGTTTAAGGGGGTGATGGAGAGAGATTGTCCTCTCTGGATACCAGATTACACTGTGACGGTCCTCGGCTTACTTCTCCCGAAACACACACTTTGATACACCAATCAGAGCGCTACAAACAGCCAGTAGTCATGCATTACTTAAGATTGTATTCAGGTCTTTGTTTTTTCGCCTTTAAAAGGGTTGCTTACTTCTCCTGCCCGGAACATAACAAACCCGAACCGTACCGCTTCAACATTTACAAAGCACCACGAGCAGCGGGTTCACGCTTGGCCTTGAGAGTCCGCGGTTACTCACATCTGGTGGAAATGAACGAGGGCCACAAACCACAGTGGAACGTGGTGACAAAAAAAAAGGGCCGGTGATCCCATCCAGGCCCCGCAAACGTGAACAAATCTTTACTAATGGGAGCGCAGGCCACGCCTTCATTCCTCCCAAATTAGAGCAAGGATGGCCGGCTTTTTAAAGGACGGGCGACGCCAGCGGTGTCAGTGCCAGTGCCTCGGTGTGCGTTTGTGTGACAGGGAGAGGGAGGGAGGGAGAGAGAGGGAGAGGGAGTCGTACGGGTGCAAAACCAGTTGTTTCACAACTGTGTCAAATACTACTACTATACTGACGACTTGAACAGCTGACTTGGTGGTTTTCAGGCTTATCGTAAACACGCGCTCTTTCTCTCGCACGTGCACAATCATTTCTCCCTGTGACCCAGCTGAAAGTGGACAAGCCTTGGGTACCAAGTATTTTTAGGCAGGCGTTAGTCTCGGCTGCCAAATGGCGCAAAATAGCTTTGCTCCTCCTGGTCTTCCTCGCTCTCCACTTCTCTACTCTATATATGTGTGTGTGTGTGTATAAGTGTCCTGCTCTGTATCACTTTGCTACAGCCTACATTTTTCCCCACCTCACTTCTCCCTCAAAGGCTTCGGGTGAGAGGAGGTCGACGCAGGACGCCTGCTTGACAGGCTGGAAATCTGAGCTTTTTCTTTTTTTTTTTTCCACGTCTGCTGTAATTAAGACAGAAAGGCAGCGGGATGTTAGCTACTGTAACTCCTCCAAGAGTTCATAAAGATGCTGCGCCTTGATCTTTCATAGCCAGCCTGTCTGTCTCCATCCCGGCCCAAAAAAGAAAAGAAAAAAAGAAAAAGCAGAGGCTAGCGGTCCACACCAGCAGCCTCATAAGGCTAAGCCCCTGGCTCCATCGAATCCAGCTGTTTACTGTAGACACAAGTCACACATAAGCTCCGTGCTTCTCGCTCGCTTCCTCCCGGCTTTGCTTTCAAAGTTCTTGGCAGCGTGAACGGAGCTTGTTCGTAGTCGTCCTTGCAGACAGTTGTTTCGCGGTACGTAGGAGTCGGATTTATCCAAACTTCACAGGAAAAACACCAGTGCGCCTCACTGCGCAGGGTTTACATCAGCGCTTCGGTGTGCTTACAGTCATCAGTGAAAGAGTTTCCTTCTAGACAAATGGAAAGACTATAAACTAACGAGGGGGGGGGGGGGGGGGGGGGGGGGGGGGCACAGAATGAAAAGGCAAACAGCTCATTTTACCAAGTCAAAAGTTTGGACACGCTTTCCCAAATGAGTCAAACCTGACTATCACATTAGGACACACACTGACTGAGAGACATCAACCAACCAATGAGGCCAGGGGGGGGGGGGCTTAGTTTCATTCATCACCAGGTAACCACGGAAACGTTGCATATCCTTTGATGGCGGACCGGAGCGTCGCGTTGACCCACCGAACACGTCGCACAGAACAACGCATCGAAAAGCGCCGCGTTTGTAGTCGGCGTAATAAAGCCTCCACTGAAAGCAAAACCACAAAACCCAGCGCAGCGCAGTCGGGGGTTTCATGAGGAGCCAAACCGACGACCTGCTACAGCAAAATAATGGTTTTCCCACTTATTGCAACGTTGCTAAAATAAGATCACAGAGCAAGGCTCGCGTCACGAAACTCAGGCAACAACCTGCAAACCCGTCTGAGGAAGAACCGCGCAGACGCCTCTTCGTCCCTCCATTCCCCCCCGGCGTGAAAAAAACCTGGAAACACCTCAGGAAAAACGCATCATCTCTCATCTCGCATGGAACTGTGAAAACTGCCACCTGTCATCCCTTCAGGCAGATGAGGCCGAGCGGTCCTTCGCTGATGTGGGGCGCTGCGTCTGAGTCAATCATATTCCTATAACCTTGGAACGCACCCTTTGCTTTTTCATTCCCGCTTGCACCTGCTCACCTCGACTTTTTATTTTTCACTTTGAAGCGGAACAGATTGTCCCGGCGTCTGTCATCACACGGAGCTTTCTTTTCGTCCTTTAAAGCACTTTGAGAAAAGGTGCTATATAAGATGGGAGCGTAGTACTAGGATTATGAACGAGACGAGGTAAGATCGTAGGTGGTGTATCACGCACGTGTCGGCCCAAGCTCTCCGTGTGTCACATGGCCTTCCAGGAGTTACAACCGGACTCAGACCTGATCCCTGCAGGTCCACCTCGCTCTGTGATCACCGGCACCGCCCGACATTCCTGCTGCTCTGTAAACCAGGACACTGCACCGTGTTTATCCAACACCCAGGCGTCTCAGCAGCTAGATAATGTGTAACTGTAACCACTGGCAACCCTGAAAAACAGCAAGGGGCTTTTTTTTTTTTTTTTTAAACCGGCCTCGTCTGGTTCAAACTGACGTTTACTCCCTGTGCGTCGGACAATGAGAGGAACACTATGAATAGCGCACATAATTCATCTGGCGTTTGTGTCAGTTTGAGGGAACTGCAATTACTCACCTCAAAAAGCGAGCACGCGCTCCTCCTCACGCCGGGAGGTACTTCCACGTGCTGACGAAGGCCGTGGGAATGAGCGAGTAGGGAACGCTGGTCACGCTTTCCCAGGAGTCCGACGAGGGGTCGTAGCAGTCCAGCGTTTTGCACCGCTGGGCGCCGAAGTAGCCGCCGACCACGTACAGCCGGTTCCCCGACGCCACGGCGTGGCAGCTGATGCGCTTGGCCGTCACGTCGCCGAACTTGGACCACTGGTACGTCTCGCTGTTGAAGCGGTACGCGGAGCTGGCGGAGAACTCCGTGTCGCCGCCGATCACCACCACGTGGCTGCCGACCACCGCCGCCGCCGTGTAGCGCCACAGCTGGGGGCAGGCGGCCGGCACGGACCAGCGGTTCTGGCAAGGGTCGAAGCACTGGACCTTGGGGTACTTGTCCCGGTTGACGCTGGTGCCCCCGAAGGCAAAGAGTTTGTTTTTGGCGCCGACGACAGCGGCGTTGCTCACCCCCTCCCGGAGCGGCGCCACCAGCGCCCACTTGTTGGTCTGAGGGTCGTACTGCTCCACCTGCTTGAGGGACACGGACGGAGACGCGGGGAACGATCCCGCGAGGGACGTGTGCCCCCCGACCACGTACAGCATGTGGTCCAGCTCGGCGGAGCCGTGTCCGAACCGGGCCACCATCATGGGCGACGCTTTGGACCACTCGTCGTGCAGCGTGTCGTAGACCCAGACGTCCTTGGACGCCCCGTTTTCGGAGCCGCGGCCGCCGGTGACGTACACCTGGGGGCGCGAGGAGAGAGTTTGTACCTCCACGTGGCGTTAAAATAAACAAGTCATCGGGTATAGAGCTCGTACGTACCTTGCAACCGATAGCGCACGCGCTGCATTCTTTCCTGGGGCTGGGGATGTCCGTCTTGGGCGTGATCTCCTTTGTCTTGTTGTCGATCATGTAGACCTTATCGCACATGAAGGTCTGTCCTCCCAGCAGCAGCAGGTTCTGGCTAACTTTCCTCGGCCTGGCACAGAAACCCGTCACAATGCCCTCGTTCTGCAGGATCCTCATTTTGCAGCGCACCGCGTCCTCGACGATCTCCCGGCCCACCTTGTGGCACATGACGAGCTCCTCGGAGGCGACGTTCTTCAGCAGGTAGGTCTCGGGGAGCAGCGCCAGTCGGACGCAGCGCAGCAGCTCGGGCAGCTCGCTGTGCCTGTGCTCCATGTCGGCCTTGACCCAGTCGATAACCGCCTCGTACACCAGGCTCTCGTCCTCCACCTCCAGCTCCTCGCTGAGGATCAGCTCCTGGACTTTGTCTCTGGGCAGGCTGAGGAAGTCCTCGGTCCTGAAGAGGGTGGCAAAGTCCGCCAGGCACATCCTCCACGACAGCTCGTACAGCCTGTGGCACTGGTGGGCGTCCGACAGCAGCATCATCCCCAAGCAGTTGGACTGGTGGAGGTTCTTCTCCAGGAACTCGGCCGCCGCGTCCCGGATGTCGTGGAACTGCAGCATGTCGCCGGCCTCCAGGAGCGACTCAGCGTTTTCCTCGTTGATGAGGATTCGGGCCGAGTAGGCGTAGTCGAGCAGGAGCTCCAGCACCTCCGGGTGCAGCGAGTCGTGGAAGTTGACGTCGGCGTCGCGACTCTCCCTGAGCCCGCCGCTGAACATGGCCTCGAAGTATCGGCTGCAGGAGGCCAGCACGGCCCGGTGGCAAGGGAAGGAGCGGCTCCCGGCCTTCAGCACCGCGTCCGTGAAGACCTTCCGTTTGCGCAGCAGGTTGAGCTGCGTCAGCAGGCTGTCGGCGTGCGTCGTCTTGTGGAACAGTTGGATGTTCATGGAGCCGGAACTGGAGCGAGACTTTCGGTTCTCGTGGTTGCTGACGGACATCTTGGCGTTGACCTGGAAGAGGAAATGGAATGAGGGAAAATATTAAGTCCAGATGGGAAGAAGGATTCGTATCTAATAGATACATTTGGTCAGGTGGAAGAGATTTTATCAGGCCTTCCTTTTGATGTCAACACAACCATAAACACCCCCTCCGCCCCCCCGCCCCCTCTTCTATGATCAAACAAAAGGTCCCTGTGCCAGCAGTTGATGAATGGGTTGTTAAGAAATAAAACCCTCATATCAGCGGGCGGTACGGATATAGACTTCAGTCATCCATAATGAAAGAAAATCAGATAAGGAAGCACTCTCACAGAAGTCACAGCAGTGTGTGTGTGTGTGTGTGTGTGTGTGTGTGCACAACGATTTCCACTGTAAAACACACAGTAGTGTCAATACCCAACTCCCAAAACAAATTAGCCACATGAACTGGTTTTTAATGGCACCTTCCTCCTGTGTTTCCATATATCAAATGACATCTCACCACCCCCCTACAAACCTTTCGGGGCCGTGAGTCACCTGGGAACAAAGCCAGAGCCAATCAATCCCGTCCTACGGTCCAGCTGATTCACAGACGGTTGCCTTTAGCTTTCAAAGATCGCATGAGATGAGACACCTCGTGTCCAGCTTCCTTAGGGCCGAAGTTATGTAACCGCGGTGCAACAGATGAAAAAGCCCAATCCTTCCTTTCATTATCTCTGGTGGATTCAGACGAGGCCTGCAGCCACATCGCATCAAGTGGCGGCCGAATTTAAGATCAACTTCATTGCACGCCAGCATTTATTAGCTTTGTTTCTAATTAGTATAATTATACCAAAAACAAACGTCGTGATATGTATGGCGCGGTAGGTTAATAAAGACACAACTTGAAAACGACCAAAACAATGTCTTTCCGCTTTGAAGCTGCGTTGTTTCTGAAAGGGAGACCGGGGGCTTCCGCGGAGGAACTCCGCGTGAAATCCGATTGGTTTCGCGCAGTAAACGTGAAACTTTCCTCAAAAGTTACAACGAGGCGACATCAAAAAAGGAGCCGCCGCCAATCACCGGCTTCCGCGGATCGGAAGTATCGGGGGAATAATCGAAGAGTCGCGCGCGTGCCTTCGCTGGTAGGGGACTTACCTTGGGAGGCGCGCAGCTTATCCGGATTCCCTTTAAAAAAAAAATAAAAAATCTCGGTTCGATGTTTACTAGATTTGGTTTGAAGTTGTGGCACAGTTTAGACGCATCCGCACTCCGACTTCAGGACGGCGTCGCGCCGTGAAGGGTCGGGGATCGGTCGAGCCATTCGTCGTGTCTATCCGAGCTTCCAGGGTTGTAAAACGCGAAGATTTGCGACGTTAAAAAAAAAAAAACATAAAGGAGGAGGACAAAAAGTTGGTAGTTTCGGATTGTTCGAAGGAGGAGGAGGAGGAGGAGGAGGGGGGGGGGACCACGGAGCCTGCGGGGGAGTTCAACGAGCAAAGCGGAGAGAAAGAGCGGAGCCGCCGTGGTGTTCCGCCTGGCTCCTCCCACTCCTCCTCGCGTTGTCCAATGGGGCTGCAGCACCGCTGCAGAAAGCTCGCTTTATTCTGCATCCAACTTCAGGGTCAATGCACAGCATTATTATTGTACAAAGGCCTGCCCCGTGTGTTTCATCTAGCTGCAAGGTTTCTCACTTTGACTCTGGGGAGAAGATCTACGTTTGTACATTATATTTAATGTACACATGACATCAACACAAACAACATGTAACATGACGACATGGAATATGCATAAATTATATATCAAAGGGATCTGTTTTTCAATGATTTGTTTATGTATTCTGTATTTCTGTCAAATGTAATTGCATGAAGAT
The DNA here is from genome assembly GCF_949316345.1 of Pungitius pungitius. Taxonomy (NCBI): domain Eukaryota; kingdom Metazoa; phylum Chordata; class Actinopteri; order Perciformes; family Gasterosteidae; genus Pungitius; species Pungitius pungitius. Next base: position 16,057,589 of record NC_084906.1, on the reverse strand, counting down.
GTAAAAATACCATCTTCCAGTAATATAAGTATAAGTATATAAGTGTATCTGCTTTGACACAAAAGCTCATGCCCCTTTTTGAGTGTTCCACATAACCGAAAGTCTTAACGATCATATGATGGCAGGTTAAAGTTCTTCGGAGAGCCATGAGATCGTTTCTCCAGCTGAATTCCTGGCATTTTCTGAAGGATTTAAGTACTCACGAGCTATTCGGGACAAGAATCGCACCGGTCAAGAATGAGCCGAGTCAGCCTGCGCATACACGGACTTACACAGGCTGCTTAAAACACAGTACAACCCTGAGGCAATGGTACTTTGCATACTTTTTGGAAAAAAAGGAGACTCTCTCTCTATCTCTCTCTCACTTTTAAATAATAGACGTTTTCAACAAATACAGAACGGATTCAAGAATAAAGAGCTATTTCTCGGGGGAGCTTTGTTGGGATGTGCCTCAACATGTCATTAATGACACTGATAATAGCTACATTCCATTTAGGTGTGCCAGGTCCGGGACTCTGCTATTGTGCATGTCGGGCCTTTTGTCTCACTGCGACACTTCAATGGAAGAGAGTTTACGTAATTAGCTGCACCTGTGCTTTTCATGCTTTAACAGGCCCTTTGTGTAAAAAGCAGCGTGGAAGTCAGCAAAAAAAAAAAGCTTCTCTGCTCAGTAGCAGATTTAATATTTGGGATATTTTTATTATTATTTTTATTGAAGCAATTAAGGCTGTGGCGACAATTGGACTCTCCCAAAAGTGACAGATGGGGGTAGACTGTTGCAGCGAGCTGACTGATCTCCAACACCACGGCCACAGTCAATGCCGCACAGCTCAGGTTTCTCTTCCTCTCGCCCCCTCCGAATGTCAGTCAACAGCTGCTTTTGAAGATTAAAAGCTGCCGCTGGTTCTCCGCCGTCTGAGTTTGGGTGCACATCGGTTTGTTTTTCACTCAGCTTTGCGTTCAGCCTCTATTTATTTCCTATTGGTTCCCAACAAGGGACCAAGTTTTCCACCATAAACCTTCTCATGTATGTATTTCACATTCTCGTAACCATTTTTGCCCATGCTTGTGTGAAGCCTCCCTTGTAGCTGACTGAGCCGAATGCTTTCATACACACAAGTGTGCCTTGAGGGGATTAAGAATTTAAGAAGATTAGATTAATGAACTCATGATTGTAATCTAGGGTTAATTCATTTTGCTGCACTTTAACCCAACGCCCCCCCCCCACCCCTTTGAGCCCGATGTGGCTCGACGCCAAAGTGGTCTGAGGACATATGTGTGTGTGTGTTTAGTTTTTTTTCATGTGCTTGGGTGCTTGGCATTGTGTGATCTTTACATGAATAACTTTCAGGCAGGCACGCCACTAATCAGACGCCCAACAATTATTCCTCAATGCCCCCAGCGTTGCCACAAGCCACTCACACAGTGTCTGTTGACAGTGACAGTAACCGTCGCTCCATTGTTGCCTGCAGACTCACTGTGCCACTCATTGGTTCAACTCAAGGCAGGTGGCCTTCGCAGTGAGGTCATCTCGTCTGAAACATAAAGCGACACGGGGTCATCCTCATGCTTGGGCCTCAACACCAAACAATGCAGAGGTTCTTATGATCTTCTATTTATGTTCTTGGCTTCTGCTTTCTGCATAGTTTTAGCTTGAAGTAAATGTACCAATGTTGAATTAGATCAGATATAGTACAAAACCTAGCTTGGAATGATTGCAAAATAATAATCAATGCCCAAACATCAAATATCCTGATTGAAATCACACACCATAAAAACTAATATATTAAGTATTTTTTCATTGTCATTCAATTTCCAACAGCCTGATGTGGAGAGTAGGGATTAAATAAAAATCAGCGATGGTGGCGTTTTGCAAAAATGCAACAAAAATGTTTTCCCACAATTGGTTCCCAAATTTTAGCTCAGCCGAAACAAACCAGGGAATTCTGCTCACTGTTTAATTTCCTGTTTACATCACTGTACATATCTTCTCAGTCACTACACGGCCTCTTTTTGATATGCCTTAATTATGTTTTTTTAATTATCACTCAGTTTACCACCAATATATGTTATATTATAAATGTTGTATATGTATCCCTTTACTTTCGAGCTGGAGCATCTTATGTCTTATATTCTTATTTATTTTGCTTGATTCTCTTTTTAATTGTTTTTGTAACGGTTTTGTTGGAGGCCAGGCTGAGGTTTAACAATATCACTTCTACTGTTCATATTTCTTGTGACAGTAAATATATTTTACATTACATGTCATTTAGCTGAGGCTTTTGTCCAAGGCGACTTAATAAGAATAAAAATAAGTGCATTTCAACCAAAATTCGATAGCAAAATAAAAGTATATCATATACTTTAGACATTGCATATGTTAGGGTTTTTTAAAACATTAAAAAAATTCAACAGTCTAATTCTGTCCCTTAAGGTTTAACAGTGATTCAGGTGAGTAGCCCTACAGCGCCACCGTGTGTCAGACATGCGTATATGCGTGCACGTGTGTCGTTTTTAGGAGAGATGAGGGGGCACGGCTCTGCATTCTGACAAGTAGTATACTTTTCCAAAGTACAGTGTTATTTAAAGGGTTAAATATGAAATTAAAAAGGGTTTTGGTAGCGGTAGAACAGGTCCACCGTGACTCGAACAAAAATTGCATTTCCTGTCTCGAATGTCCGTTCCGGAAGTGACGAATGCAGACTTCCGTTGCTGTCAAGGGCATCGAAAAGTGTCGTTAGCCGAGACTAGTAGTAGCTGTCCACACGTGTATTTTCACAAGATCAAAACAGTTAGACTTTCGGTAGAAATGGACGGGTTCGGGGCAGACTTCCCAGCGGCTGGATCGGGTGGTAAAGTGGACGCCGGCACCATCATGGAGCAGGTCAAGGTCCAAATTGCAGTGGCTAACGCGCAGGAGCTGCTCCAGGTGACGTTAAATCAATGGACACAGTGGCTAAGCTAGCAAGGCTAACCTACAACTTATTTAACGTTATCTAACTTAATGAGTGGAAGAGTATCGTTACATGTTGTACATTTAGTATGGAGAGTACCTTTTTAACGAGTCCGCTCACCCCGTTATAAGAGGATGGTCATTAATATGTCACCACAATAATGAAATATGAGTAATACAGAAGTTATTGAAATGGTGTCTTGATGAATTCACTTGTTAATAATGCTATCAATAAGATCAATAAAATCGAACCATGTCTTTCTGTTTCAGAGGATGACAGACAAATGCTTCAAGAAGTGCATAGGTAAACCTGGGAGCACGCTGGACAACTCTGAGCAGGTAAGGGCTGTTCCACAATGAGCGTCATCGATCGTCTCATTTCTGTGACTTCTATGAATATCAAAAGAAATGTCTGAGTTTTGCACTTTCCGGACTGACATTAAACCATCAATTTGAAAATGTTGAGAATTTAATTAGTGGAAATGATTTAAAATTAACATTTTGTAAAGCTCCTGAATTGTGTGACCGTAAGTGCTTTTTGTTCTCACAGAAATGCATTGCCATGTGTATGGACCGGTATATGGATGCCTGGAACACAGTGTCTCGAACATACAACTCTAGATTACAGCGGGAAAGAGCTCGTATGTGAACACCCCTCGTACTTGGCCGGACTGCCACTTGCTGTAGGGAAGGTGTACGAGGTTCCACCGGAGAACGGGAGCTGTCCACGGATGTGTCACGGCGGCACCACACCATCTTCAAACCAATATCTCACGGACAGTCGGAGACTGTGGACTCGAGCCATAACCCAAGTCTCTGCGGACATTTTCATTTTGCTTGAGGAATAGTTATTTGTGTTTTTATGTTATGAATAATTCATCTTCTGGTCTACATGTAGTCACACATTTTAAAAAGCTGCCATTTACCCATGCTTGTTTAGAGACGTATTGGTCACGATATTTCAAAGCCGTGACCTTGTGACCTCTGTTTTCTTATGGCTTCAATAGAAACACTGAAACCTCTGCCTTTCAAACGAAGGTTGAGTATTTGTTTAAGAGACAATTGGGACACATACCCGTAATAACAGGTTGCTGTCACACCAATTTATTCATAAAATACTATCCACATGTTCGCTGCCAATTTTTTTCATTGTGTTTATGCTCTGCAAAATTCTTGACATTTTTACCATTGATAAAGCTGCACAACATGAGCCCTCAAGGGGCAAATCCGGCAGAACTTAACGTGCTTTTACGCTAAATTCAAAAGGAAGACTCGAGGACCAACTTTGTGTTTTCATACCGGTGAAGCTGACATTCACAAGCCTCCAAACAGTCCCATATCAAAGTACACCCGGAGAACAAAACAGTTTTGTTCTATCTGCCGCCTGCCACAGTAGTCGGCTTGTTTCAGCAGGGTCTGCCTCGCTGTACAAAGGGTACTGAACCTTTCTCATCCGCATGCGCACACCTCGTCAGGTGTCTGGCAACCACACTCCACCTCCCCCCCCCTCCTTTCCTGCTGAGATAATGTAGAGAAGTAACAAAAACTTGTGAACAGTATTTGCAGTTTGTCAGTAAGTGGAATCATCTTCATGAAGAAAAAACATCTTATTAGAGTCCTCTGTTGTGTGTCTTCAGGAGTATGGCAATGAAACATCACCATGGGTTTGTCAAAATTAAGTGAAAATTCTATTAAAGCTGATTCCAGTACTTTTTCCATGCAGAACTATATTTTTTTCCCCAAATTACAACTTCCAGTAACAATTATTGCATTGCATCAAGATTAGATAAAGAGACTTGTAAATGAACCCATAAATAAACAGCGTATATTAAAAAAAAACACACACAAAAGGAAAAAAGGTTTAGCAGTCCGGAAAATAAATAAACTGAAATAAATACTTTCAATCATGCATGTGCGATCATAGTGACCCTACTCCAGTTCACTAATCCTATTTCTTCAGTACATTATGAAAGAGGATGGTCCCAGTTCAAAGAACTGAAAACAGCACCAATAATCAATACTGTGGAAATGATGTACGTGTGGCTTTATGCATGACTTTCGTCCTTTTTGAAAATGTATCAAGAAAATCCACGTCGTTTGTCAACTTTTTGTAGTTTCAGCTTCTTTTTGCCTCTTCAGAAAGGCATGTATGTAGATATCCATTTCCTGACAGAAGTAACATCAGTGTAAACCCCTGGAAAACCAATTCGCCCACAACCGTGTCCCCAGCTGGTCACTCCGGCAATAAACCACGGGGCAGAGGGCTGGCGGCAGGTCAGCGGCCCTCCAGAGTCCCCCTGCACGAGAGGGGAGAAAGAAAATAACTTTTTAGATATTAAAATAACTTCAAGGCAGTGGGAGTCCCCTGCATCTAATGAGAATACAATGATTAAGGATGCGTGAGCTATCAGAAGAGTAAAGTATAAAGAGAATGTCATCTGGATCGCTGCTGAGATGCCTGGTGCTTTGACCGAGACAGGAATGCATGTGGGTTTCCTTACATAAGGAGATTACTGAGAGGAAAGGGGGGGGGAGAGGAGGTGCTCTGTATTTTTTTAGGAAAGAAAGTCTGCTCTCTCCCATCGCATCTCTTTCACATGAGCGTCGCAATGTCCCTCAACAAGCAGCAATGGGTTTTCTCCATCCTTAATAATACCAGACAAATAAAAGGCTTTTGGGTAACTTACCATACAGGTGTCCCTCCCTCCCTCCATGTGCCCAGCACACATCATGTTAGGAGTCAGCACGTTTCCATAAGACCGCTGGCAGTCTGCCTGGTCGATGATGCTCACTGCAGCCTTCTGCAGCAGGTTGGTCAACGAACCTGTGGCAAGAATTATATTAGTGGGTAATCAGAAAGAAAAGCCTGATTCCAACACAGCTTCCTGAAAAACAAGTTTAAAATGGATTTTGCTTTTGCACACACAAAATAAAATTCCTTTCAGCTCTATCAGTCTGCTGGTCGCATCGGAGGTTCAGGTAGACGTCAGAAACTCAGCAGATAAAAATGAAGCTGTCTGCACAAATGATAAATACTGTGTGAGCAGGCTGTCTGGTAGTGTTTAACAATACATCCTGTGATATTAGTTTTAGTCAGTCCTTGGCATCATGTTGATGTGGAACTTGTTGAACAATGTTTTCTTGCTATCATAAAGTGTAACATCATTATGCAATGGTTCACTGTTTTCAGAGGAACCGAGCGCCACGTTGACCCAATTTCAAATCCCTCACCTCCTTCCCTCATGGACCCCCAGCCCACGATGTAGCACTCGGTGTCCTTGAGGAAGCGGTGCACCGGTGAGGGGAGGCAGATGGACTGGATGGTGTAGGACATGGGGGCGGGGACTGCCAGCTCCAACAGAGCCACGTCGTGGTCCATGTTGGTGCCATTGAAGGCCGGGTGGATGATGACCCTCTGGATGGGGATGACCAGGGCTCCTATTCCAGAGCGCAGCACGGACCCCAGGCTCACAGCCCAGTTAGTAGGGCTAGGGTCACTGCTGGGGGGGGGGGGGGGGGGGGGTGTGAATGACAGCAGACTCAGTACCTTCCTGGCTCATCCAATTTCTATGAAAATATCACTGTGGTGAAGTTGGAGTTCAGTGGTACCTTGTGAGGCAATGCGCCGCTGTGAGTAACCATTTGCTGTGGACGAGTGTGGCACCGCAACGGTGAAGTCTCTGGTACTGGAGACTGCCGATCCAAGGCCACTCCCCCCTTCGAGCGGTGACTCCACCTACGATCCTGTGGGCGCCCAGTGCGGGACGCAAGCCGCACTCTGCAACAGAAACACGCATCAGAAATGATTTCCTTTTAATCCAGTACGTGCGCTCCTTTCACATGTGAACTCACCACAGTTGCTTTCGTCTGCCTGGTTGGGGCAATCTGGGACGCCGTCACACTCCGGGTTCACTTTGCTGATGCAGGAGGTGGCGCCACACTGGAAGTTCCCAGTGCAATTGAGGACTGGAGGACACGATGGGACAGATTGTTCTGGCGTGAGTTTACACAAGTATTTGTGATACCACATTGAAGGTTGACTTAATTTTTTTTTTCTCTTTGTAGAAGATGGGACATGTATTTTTGATATTGGCTCAGTATTGAGGTGTAACTGCTCAGGCATCTGTCCCGGTCATCTGACATCCGATAAAAGTGCCCTTTCTATCCAGCACACATCATAAAGACAAAGAGCAGCTTGCTCGCTACATGCCATCCTTTTATTGACCATTTTTGGATCGTTTTTGCTCTGACGAAGGTCTGCGTCAGAATGCAATCAACAGAATCGTGGCATGGCGTAAGGGTGGAGGCTTAACCTTTCTCTCTTTATCTGCCTACACACCAGAGTAAGCAGATGAGCCAGGTTTAAAAAGACACCAGTTAACCCTTTAATTAAGCTGCTCTCAGCATGACGTTACCAGTCTGCGTTGGTGCGGCTGACGCATCCAAGGCGATGGTCCCGGGGGGTGGGGGTTTAGTAGAGCTTTTTGCTGGCACAGTGACATGCACAGGAGGAACATGATGATAGTAATCATGGACCAAGCCGGGATCCGTGTAGCTCAAGATCCAGTTGCGAAGCCTGGTGATGCGGGAGTAAACCCCAGGGTGGTTGATCTGGGCACAGCCGACACCCCAACTCACCACCCCGGCCAGAAAGAACCTCCCCGGGGCCCCCTCACACACCAGAGGCCCCCCGGAGTCACCCTGCAGGGGGAAAAAAAAAAAGAAAACTTGTTATTGTCATTTAGTGCCGGGGAAATCAGTGTTAATTGATTGGGATCCGCACTGTATTTTCCATGATTTAAAGGATTAATAAAGAAGTATTAGAATTAGAAAATGCAATGACCTCCATGAAGGAGGAGCTCTAAGTAAGGGTTACAGGCTCTACAGGTTGCATCTATGCAAGGACATAGGCCATTTTTGTAGAACGCTAGATTGGAGCTCATACTAGGGTGGATTCTCATTCGCAGCAAGTTATGTCAAGATGAAAATAGTAGCTTTCGCGCCTCTTTTTTTAAGGGTGTGATGAAGGATAACGTGCAGTTTTGACCCTACGTACAGTGTTTGTATACAAACACGGACGAGAAAGACGTGCGAGCTAATACCTCAGATGAACCAAGTAAAACAGAGCTGACCTGACACGAGTCCACCTTGCCCTGCAGGAATCCGGCACACATCATGTTCTGAGAAACCCCTCCTTTGTACACAGACGACTTGTTGCACACGTTGGAGTCGATGATTTTCACCACAGCCTTTTGTAGTATTGGAGGCAACTTGGCTGAACGGTAGCAGAGGATAACGTGCCAGAGTCACTCATGTCGTTCATACTTCCAACGGTCATTTTCTCAACGATAAAAGGCTAAAAGTTATTCTATCCACGTTATGACGTCATTTGTTGCTCAATAAAAAAAAAAAACCTAATTCTGTCAATATTCAAACACAGGTGACATGATAGAATGTGGAAAAACCTCATTTGTTGACGTGTTGAGGTGCACTCACGATTAAACTGTTCTATCGCGCCCCACCCTGAGACCACGCAGCTTTGCCCGGGGGGGAACACGTGGGAGGGGGCGGGCAGGCACACGGGCTGGATGGAAGCGCTGAATGTGAGCGGCGTCTCCAGCTCCAGTACGGTGACGTCGTTGTCGTTGGTCATGGGGTTGTAGTCCGGACACACGACCAGCGACTTGATGTTAATGGTCGTGGACTCCGACTCGACCCCGCTCACAAGTCTGGCCCCCAGGAGCGCCGTCCAGTCCTTGGGGTCGCTGCTCCTGGAACGCAAATGAGAACGAGAATTTTTTTTTTTTAATGCTGATGCATAAAGCGTAGCTAATCCATAAGTAGCACCTAAGATTGGATATGATGTTGCCTACCCCTCGAAGCAATGTGCCGCACTGACCAGCCAGCGCTCGTTGACCACGGAGGCTCCACACGTGTGGCTTCCGTAGAGCCTGAGACTGACCTGCCACGGCAGCTCGCCCTGCCGGGCGTCCGCGCCGCCCACCACCCGAATCCCCGTAGCGGGACGTACACCACAGTCTGAGAGAATGCAGGTTTGATTCTTTAAAAGATGGAGATTTTCTTACAGCCATGTCAGCAAATATTCGCATTCCCTGAAAATCCAATGACCGGTAGAGGGGTCGAGTCATTTTTACCACAACGAGCTTCATCAGATCCATCTGCGCAGTCGGAGATGAAGTCGCACTCTGGATTTATTTTTGTGACACATTCTCCGTTGTCGCAAGTGAAGGTGTTGTCAGGACACTTGGCTGCAGAGCCGAGATGAAAGAAAAATGTCAGGATGAGGTTTACAGGATAAGAAAAAATGTGAAAATAATGTGGGTATCATTTATTTCTATAAAGTATAATGGTTTTCAAATAACATTTAATCAAGATAATGGTGTTTTTGTTTAATATTACTCAGCCACTATGGATTTATTTACCCACATCATACCTTAATTACATAATAAAGGCGTCTTGTAACAGTGATGTTTAAAAGGTTTATGAAAAATGTAACCAAAACACAATCCTTTTTATATTGCACAATGCAGTAAATATATGTTAGATTATTATATGCTGGAACACTTCAACATTAGTTAGCATATTCCCCCACCTGTCATCTCATTTCCAATAGAATAAAAGGACTTCCCACTGGCTCCTAGGAACGAGAAAGACACTGTTAGGTGCATTTCTTTCACTCCCACTGCTCCACACGTCCACTCGTGGGACCACAGACCGATGACGCTATGCTTTTACTACCCAGTAGGACGATAGCCGTGATCTCTCCGAATTTTGGCACCTCAAGTGGTTTCCCGTGCATTACTGAGCCGAGTCCCACTCTCAGCAGATCCTGGACAAAGTTGTCTGAATACTGCTGGACCTTGGACACCATGAAGACCAGTCTGAATGTTGCCATCACTTCACCATTAATGTTACTGGAAAGAAGCAGACCGTTTGTTCTTTACCGCTTGGATTAGGTCATCTACTTCAGTTCAGCTTTCACTCACCCATAGGCAACAATACTGCAATCAAGGTAGTGCTGCGATATCGACGAGACAGTGAAGACATTTTTGATCTGTTAGAAGGTAAAATGTAAGAATTAGATCCTTTTCAAACAAAATATTTGAGTCAACATGGCGATAGTCTGCACTAACCGCGGACTGCAAAACTGATGTCAGTACGATGGAGAAACCAGAGTTGTCATCTGACAGAACTGGATCATACTTCAGACCTTTCAGCTCCACCATCTCCAAGAAATCATGCTGCTCCTGCACCAGGTAGGCTGACCACAACACAGTAGAAGTGCTTTATTCTAACTGAACGACTCAGTTTAGAAACGTTAAACGGAGGAGTCTCATAACATGCTGCTACATACGTGTTTATGTGTGTGATGATGGATGTGATACTCACCAATAGCCAGGCCTGCAAAGATCCCGATGATGAGGAAGAGGAAGAGGAAGGCTATGGTGGAGCTCCTGCAGCAGGAAGGATTGGAGCAGGGGGCTCCTGAAGAAGCACGCGGCTCTCCACCCATCTTCTCCTCCATGTTGGATTCACAGCACCAACCTCACAACTCACATTGCATTGTATCCAGTATCATAACGCCCTACAGGCAAAATAACAGCATGAAAAGGCAAATAGAATAAGGGGAAGTCATTGAAAGCGTGGATGAATGCGTCATTGAATGCATTGGACTCTACTTTAGCGTTAGTTATACGGGCAAACACGTTATTTAATAAAAGGCCCAGGGGTTCCTATCATAAAAGACTCAATATGAAGTCGTCATGGCAACACAGACAAACTGTGGCTGTCTTCGGGAGAGCTGGCTTTTGGATTGCAGGCTGCAAAGCGGACCGGGGAGGCCGTGGTACCAGTCCACAGATCCGATGTGGAAGACGGTAACGCTTTAAACATCTTTTAAAGTTCTAGCACATTAACACAGCATTGCCATGAATAAATGGACTCGGCGCTGCAAGAGCGCGTTACGCACGGTGACTCCAAGTGTTCCACGGCGGGGCTCCAGGAGACAATAGAGGCTTTATGTTCCGACGTAAACTCACTTCTCTCCTCTGGACGCGGACGTTCTCGGTCCCCACGCAGCTCTCGGGGGGAGGACAGAGGGGTCGGCTATTTGTTCCACCTGCGGCGGGGCGTGCCGCGGGCAGCTCACCTTCTCAGTTGACTTTACAAAGCTTCGCGAACCCCTCCCAAGGCCGACCCTCCTCCCGTCCGTATTGATCCCTTCGGTTCCACCCCGATGTACACAGGCATTTCCCCGGTCAGCTCAGGGATCCCATAATCTCCCAGGTGCATAGATCAAATACGCGTTACTCGTTGACACCACGCACGCGAGGAAGACGTTGAAAAACAAAAAACGGGCCGAAAATGTCTTGAGTGTCCCGTGTCCCGTGGCCGGCCGTCCGTGCTGCGTGGACACACTACCCGGGCAGCAGAGGAGGAGCGAAGCCTCCTGGAAACCAGCCCGCGAGTCCCAGGTTCACAACACAGGGTCCTTTTTTTTGTTGATCTAGTGCTTTGAGGTTAGACAAAAAGCGGGTGAAGACGTTCTGGTTTGCAGATCCAGGATAAAATTAAAAAAAGGTTAACACACTAAAATCTAAATCGGTAACCTCCAGTTGGGTATGCAAGAAAACTTAATCAGTTGTAAAATATAAAGTCAGTGGGATTCTGCTTCAACAAGAATTGCTTTGCCATTTCAACAGCAAATCAGCATACTTACAATATTATTACACTTAAAGCAGAAAAGACCCAATTGTTATGACAACTGCCCCTGTGTGTGCAGGGAGGCTTCAGGGGCTTAATTCTTTTAAACACTGTCAAAGATAACAAGGAACACGTTAGTGGATGCAGCTGTGGGAAATGCAGCAGTTTGTTCACAAAGTAAAAACTGAAAGGTTTTAAATACCATTCAACAAAATATTTACCAGCCACTAATACAAATTCAAAACACTCAATAGATTTATTTTTATTTTATTATCAAAAACAACAAAGAATAGTAAAAAGTTTCTTATTGAGGATAAAAGAAAATGGTACGGTTAACTCTTCCCAAACTCGTGGGCTCTTTACAACTCAAATCTTTTCACACAACAGACAAACAAAGCTGAAGTGCTTCCAAGCGCCCATTTGCTGTACAACTTATGATTATCAACAGAAATTTGCTGGGTTTGACACAATAATACAGTTATGTTTCCTTTAAAATTTAAACAACAGAAAAAAACACCACAAAGTGTGTGCATGGTTGTGTGGGTGTGAGTGAATGAAGCGAATGATCGGTTGCGTATTAGCCATCCTGTTGCTGTACGAAAGGGTTTGGTATAGCCTCCATGCCGTCCTGTGGACAGATTAGCACAACGGAGGTTCCTCTGCAGACCACCAGACCCAGCTGCCTGGTGTCTTCTGTCAGCTTCAGCTGGTCATCTGGGTCTGGATGGATTAAGGTAGAGATAAAAGAATGAACGTTTTACAAGTAGGCGTGAAGATCAATCCAAACAAAGGCCTTTATAAAAAAAAATTAAAAAGAGGTACACTGTACAGTTAATTTTTTTACCACTATTAACTAACCCTACCGGGGAATCACTTCCTATACAGATGCACCTGTGTGTCCTCGCTTATAGCTCTTCTTGCTTCGTGAGGAATTTTAGAAAACTAGGACATTGTTAAAGCTTGAGAGCTTCTTGTAGGTAAGAAGCAGGAGGAGTCACGACACATTATCGGTCAATAATGTACACCTCGTGACTCACGCTCAACCAATCAGAACGCTGGATTCCATCTAACCGTATAAAAATATAAAATAATGGCTTACAGTACACATCCCAAAATAAATCTGGTGACAAAACGTTGACATACAGCGATGGGATTAAAATTTATATTTTGCTTTCAGGCTGTGAGAATTCCCAGGCAAATGGAACTTCTATTTGGATTATGGCCACTAAACGGTATAGTTTAAAAAGTTTTGCTCTATTCAAGTACAAATTAACGTCACATCTCCCGAACACCTGCTGGAGTGTTTTTGGCCAATTTGACTTACCACGCATGTACTCGATAGTACCATCCAACACCAGGTTCAACAGAGGATCGAAACCCTTCAGGACACCGCTGGCTGAGAGGGAACGAGACAGAATAAAGCGCTCATTAGCCAGGAAATCAATAACCGTACGCAAATAACGTTATGTCCGATTTCTAAATGCTAATTTAGTTAGCATTAACGGTAGCATGTTATCTTCAGGACTTCTTACCCTCTCGTCCTCCTTGAAACTTCACACGAATTGGCTTGTCGATGTATTTTGACAAGTCGAAGATGCTCTCCTTTTTCTTCTTTTCTTTATCCTGCACAGGGCAAACGGACATTAATTAACGTTAGTAAGTTTAAGATGAAAGCTCGCCGCAAACAAACACGGACTCGGAGGTTAGCTCCGCTCGGCTAGCCAAGTTAGCAAACGGAAGAGCTAAAGCCACGTTCATTTCGAGTACCTCTCGGACGTCATATTCGGAATAAACCCAACTGGCTCAAGGGAGCCATTTTTTTTACTATTCGTAAGCTAAATGTATGGGAGCAACATTTAAAATATGTTTGAATGAAAGCTGTAGCCATATGAACTCACCGCCATGTTCGCTGTGTGACACGGAAGTGAAACGGTGACCCCAGAAGTATTCCACCAATCAAATCCTCGAGCGTCTGTAGCTGACGTCACTTGGTCGTTCTAGTAGTATTCATTTGCTAACAGTAAAATTACATTACATTACATTACATTTACTGTGAACATTAAACATGATCACAGTTTACTAATCAGAAAATTAGCGCGTAATGATACGTTTCTGACTCTGTGTTATAATCATCATTCGTCTCTCATACTGACCTCCCTTTCGTTGTTGCTTTTAGCCAGTCAGTCAGGAAGGGGACGTCTATTAATATCACCAGTTGGTGTGTTGTAAACTAGAAGGAGACCGAGGAAATGTCCAGAAGACCTTTGGTGTGTCGGAGAAATGGCGTGCTTTGCCGACACTGAGCTGAAACCTCAGAGCTTTAAATACACAGTTCTCTCTGAAAAGGTGAACAAACGTGAGCAGGAAAGACCCTTCTTGCATATGGCAGACTCTAACCCTGCGCCTGTTGTTATCCCCGATGGCATTCTACAAGTAGAAGGAGAGAGTTTTTATGTCAACCGTCAACAGCTGGCTCTCCAGAGTCCCTACTTCAGGGCTCTGTTTTTTGGCGGCGGCCTAGAGAGCAGCAAAAGGAAAGTTGAGATCAAAGGTGTGAGTCTGCAGCATTTCAAGGTTTTGATGGAACACAGCAAGAAATCCAACCTGGCTCTGGAGAGGGAAAACGTTCTTGGGATTCTTGAGGCCGCAGACTTTTTACAACTGGAGCACGCCAGGCTTTTGTGCTGTAAGTTCCTGGAGCGCGAGCTGCACCTCAGCAACTGTCTGGGAATGATGGCCTTGGCCTGGCAGCGGGGCTGCACTCAGCTGTACACCGCGGCGCGACAGGTCGTGCTCACGCATTTCTCTGCTATCGTCGCCCAGGAGGACTTCCTGTCCCTGTCTAAGGAGACTGTCGCAGACCTTCTCGCCAGTGATGACCTTGCCATCCACAAAGACGATCTGGCCGTGGATGCCACCCTGCGCTGGGTGTCATTTGATTCGAAACGAGAGGAACATTTTCTGGAGCTCATTCAGCTGGTGAGGCCAGAGTCGCTCTCTTTGCCATTTATCACGGGACTTTTGACCAAAATGAACAGCTCCGACCCCAGAGGCAAGCTCATCCGCACGCTGAATGAACACTTCCCGGCAGCTTGGTCGATGGGCAGATCGATGACGAGGACCAGGGCCAGAGAGACCCTCTTTGTCCTGGGTGGACCTCACGACCAGGAAAAGCAGTCACTGTACCAATTTCACCCACCCAGTGGTAGATGGCAGAGTTGTCCCCCTCTGCAGAGGAAGAACCTAACCCAGTACTCGGTAGCTTCATTGGGTAATGATAGATTTGATTGGAAAGTGTTTACATGGTGATGCATCTCTATCATCTGTCTTTATTACACTCCAATTGACACAACTTATATATTTCACATTCAAATCCATACATTGTATTGATTTTCTCATTCTCCAACTATGTAGGGGACAATGTGGTTGTGACAGGTGGCTTCTTCCGGGACGTGCTGTGGTTCAGTGTGGACTGGGTCAGGATATACCAATGTGGGAACCAGCGCTGGGTGGACGGGCCGGCCCTGCAGAGGTGCCGG
The DNA here is from genome assembly GCF_949316345.1 of Pungitius pungitius. Classification (NCBI taxonomy): domain Eukaryota; kingdom Metazoa; phylum Chordata; class Actinopteri; order Perciformes; family Gasterosteidae; genus Pungitius; species Pungitius pungitius. Next base: position 16,042,373 of record NC_084906.1, on the reverse strand, counting down.
CACAGCCACTGCTCCATAGGGCTAGACTCCTCACTGTATGTCCTGGGGGGCAGCATGGATGAAGGGCTTATGGCCGACGTAGAAAGGCTAGTGCTGGGGTCAGAGGAGAGCTGGGAGGAGGTCAGCCCCATGGTCAGGCCTGTGGAGAGGGCAGCCACTGCTGCTCTGGGCTCGTGTGTCTATGTGGCGTGTGGCCTGGATGAAAACGGGGAGGTGTATGGTGGAGTCCAGAGGTACATGGTGAAGAACGATCAGTGGGATGTGGTTTCCTATTCTCCATTTCCAAGGTGAGTGCATTCTGAAACAAACTCATATTTCTTAATTAGTACATTGTTGTTTGAAAATAATGTGGTATGATTTTTATTTGATTTTTTGTTGTTTGTTTTTTGATACCAGATACGACCTGGTTGCCACTGAGCTCAACGGTGCCCTTTACCTGTTTGGAGGCCAAGCCATGCGTTTGGACGTGGAGACAGACGAGTGGACCGTGCTGGAGGAGGAACGTCTGGACAGGAAGTTCTTCTGCGGCTGCACAACAATCAGCGGCCAGATGTACCTGGTCAGCGAGAGGAAGAGTAACAAAGCGTTCCCAAACATGGTGCTCGTGGACCCTTACGTAGATACTTGCATTGAGGTGGATGATGCCATAGCCTGCCCCGTGCCACTTAGAGGGTGTGTCACCGTGAGAATGACCACGTGATGTGACTGACGAAAAGGCAATCGACTCAAATATGTTCTACCATGATTGAGACTTACAGCAAAAATATGAAGAAAAAAAAACAGCAGTACTAACTTATTTAATAGAAATCATTTATTTAAAACCTTCCAGCAGGCCAACATATCAGGAAAGCATCCATGTGCACAGGAGAACAGTGTGCAGTGTTACTTTCATGGAAAAGGGATGTTTCTATGGGTTTTACATCTATTAAATAAACACAGATATTTTAGTGTGGGTCATGGGTTATTCAGTGGATCAGCCCTTTTAGTGCACTTGATTAAATCCCACTCTGTGATGTAGGCCTCAGCTACTGAGGGACACAACACAGTTTTTACTTAACTGTCTCATCCTGAAACTAACCTGTGGAAATATAACATCTGTTTTTTGTCATTAATGAACTTCTGTGTATACTGTGATTAATAATACTTTCTGAACACTATATCTGTTAATTACGACACTTTGGAGTTTGGACACCGCTGAAATACACTGAGCCGTGTCTTTCAGTGTTTAAATGCCACTAAATCCCCTAAATGGTACACAGCGGCCAGCCCTTTAAATGTTAACATTTCATGTGAGCCATAAAGCATTGAACCTTAGTCGACTTCTCTTCTAATAAACATACCACATTTCCCCAATACCAATCTATTTGCACAACCTTTATGGCATACTTGTTCACCACCAGCACCCCCCAACATTTCAATCAAAATATTAAAACCATTCACAGACTACGGTAAAAACAGCAGCCAAGGCACAGAACCAAAGGCCAGTGGAGCAGACCGTGACAAAAACCTTGTTGAGAAAGCATGCTGTCACAATGATATTTAAAGTAGAAAAGGAAAAACAAACACACGGTTTAAATCCATATTTCTATGAGCAGGCATTTTCAAAGGCATCATTTTAGCAGTGGAGAAATATTGTTATTTGTACACCAGGAGGCGCTGTAACTCTTTTGAAAAGTGAGCATGTCCATTACATGGCTTTAGAGATTCTGCCACAGAGTACATCAACATACAAACTGCCTGCTTCATAAAAAAAATATAAAGTGGTCTATCAACCTATTTACTATAACATATATTCTTGATAGTCTATGTACAATCAGCCATACCGTCCGTGTATGTGGATACAAAGCTGTGGGAATGAATACTATTCAAGTTGCTCTCATTAAAACATCATCATTACATGTATTAGACGGAATCAGTTTGACTTTGCGTTAAACATGTGGTATTCCTTATTGACCAAAGAAGGATTCGAGCTTTACTTTTAGGTCCAGGTACTTGCATTCATTATGAATTCATGAATACTATAATAAAAAAACTACATGATTACAAAATATACAAAAACAAAATGATTTGTTGTACAATATATTTCCCTTTCTGCTTGTTTTGTAATTGATACTGTATGCTGTGGAATGAGTGTTTCCACTGGGTGAGCAGATCGTCTGTGTTTCTTTGCTCTCTTTTTTCATCAAAGATAAGCAGGATTCATGCATGTCCTGTTTGGCAAAGGCCAATGGACCGTGTTGGGTGAACAAGCCATGTGCATGTATCATCATTCATTCAAAAAGAAGTACGTTACTCCACTATCTGGCTTTGCGTCGTCTGCAGTTCATCTTCCTCTGGTTAGTCAGATTGTTCAGGACACAGTTGTTAGCCAGCGATGCCAGTTTGCAGTTGATTGTGCGCTTCCTTTGCTTCTCGCTCCCCTCGTCTCCTTCCTCTGGCGCTTCCTCCTCCTCATCGTCGACCTCACTTTCCTCGTCGCTACGTTCATCGCGCTCCACCTGTGTAACGAAAGAAAAACCAATGTTCTACAATTCCTGGAGCGGAGGCAACTCACACCCCCTTCCCTTTGAATTTGCAATCTTCTCACCTTGCCCAGGAACACAAACTTGTAGATCATACGCAGGATGAGGTAAGCCCAGAAGATGTGCAGTGCTTGCAGCACTAACAGAAGGGTGTTGAAGAAATAATAACCAAAGAAGGGCTGGAAGAATTCTAGAGACAGCACCAACGTTGTGTGGACCACTCTGGTAAGGAAACAGTAAGACAGAGCTTTAAAGGTTAAGAGCACTTTGACCCCTTAAATACTGTTTATCACCTCTTGGAACGGTAAATCTTCTGCTCTCAGGTAGCAAACCAGAACACACTGAAGTAATACGTAATATGTAATAGAACTATTTGTGTAAAAGCTGAGCTACTCAGGACACAGAGTTGCAAACCCTATGACCCCCCCCGCCCCCCAAAAAAACAGGTTCACTCACTAAGTTTCAGGCTGTGTGCAATGCAATGTGTTTGTTGCTAAGGAAAACAACAAAACAGAGAAATGGAGCTTTGCATTTCAAAACATGACATTTTGTACCTGCCAGGAAACACCACCAGCCTCGTCACCAGGAACACCAGAGCGAAGATGACAAAGAGCGAGTCACACGTCCTCGTCCAGCCAGCGTAGTGGAACATCTTGGCAGACTTTCACAAGAAGATTCTCCGTTGAGTTTTCCAAACCAAACTATTGCACACGCATGGTTAATCTCTGCATGCAACCCCAGGCCGTCTCTGTTGCTGTTTCTACAGCGACTGAGCAGCCAAAAAGAGGTTCTGTGCGTCAGACTTAAATACTTTTACATGTAGGATTGTCTCCCGGACCTCATTCCTTAATTTTGGTTTGTTATGACACAGAAACTATCACAAACATTTGCGCTAAGAAGAAAAGAAGCACAAAGAAGAAGAAATGGGGAACAAGAAAAAAACATGTTTTTTCAATGTACATATTATCACGTGAGTGGCTGGACAGAGGTTAATGAAATCAGACATTCAAATCCACAATATAATTACATTTCTAATATACCAAATGAGTCCCCTTAAGACATTTATGGCTTTACAGGAGTTTCTGATTGACTATAAAAAAAAGGGTATTGCAAAGGTTATTTGTTTTTTTTAAATCAAATACCGCAATGACGTCTGCAAATGAATTACACAATTGCTCTATTTGAGTCAGATTCCCTGTGACCGTTGTGCAATGTTTTTGGCATTTCATCACCTTGCCTGTGAGGAAACACAATTCACTTAACTTGCAATACATTTTCTCCTTTCCTTTTCTCCAACGTAAAGTACCCAGACCATCTGCAGGGACTGTGTGGTGGTTTACCTCGAGAAGGAAGTCGGAGGAGTCGTGCACCAGCATCACCAGAGTGCCAACCCTCACATAGTTGGCACAGTAGGAGAAACCGATGAGGAACAAGGTGGCGATGTGATGAATTACCTGCTCCTTGAAGTCCTGGAAGGCACACATGGACACACAGGGCACAGAGTGTGAAGAAGATGTATAGTCTCTGGTCTGCGGTCCTGAGTCGGTCCAATTATTGGAACAGCAGATGTACATGTTGTCTGAAGTCATTTGTTGCTTGGTTTGAAGCTCATATATTTTGATGGGCAGCTTGGAGGCTGAATCATGCAAAACCAGTCTTTTTCTCACTGAAATAAGGACATTTGCTAAGTAAGCTGCAACAGCCGCATCAAGCATCTCAGCTGGTTTACTTAAGAATGAAAAACACGACAAATAGATCACATTCATTATTTAATGTAATTGGGCGTTCTAGCATAGTGTTTTACTGTCGTTTCTATACATATACATATTTGACATCTTGCAACACTAATTTAATGCTATTAACCAGTATTAAGTATTACTGTCCAAGAGAAAAACCACATTCACTATGCAAAGCGTTTGAGGGATGCCGTTTGGCCTTTTGGTCTAAAAATGTAGACCCACAATAAGAGGAAATGAAAAAGAAATCATGTGTGTCTAGCTGTGGGATATGGCTCTGATTGTCAGTACGGCTGGTGCGAGGGCAAGGGAGGACTCAGATGCAGAGTGATGAGAAAATAAAAGGACTTTAATTGTCGAACTCACAAAATCAAAATCGCTCCAACCAAAAAAGGGGAGGAAGGAGGAGAAAACAAACCGACCAAAACAGGGACCTGGAAACATGAAACAGACTTGACTTGACTTGACTTACTTTGAACACTGACATGTAGACAATGACGCGACAAAGGACAACTGGCACACAGGGCTTAAATACACAAGGGAGGTGCAGGTGATTGGACACAGGTGGAAACACTCAGGCAATCACGGGACAAGGCAGGAAGTGAAGTTACCCAGGAACACAAGAGACATGAACACTACAAAATAAGACATAGCAGAACCAAACCGTGACAGAACCCCCCCCTCAAGGACCGAATTCCAGACGGTCCTAAAGGGGGGCAGAACCATGAAACTCAGACAAGGGGCGGGAGGGTGGGGGCCCGACAGCTATGGTCCGGCGGCCTGCCGGGGCGGCGGCCGGGCGTGGGGTGCTCAGGGGGTCTGCCGGGTCGGCGACCGGGCCTCGGGGTCTCGGGGGGTCTGCCGGGTCGGCGACCGGGCCTCGGGGATCTGCCGGGTCGGCGACCGGGCCTCGGGGTCTCGGGGGGTCTGCCGGGTCGGCGACCGGGCCTCAGGGTCTCGGGGGGTCTGCCGGGTCGGCGACCGGGCCTCGGGGTCTCGGGGGGTCTGCCGGGTCGGCGACCGGGCCTCGGGGTCTCGGGGGGTCTGCCGGGTCGGCGACCGGGCCTCGGGGTTTCGGGGGGCGCCGGGCGGTGCGGCTCCGGCGTCGTCGTGGCGTGGGGCGCCGAGCAGTGCGGCTCCGGCGTCGTCGTGGCGTGGGGCGCCGAGCTGTGCGGCTCCGGCGTCGTCTTGGCGTGGGGCGCCGAGCTGTGCGGCTCCGGCGTCGTCTTGGCGTGGGGCGCCGAGCTGTGCGGCTCCGGCGTCGTCTTGGCGTGGGGCGTCGTCTTGGCGTGGGGCGCCGAGCTGTGCGGCTCCGGCGTCGTCGTGGCGGGGGGCGCCGAGCAGTGCGGCTGCGGCGTCGTCGTGGCGGGGGGCGCCGTGCAGTGCGGCTGCGGCGTTGCGTGGCGGGGGGCGCCGAGCAGTGCGGCTGCGGCGTCGTCGTGGCGGGGGGCGCCGAGCAGTGCGGCTGCGGCGTCGTCTTGGCGGGGGGCGCCGAGCAGTGCGGCTGCGGCGTTGTCGTGGCGGGGGGCGCCGAGCAGTGCGGCTGCGGCGTCGTCGTGGCGGGGGGCGCCGCGCAGTGCAGCCGCGGCGTCGTCGTGGCGGGGGGCGCCGAGCAGTGCGGCTCCGGCTGCATGGCGTGGGGCTCCGGCCCAACCCCTGACCCCACCCCCCCTTCAAGGACCGACTTCCAGGCGGTCCCAAGAGGGTGGGAGGGAGGGGTCATGGTCAGGCGCCGCGGGGCCGGGGGCGTGGTTCTCGGGGCTGGAACGGGCGCTGACGGGGTTCTCGGGGCAGGAACGGGCGCTGACGGGCGTCTCGGCGCCGGAACGGGCGCCGACGGGCGTCTGGGGGCCGGAACGGGCGCTGACGGGCGTCTGGGGGCCGGAGGTCCTGGAGCTGGGGCCGGTGACGTGGGTCTTGGAGCCGGGTTCGGGGGCATGGTCTTTTGAAACTCTGCTACCTGATTGAGGGCGGCACGTAGTCGAGCAGTGGCCATCAGGAGACTGTTGATGTGGGGGTCGGTATCCGGGGAGAGCCGCCAGAATGGTTCCTGGTGACCCCACTCCGCTGAGTCCGGTTTTGGTCGCGTCATTCTGTCAGTACGGCTGGTGCGAGGGCAAGGGAGGACTCAGATGCAGAGTGATGAGAAAATAAAAGGACTTTAATTGTCGAACTCACAAAATCAAAATCGCTCCAACCAAAAAAGGGGAGGAAGGAGGAGAAAACAAACCGACCAAAACAGGGACCTGGAAACATGAAACAGACTTGACTTGACTTGACTTGACTTACTTTGAACACTGACATGTAGACAATGACGCGACAAAGGACAACTGGCACACAGGGCTTAAATACACAAGGGAGGTGCAGGTGATTGGACACAGGTGGAAACACTCAGGCAATCACGGGACAAGGCAGGAAGTGAAGTTACCCAGGAACACAAGAGACATGAACACTACAAAATAAGACATAGCAGAACCAAACCGTGACACTGATGTTTTGAGTTTACTTCTTTGAAAATCAAGCTCACACTCACTTTTCGCTTGACGTCCACAGACACGCACAGAAGTAGCGACAGATAGAAGCCCAGTTCCAAGATGTAGTACCAGTAATGGGCCTCAGCCACGGGCTACAGAAGGAGAGGAAGACAGAAAAGTTCAAGCTCCCTCACGGACCAAAACACCTCTTGCATCAAAACAACATTCAAAGTTTGCAGCGACACAATGGTGGGAAGCGGACTGTGGCCTATAACCCTTGTATAAGCATCCTTTCTTTCTGCCAGATGCCTCGAGACCTCAGGAAAAGGAAAAAAGATCAGCTGACGGGAGGCCTGCGGGAGCTGTTCTCACGCAAACTGCATACGGAGAGACGGGCCAAGGGAAGGCCGACCTGCACAGATACCTAACTGCCATCAACCCGTGGAGATATAAGCTTCACAGACTCAGTAAGTGGGTGTAGTATACTGCTCTTATTTTGTCGGGCTCCTCCCAGTTGATATTTCTCCTCATCCCTTTTTTTGAAGGTGTAAGTGTAGCGTTTGTATAGAAGCATGAATGGCCATTGTTAGACGGGTCTAAGGGGACGTTTTCATAACGAGTGTTTAGTCCAACAACAAGACAAGCCAAAGATATTTACTGTACAACGACATACAATTGAGAAAATTAACATTTGATAATCTAGAACCAGCAAATGTTTGTCATTTTCGCAATAAACAATCAATTCACACATTGCCAAAGCTTTTGATGGAAACCTTTTCTGTTGTATTTCTGCTGTATGCACAAAAAAAATCAAGCCTTTAAAATGTTTTGAACTTCTTGCTTTTCTGAAATGAAAGAAAAAAAGAGCAAAAAAACGAACCTATGAGGCCTGACAATGATTTACAGTTTATGCCAACATGAGCTTCAAATTCAAGGTTATTCTGGCCCACCTGTTTGGGATAACCCCTCCAACACTCTCTATGATCCCAGAACCACGGCGTCTGTAAGATCAAACAATCATCACAAACATGCTATGTGTCATATGTGAGTATTCTCACACAGTACAAATACCTGCAATGTGTAAGTCAGGCTGATCTTTTAAAAAAGGTGTACAGGTGACTTAGAGACTCACATTAATTAAAGAGCCGAGTCCCGCAGTGAAGGCTATGAGGTAGAAGACAAAACGCCAGCTGCACAGATGCAAAAAAAACACCATTAGTTGTTAGAGGCTGCAGAATCAATTAAATGACTTAATCGGGGAGACATTTAGGAAATGTCCAAGCAGGAATGTACACATCAATGTGAAAGGTTTAAGTCCAAAACACTGAATTCCACTGTTGCTTTTCCCATTTGAATAAAAGAAAACGTATGGAAGGCTCCTGGCTGTTTTCTCCCTTAAAGGCAGATGTCATACCTTAATAACAATATGTAAACGCATACGTGTGCTTAGGAAAACCAAAACTCACGAGGCCTCGCAGAACTTTTTGGTGCTGCTCGGTCGGTCCTGGTTCCTTCTTTGTCTGAACCAGGTCTGGATATTTCTCTGAGAGATTCCACACTGCCTCCCCAGGCTCACCGCCTCCTTCTGAATACACACAAACACAAACAGACCTATTCACACATTCAGTATTGTTGCACGCATGTTCATTTCTGACCAAGGCTGCTGTCTCCCTCTCTGAGACATAATAATACTTCACATGTGAGACATGAGCAAGAGAACAGAACAGAACAACAACAGCTCTGAGCTGTCAAAACGGAGATCTGTGCTTAATCAAACCATTTGATTTGCGTTCTTGCTTCATGAATCAGGGTTGTGGTGCTGTTGAAAGGAAACCTTCATTTATTTGAATGGTTTAACACACGTCTTTCTATCTTTTTCTATTTTGACATGTAATGTAACACACTGTTGTGTTGAATTAAAGGATGGAGCCAACAATACTCGACCGAGTTGTAATGTACAAATAAATCAGCATGCTACATTTGCACCTGTGTCATATCTTTGTGACCCGGTGTTTACATTTACTTAAACAAGAAAGGCAACATGCAGGTGCCACTGGGGCGGCTGCTAGACCAGGCCACATGGAAATGTGTTGTGCAAATAACTCAGGACATACACATTTGCACATGAACAGCCCCACGTACGACCATAGTAATAACATATATAAATCTTGAAAATGTGCGTTGATCCGTTTTGAAAGAAGCAACGATTTTAACACATTGCGGGAGGAAGAAATTAATATTATAGTATTCATGAAAAGTTTTCCTGCATCGTGGCCAAATACAGTTGAACCAAATAAATCAATTGGCTTTAGTGGGACTTGTAAATTAGGGCAATTTCTTTGTTGTTTTTTTTGGTTCCAAAACAGCAACGACCCATCCAAAGAAAACCTGCAAAACTATCGTGCTTTTCAGACAAGATGCAACCGAACCGACCTCAACACACCAACATAACAAAGGCAAGGCAGAACTGTAGTACAAACTTGCAAAGGTTGACGACTTGTCTGTTTGTAGAAGGTCTCCAGCTTTGGGACAGAATTGGCTTGAATCCGAATCCGGTCCTTCACACCTAAATGTTTGCTTAACGGGAGAGCAACGAGCCTGAAAGGACAAGAGGGAGAAGATAAGATAGGATTTTTTTCCAATAAAAACTTTATTGCACAACAGACTGGATTGTGATTCTTGAGAGTCTAATGTGAATTACATCAACAGATGTTCAATGAGATCCCACAACAGTGCAAAAGAGATTAATGGCAACAAGATGGCTCCTAATGATGCTGATAGTCGGCAGAGTTGTTTTTTTGACATATCATATATTGACTTCTTTTTCGTAACCTCTTTTGACCCATTCCTTAACCTAATTTTTTTCCCATGACATTATTTGCACTAATATTTTTGGACTTCCTCACGAGACATTTTTTGTCAGGGGGAAAAGGCTGAAACCCGGGACGATCGCATAAAAACACACCCTTTCACCCTCAAGCCTCCTAATAAGACTTCAGCAACACCTTCATAATTCACTGTCTTCCACAACAACAGACAGAGGGACCACAGGCTACACACCTGCCCAGCCCTAACACTAGTGCATGCTGGTACTTTACATACCACCATTCAGGAAATCTTATTTGACTAAAATGACAGACTATTGGTCATATTTAGTGAAAGGGGGGCAGGCAGCCGTACATTTCCAAAGGCAGAGTCCCTTCCATCTGGGAGGAGCGAGGCCTTTTCACACAGTCAGCAGCTAAAACTGTCCACTCATGATGGCTGCTTTCCACTGCATCCATCGGGTCTGTTCCCCTCCATCTACCGAGTGCACAAATGAAGGGTGGAGGAGCTATCGCGCTGAGCTACGCGGGCAGATGGGCAGACGGCACATCAGCCAGCAACCACGACCACTGCCACGAGGAAACGAGACGCGCACAATGTGTTTGAACTTAAGACTCCATGAAAAACTAAAATCCAAGATCAGCACAAACATGGACAACTAGTACTCACAGTTGTCCAAGTCACAGTTATGACAACAACGTAAAGGGGAAACTGCAATTTCCTAGTGCAGTCGTGATGGAGGCAGGTGTGTCTCACCTCTCGAAGATGTATCTGAGGGCTATGAAGGTGAAGGCCAGTGGTACGGTGTAGACCAGATCTCTGGGTAGAGGGAAGCGGCCTTCGTTCTCCTCCATCCGAATGTCCTGCCAGCTGATGCCAGGGGGAAGCCAGGACTCCTCCTGCCACAGCCACTCATTCAACAGGGCCTCCATCCTGAGGGGAGGACAACATTGTAAGTATTTTGTGGAGCTTCCGATGCAAACCTGACCTGCTAAAAGATTGATGCCTTATTCATATCTATGTCAAAGAAAAGAAGCCCAAACCCTCCAGATTAGTTCTTAAGGAGCACAGGGAGGGGGTGGGGGTGGTGCGGTTAGAATTTCATACAATTTAAGGAGATAATGATTACCGAAATAGGAGCAGTTTAACTTTTCACTCGACATGCAGCACAACAGTGAGCCACGTCATGACAGCCTGCCTGCATAGCAAAACACAGGTCCGCCATTTAATCCTCGAGTCCCCGCAGGTGTCCTGAAAACACCTGAACAACGCAGCCCTGATGCACGCGCGGGTTCAACACTCTCAAAATTGCACTCACTCACACGCATGCGCACGCACAGCTGCATGCACGGACGCGCGCATCAACACAAACATGTGTACACGGTAACGGACAGAAATACGATTGCGCGACGGCAACAGATGAAGCCCTTGAATCGCAGAGACGGGTTATATACTGAACACGCGCCGCACGCTGTCCATAATATTCCCATGGATCCCGCACCCCACACTCCTCCGCAGGCACAGCCTCGAGCGAAAACAAAACTACCTAATCCCATTTATCGATTTCCTATTCCAGAAACTTCGTAAAACCGCTCCACTGACGCTCCAGAGGAGAACACACATTGCGGTTACCTGTCCGTTCTCCAGCGATGGAGATGGAAGCGCACAGCGGCAAATGGGAGAGGAGGAGCTTTCCTGGCGCAGCCTGCTCCTCGCGCTCGGTCATCGACGTCATCTCAGCGACAGTGATGAAAAAAGGAGATTGTACATTTGTATATATATATGCAGAACACACAGAACAAGAAAGAAGAACATAATTCGGATGCATTTAGAGGAAATTATCTAAATCTTTATGACATTGGGGAGTAAAATTGACCAAAACATGGAACTTTAATGTGGCATATTGTCACTTCTAGGTCCTAGGATGCATTGGCATAGAGTTCAGTAATGTTTAATTTTTTATTTTAGACATTGTATTCTGTAGAGAGGTGTATTGTGAAATCATACTGTGGGAAAAGGTCGTGTCTCTGACGTCATTCGTCAGCAGACGTTCTACGTAGCTGGCTGGTTTAAAGACGTAATCACGTGATTCTGGTTTTCATTCCAATCATATAAAAAGGTCTTAAAGAGAGGGGCAGTGTTTTTTTGTAGATATACTCAACCATGAATCCTGTCAGTTTGGAGGCAGGTTTGGGAGATTTGATGAATTATATTATTTACATAAATATAATGGACATCAACATTGAGATTTGTCTTGTTTTACTTTGCTTTGTATCACTATACTGGTATAAACCCCGGTTCTTCTCACACAGGCTGCTGACTGGTGTCACATGCATATTCAAATCATTCACTGCAGGATGTATATACATATTTGACCTCTTTAAATAATACAGATAGGAAGTATCAGGTGTTATTTTCTGTTGTTTTCCGTCTAAATCGACAATGATTCAGTTTTGTACTCTGAACATCTAGAGGACAGAGCCTGAGAGGACATTGAATGCAGCAGTTTCTTGCCCCCACCACCTCCTGCGTTGTTCCTTTTGCAGACGCAGGACAACTTTGTCGAGCGGACTGCTGTGCTCCACCTGCGCTGGTGGGGTTTACTGTGTGTTATTTGCTTTAATTGTGTAAGAATGCCTGTCTCTCTGCATGTGCACGTAGTTCTCTAAACCAGCACGAGTCTTTTTGTTTGCAGGATTTGTTCAGGTCTAAGCGTGTGCACACGCACAACAGTTGAGATTGATTCAGACGGATCATTTGGCTGATGGAGAGCTGCGGTTCTTCAGTCTAACCAAAGTTGCACCACGGAAACCGATAAGGATTCTGGTTGACGTGTTGCCATGACGATAACAACTCTGCAGTGAGGACGGGGACACTTTCCATTAGCTTTGAGAGTTCTGCTATCACTGCATGTTTGTGGTTTGGTGAATTAATACAACGTGAGCCTATGTAATCTATAGAACATTATTATATGATTAACACCACAAGTGGAATGTAGCAGGTTACCTCATTTAGTGTTTCAGGCTTGTAGACAGTAAACACACACATAAGGCCCAACGTGTTTTGTCATTTAAAAGATCAGAAATGGACAAGCAATTTGCGATTGTTGGTTTTTAAAATGACAGAGAATGATCCATAGAGTGCATGGTTTTCTCCTGGATGCTGGTGTTGGTGTGAATTCGTACCCAGATGAGCCTTTGAGTGAGTAAGTTTGTGCCTTTGTGTTGGATAATAATCTGTATAATGAGTGGAACATTGCTGCCAAGATGAGAGTGACAACCAGTTCATTTCCTGTCTCCTGTGCACAACACAGCAGGTAAGGTGACAAATATGAATTAAATGCAAAAATGAGGAGCCGTTGAGTTGCCCCCCCCCCCCCCCCCCACAACCAACATGATCTACATCCGGCATTCTTTCCCCCGGGCTTTGCGGGCTTTGAGGATTTTGCCGACCTCGAGCAGTAGGGTCCGAGAAGGCCTCTGCGAGACCTCCTGGTTCTTCGCTCCGTGCTCCTCCGTCCGGGCCAAGAACAACACGGCCCGGGGAGGTGGGGAATGCGCACAGGAAACCAGCGCTTTGCAGCGGTGGCGGCTCTGAGCTGAGGACTCGGAGGGAGTGCGGCCACCATTCCACGAAGCACAGACACACTGCTTTCCCCACAGGACCCTGAGTTCACCTATTCATTGTCTGCCTAGAGTTGAGGCACGAGCACATCGCCACGGGTTACACGTCCAGTGAGGTTGAGTTTCATCCCATTTTCTCATTGTCTGTATTCCACAGTCTCAAGTTCCCCTGATCTTTCTGTCCAATAAGCCCCTGTTCTCCCTGAGCATCCTCTACTCCTGCTCTGTGCCAGGTGTTGTGTCGGCACCCTGAAGCTGGCGACACAACAGGGCCTCTGTTCTCTGCTCACGGTGGAAGAATGCAGGCCCTCTTTCTGTGTTTCCCCCCCGTTACCTCCTCTATTAGTGTGTCTCCCGGAGCATTCTCGAAGCTCTCCCCTCTTGTTTTCCCATTCTTTTGTTTGTTGATTTTGGCCTCAGTTCTCACTCGGACCCCCAGAGTGAAGCCAGTTAACTCTCCAGTTCTAAGCTTTAAAGACAACAGTGCAAGCCCCCCCCCCCCCACCCAACAAAAAAATCTATCTGAGAACAGACTGAGACAACGACTGGAGGCTCGCTGTAACAATGGTGGACCGGATGTAAGGTTGAGTCTCCCGTATGGACCATTTCTAACCACATTCCTTCACTGGACTAAAAGGTACTACCACTTTATTCCACCAGAGGGGGCCAGACGTTACATATCTGCAGACGCCAATCTGTCTGCAGTCACCAGTGAACGGATGGTGACCACTGATCTAAAATGCCCAGTTGTAGACACAAATAATGATTTAATTTAAGGGGTTTTCCGCATACAGGTACCTTTAGGTTTAACACTGTAATGAGGTGTCCTCATTAGTTAAAACGGGGAATGTTGGGAGTTTTCCTAATAGTTCATTTCTGCTTCGGAAGCAAGAAGACACACGCCAAACAGCTGCTTGTGTGCTCTTTATAATGTGCACTTCCATCCTGGCCAGGTAAACGTCATTAAACTTCAAGTAGGAAGTTGGATTGTCAAGTATAAAGTCAGCCTCAAAGCCTCTCGCACCCACCTGTTTACGGCCTTAATTAGCAGGCAAACTTCAAGTCAGATGGAGGCGATGTCATCGGTTTTCCCGGGGAGGGGGTCAGCCTGTCATAGCTTAGCTCTGGAAGTATTTAAGAGACCCTGAGGTCATAAGACATAACCTCCTAAAGAACCAGCCAACGCTGAGTGCTGGCATCGTTCAGAAAAACATTCGACACAACAAAAGACGTTTTCATTCCATTCAATGATCATTTTTACCTTATTTTTTTCTTTCTAATCTGAACCATGTTTGCAAAGGGACAAATAAGAACATGAAGTGAAAGAGAATGTTTTGAAAACAAAACTATATTACAATAACAGAAAATAACAAACCATGTAGTCATGTGGGAGTCATGTATAGCATTTGATAATACTCAGTATTGTTGATTTCAAAGAAACATTGATCACAGATGTAAGGTTTTAAAACCCCCCGAATAAGTCTCCCCTTGGGATGAATGCGAGCTCAGGCAGTATTGCTCGTCCCAGGTCTGTACCTTCGTCGCGTGAATGCAGCAGAGAGGCTCCGAGGAGGTACCAGGGGAAACCCCCGACTCTCACCTTCATGCTCAACCTGTACACGCGCCTTAAAGCCGACAGCTCGGACACGTCTGTAAAGAGGAACCAGGTGAGTCTGAGCAGCTATTGCCTCCTTCCCCAGCCAACGGTACGCCTCCCTAATGGCCGGCTATTACGTCCAGCTGGTGTTCAGCCACTTTTGTTCAGGACAAAGGTCACAGGTCAAATTATTCGTGCAATTCTCATTCTCACATCTTTCAGAGAGAGATAAAGGATAAATGCGGAAAACATAGATTGGATGGATTTTTCACAATGGTCAAAGGCCATTATTGAGAGATTTTGAACATGACATTTATATTTTCCAAACAGGGTGGATCATCTCCCTTTATTTACAGTATTGATGGTAAATATAGTAAACATCTTGTCACGGGGGGACGCGGTCGAGGGCAAGGAGGGAGGACTCAAACGCAGAGTTGATGAAAAATAAAAGGGCTTTAATAGTCAAAACTCAAAATCAAAATCGCTCCCACCAAAAAGGGGAGGAAGGAGGAGAAAACAAAACCAACAAACAAAACAGGGACCTGGACTTGAAAACACAAACCTGACTTACGTGACACATGAACGGTCGACATGTAATGACGCCACACAAGACAAGAGACTCACAGGGCTTAAATACTCAAGGGAGGTGCAGGTGATTGAACACAGGTGGAAACGATCAGGCACGACAGACAATCACAAGGGAAGACAGGACAAGGCAGGAAGTGAAGTTACCCAGGAACACCAGAGACATGAAAACTACAAAATAAGACAGAGCAGACCCAAACCGTGACACATCTAAGTCCTTATGGTTATAAGGGGTGGACAGCAGCAGAAGAGGAATGTTTCTTACTGAAGAAAAGAACACTTTCATAATAGTTAGTGCTGAGTTTCATTCAGACAACAAGGCTTGTGCTCTAACTGTCACCAAAACTCCTCAAATCACCCTCAAAACCCCAAACGCGATTGTTTGTCTCATCTCTTCTTCTACTTCTGACTAACTAACTCTCTCTGTGGCTCTCAGAGAGAAACCACTTTGTTCCCACTGACAACATCAAATGACATCATTTCTGTTCCAAACTAGATGGGCACTCTAAACTTGAAAAAATCATTCCGGACTATTTTCAGATGTGGATTAATACATAACGGTGTTTTTGTCAAGTTTTTGTTGAGTTTTGCTTCTAGCTTTAATTTCCAGACGAGCTTTATTTTCCTGCTCTCCCAGGGAACGTTTACCATCACACACAATCATTCTGTAGCTTGTCCTTCGCCCGTCGACAAGGCTCCAGACTTTCTAATAACATTACAGTCTAGACAAATGCTCTTCTTGCTTTTAGCAAAGGTTGCTGGACTTTTTAAAAGCCCGCTGACTTGCGGTTAAACCCTAAATATGGAAACGTGTGGCTTTTTCTAGGCTCTTCGAATGTTATCAGAAGCACACTTTGATGAGCATCCCTACTGAGAGGACACAGACACGGCCGGACTGTGTGCTTTAGTTTGTAAGCTGAGGATGACTCCACTAGTTCATCAAGCCATCATTTTAGGACTGACTGCCTAAAAATAGTGAACAAAAAAAATGTTGAAAAACAGTGCATAATTCAGTACGATGAGATTTACAGTGTTTTTATTTGTTTCCAGCAAACTATTTTTCCAAACATTTCAGACTTGATTTCAGACTCTTTAATAAATCCCACCTGGAGTCCCCCGTCGCGTGAGTCCGCCTTCAATCCCAGTTGCCCTCAGCCTCGTCCCCTTTGCCTCACAAGTCGGGACGTGCACATCTGTCTCTTCCCGCCCTCCGTTGTCATCCAGTGACCTCATTGAATTACTCAGTGCAACAAATCAAAGTAATGATCATCATTACAGCACCACGGAGGTTTCTGTATGGCTCTGTGACTGCATCGCATTTGGTGAAAAAAAAACAAAAAAACCTTCAATGGGTACGACAGGAGGATTTACCGGGCCTTGGGTGCCGGGGCATGTGGAGGAAGGATTGAAGGCTGGTGGAGTTGGAGGAGCCTATTTTGAAGGACTAATGGGAACCAACCAATTGATTGCGCTTGCTCCAATCATTTAAGGGACAGAATCCGTCACCTGATGTGCGTGAGCAGATCCGTTTCCCTCATCATTCACCGGGTAAATGGTAGTCACTTTGATCCTCATCTTGTTACCCATCATGTGGTCATCTTTCTCACAGCAGACACGTGACTGTGCTGTCGGGACATCTTTCCAGCTGCTGTTTTAATTCGCCCCTCCGTCTCCACCACTTACATGTCCTCTCGTTCTTGAAGTGGTTTGAGGCAATGACGTACCCCCCCCAGTCTTCTCACATTATCTCACCAGTTAAATTCGGAGCCTTTGTTGGAGTGGGTAACGGCTGTGTTGTTTTCACAATGGGCCGCGCTGACCACTCAACAATGATGGGAACGGTCACTCGGCAGCGGCGCTCTTATCTCACACCAGTAATGACAGTGTCAGGAATGCGTTGGGGCAGAAAGAAACCTACTACGCTGTTTTCACAACGCTGCTGTAACAAGAGGGCGGGGCTCTCCTGCACGTAGAGTTGTTCTAATGATACGACGAGCCATAGGTTGGGTATTAAAAAAATAGCTGCATGTGTTATCTGTGAAACTCTTGTTTCCACACTGTTTTTTTGAATGGGGGTTTGGCTTCGACATGGGCTCCCCATGGTGAAAATGTACAGTCGAGAATAAAAGCCCAACCGGAGTGGCAGTGGCATATGGTGCGTTTCAATCCCCTCTCCGCCACAGCAGTGCACGTCAGAGGCGTTTCCATGGAGCCGCCTGCCATCTCCGCCCGAGGCCTTGTGTCAACAAGACTTTGGGGATTTTAAACAACGTGAAAAATCACACCTCTCAGAGAAAACCAGAGGACTTGGAATTGATTCTTTCTCCGTGGGTTTTTTCCCCCTTGTTCTTGACTTATCCACCAAGTATTTAGTATTTCTTCTCCGATACATATCTTAGATTGTTGTCATCAAAATGTACCCTTGCTCTAACGAGCTCCTCTACGATGCATCATGTCTTCATATTTCCTTTCTCTTCCTTTGTTTCTGGCTTCGTGTTTCCTTATCACCTCTCCCCTTCCCTTGTTCCATCTGTGCTCGGTTCTCGGCTCCTGACCCCCGCTGTGTGCATGAAACTTGACTGATCCCAGTCAGGAATTTGCCCTATATCACCAGAGCTGGGGCCCGTGGCTGTAAATCACATGACCAGTATGTGGGAACAGCCATAATGAAGATGGACGGACTGGAGAGAGAGAGAGAGAAAGAGAGAGAGGGCTGACTGCATTCCTCAGCCTAGTCCTCCGATTAGGGTGCTCTCACGCCCACGCACACTTACATGGCTCCAGACTTATTTCAAACCACTTTCCATAACACAGAGTAACCACTTTATAATGAAACTTGATGACCTTGACAGGGGGCCCTAAATTGAGGTCACAAACTTATTCCATCTTACCTATGAGACATATCGAAAGACACGCCGACGCGCTTCACTCAAGTGTGCAGAGAGTGTGTGCTCATCACGAACGCGTCGTTGTATCTCCGTGAATTGACTAATTCTCCTTGAGAAATTCCCGGTTCCACCAACGTATATCTGCATAAACGTGGACTCTTCATTTATTTGGAGAAAAAAAAAAAACCCCGGAGTGAACTAACGCTAATCAAGGCGAAAAGAGCACTGATGCGGCGGAGCCTTTAAAACTTTGCAGAGTACATTCAAACCACCGGCTTTCAACTAGTACCAGATGCAGGCAGCCATGTCGCAGAAAGGCTCACAGACACTTCCTACGCAGGACCACACACCTCCACACTCACGTCGCGGCACTTTTCACTTCCAAGCAACATTTACAGGAAGTCTCGGGAACTCGATGTCCAAGTTTACACTGTGTTAAGGATCCCTTTTTAAACACTTTTCCCGACTTTGGAGACGAGGCGAGACGATCATTCAAAAAAATAACCACAAATGTCACGATGAACTGTCGGGAATGGCGACCTCGCGGTTTTCCCTCAAGAGTTCATTGGGTCTATCGCAGAATCAACCAGACACTCAGAGCAACAAACATTGACTCCATGTCTTTCCTTGGGTTGTTGGGCCTGGCAGAGCAAACAGCTGGACCGCTAGAGCACCGCCCTTCATCCTGACAACACACCCCCCCCCTCCCCCCATGCCTCTGCCTGGCTCGTTCGCCTACAGTGCTGCTTTCTTCACGTTGGGTGGGGGGGTTGGGGGGGGGGGGGGGGCCTGGACACTTCAAAGCGCCCCGCGTGGGAGCTGCAGTGAGGTGACAAGCAGCCACAATGCAGCTGAGCAGGATCGCACTTGCGATGCCTGGCAAACACATGTTGGGGGGGGGGGGGCTGGCTGTGAGGGACGGGGGTCTTTTGAGCGGAGCGCAGTTAGTGAGTTGAGACTCTTGCACGTGAAAATATAGACCCCTGCGAGGAATAAGGTTGAGGCCCCTGGACTGCAGTCATGTGTCGACAGAATCGTCTTACGTCATCATCACTTTTATTTTTTTATTTACCCTCCTTCATCTTGTTCAATGAATTATCCACAAAATAAAATACTACATTGGATTCCTTGAGTGTTACGTTACTTCCCTGTGTGCATGTGTCCACTTACAAAAATGTATATTGGCTTTACATGTAAAATAATGATATGGTTT
This sequence comes from Pungitius pungitius, assembly GCF_949316345.1. Taxonomy (NCBI): domain Eukaryota; kingdom Metazoa; phylum Chordata; class Actinopteri; order Perciformes; family Gasterosteidae; genus Pungitius; species Pungitius pungitius. The sequence goes on along the minus strand of NC_084906.1, from coordinate 16,022,909 downwards.
GTGGAAATCCAGCTTAATCTTAATACCATTGTGTGAAAAGGGAAAGCAGTCTTGCAGTAGATTGAATGCAGATGCCGATTTTCTCCAGAGGTTTGGCATTGGAAGTTAAATCTGCAGAAACAGAATACGGTTACATTCTGGGAAAGGGGCTTATTTGCTTTCTTCCACTAATTAGCTCCTTACTCACATGTTCAAAACGGTCACCATCTTTACGTCTAACTCTCGACAAGAAAGCTAATATCTACTCCCCAAAAATGGCTACAACTATTGTTTTACATCATAGTATATCATGACACCAATCAAAAAAGCCTATTGTGTCTTTTTCCCGGGAAAAGCGGCACTTTAATGACAATCAAAGGGAGGGAAGTATTGAGCACGTGAAGATGAATGAATTTCCCAAATGTGCTAACATCACGTGTGAAGGATGGATAGTGATTCAGCAAACACAGCTGGCCACCTGATGCTTTCAGCCCAAAGTGACCCACCGGTGACCACGCAGCCTTTCATTGTGTACGCGTTGTGCGTTTGGGACCGTTTGTATATAGTCAGAGCGTGAAAATGGACTCATGGCCGCTTTGGATCTTTCCTCTTCTCAAAACGTATGTTCTGCTCTGGGTTTCTCCAGGCTTCACCCCCCCCCCTCTCCCCCTTTCTCCTCTCACCCTCCTCCTCTTTTTTTTGGGGGGGGGGGTTTGTGTAAAACTCTTGGGTGGTCCATTGATACGTGGCTTTAATAGGCCCCAGAGCATATACGTGTGTTACAGCAATAGAGGCTTGACCCTAAACAAATGTGTCACAGACAGTCGCGGCGAACAACAGGATCTGTTTGTGTCGTTGGAGGGACGTGAGTTCAATTCTTCCATGAAGAGGATTAGAGAGGGCTTTTCTTCATTTGTTTTAATGGATCAAACAAATATTTTTCGTTTTTTTACTGCAGGCATTTAGTGTCCGATTTTTAGAAGAATCCATCACCACAAATGGTTTTATCAGTCCCACTTGTTCAAAGCATAAATAAACATCTGCAGCCGAACGAGCGAACGAGCGTGAGACAGGAAGGACCCGAGGGACGGATGGAGGGAGGAAGGAATGCTGACGGGCAGGTAGGTTAAGAGGACGTTCCAAGTATCGTAGCATCTGTTGCCCGAAACCTCTAATGATCGCGGCGCAGCAGCAGCAGCAGCAGCAGCTAGCTGCTCAAGCTGGACGTCCTGTTCCGACATCCATCGAGCAAGTACACCTGCTTTACTGGAGGTTCGCACTCATAAAACTAATTTTGTGGCTTTTCCAACCCCCACACAAGACAAGGGTGCACACGTGCATCTCAGTCTGTCTTTGCTGGTGCACAAGCTAATGAACAAACGCACACAAGTGGATATACACACGCCTTTTAGGACTTACATAATAGTTGGCCTGATGCAAAAAAAAGATGACAACACGGTTCAAACTGCTGGAAGGAAATCACGTGACACGTTCAATCCTTTGTCGGTGGGGATGCGATTCCCCGCCGCTGTCTTCACCTGTTCTGCAGCCGGCGAGCGGACATTTATGAGTAAACATTTACTCTTAGCTGACAGAGATGGAGACGCGTTTGTAAGGGGAGACGTCCAGTGTCCAGATGGAGGAAATTGGGCAATCTAGCCTGCACTTCTTGTAATGGCGATGTGTTTAGACAGACATTTGACTTTGATTGAGAGTGTTTTGGGGATGCAAACCTCTCTGGAAGTCAAGGAGCTGCCAGTTCAGGGTTCGGTTGTGCTGAGGATCAATTGACTATCGCAGACATTTTGTTATCTTCAAACCTGAAGGAGAAGTGATCTGTAAATAGCTTTTACTGCTTAATCGTATACAAATATAGTTACAATGATAAACATTTAATTTTCCCACAAGCCTTTTGTCAAATGTATGTTAATAGGGTACAGCCGGGTGCAGATCACGTGTGTTAGAGGAAGAAATTGTGGATCGAATGTAAGACCTCTGTGTGTGTTGTTGGAAACTGGACCTCACTGCAATCCGTCATAGTTCCATTGGGATCCTCTACGATAACCCATCCCAATTAATGCAAACACATTAACATGCTACATTTTGACTATAAGGCATGACTCAACTATGGCGTCTTGCAATGTTTGTGTTACTATGACTAATATTGTTCTTGTTGGTGTGCAATCATTTGCAGTCAAAGGGGAAAGGTACAGCCGTGTTCGCTGGGTCGCATGGGCATTTAAAAACTGCACCAAATCACGACTTAAAAGAGTAATGGAGCCTTTTAGAGGTAAGTTACAATGTTTCACCACCAAATAACATCATGGGTTGAGGATATATAATGGTATAGTGTACGAGGAAATCCTTGTGGATTTCAAATTAACAATGAGTAAATCATGACTTTTTAACTGTTAACATAAATTCCAACCTTTTAAAACATCAGGCCCCGGGACATTTTGACGCATAAAGGTACAAACCCAGTTCGGCAATGGGAAAATTACAGCTCTGCTGCAATGGAGATGACAACTTTATGGCACGCTAACGTGCAAACACATTAAGAGGAGGGGAAGAAGGAGATATCAAAGGTGATGTACTCATGTTCTGCTTGAGGGATTGGTTCTAAAATCCACATGCCGTTTACCCCCCCTAACAGTCAACGGCACGGGGAAAAAAAATGTTTTTCTACCTATTCCTTTATAACTCAGGGATTTTCAATAAGGACCCCACCTCAGTCTGCACTGCTCCATTTGGCACCTGGTATACCGCCTCACCTGCGTTAAAGAGCAAAGCACAGCTCTGTTCTATGGGTGTCTTCCACACATGAGACGGTCCCAAACAGGGCTAAGGGGGGGGGGGAACTGTGACTTGGAGGAGGTGAGGTCATTAACTAGTTGTTGGTTGCTTGGCGACCTTGGCAAGATTCAAGGACCTTACCGGTCCCCGCCAGAAATAATCTCGCACACACAGGAACAGTCAAAAGTTCGGTAAACCTCTCATTGAATGAGAAGGTGTGTCCAAACTTTTGACTGGTCCTGTAAAACGATGAATTGTTAGTTTTCACATATCAGACTATACAAATGAGATCAAAGCGTTGATTAGGGCTGGTAGGTTAATAATGTCACGTTTGGATTGAACAAGGCAACTAGTTTTCCATCTTCTTTACCGAGTCTCATTGAGCTAAGTTAGACATCTGCAAGAGACAACCGTTTATTACAGCACACGGTATCTAAAATTACAATGTAATAGTGCTTATAAACTGTCTGATGAACGGAGGCCGTGCTCCGTCCCAGAGCAAGCCATGACGCCTCCCCCCCCCCCACCTCCCTGCAATCAACTTTACAATTGGAGTGAGAAATGAGCTCACCTCGACCAGGTTCCAGCTCCCCCAAGGATTGGACAGGAAATAGTGAAAACACCACCCCCGCCCAGTCCCCGGATCCATTACAGCACTCCCAAAGAGGAAGCATCAACATTGAGGAAAAGAACCCCAAAATGAAGGGTGATTTGAACAAACAGGCCCGTCTCAGGATGTAAAAGACACACTTCTTGTAACCTGGGCATACGGGAGGCGAACATTGAGTCTTGAACTTTGCTGTGACGATCTTTAAGTGTGTGAATTCCAGCCGTTGTTTGGATTCCACTGAGAGGGAATTTTTTTCATGCTCCTTTGAAAATACCAAAAGACGCTGCACACATCTGAAAGCCATTAGCCCCTCAAACTGTTAGCAAGAAGTCTGAGGATTCTTTCTGCTCTCTTGGAATCTTGCTACATTTCTCTCTTAGCCTCTTTTCTCTTTCAATTTCTTTCCTTTTGTTTAAAGATCCCAACCTCTGTCTTTTGCAGTTTCACGGGCAATGGAACCCTCGTCCAGAAAATCGTACCCAATGGCCCTTTGAAAACCATTTAAGCCTTACATCAACCTCTCTCCATCCCTCTCCACACTGTATGTTTTAACATTCATTTAACCGTGGCCGAAACGAGCCTTGGAGAGTTACAGTGTCCGCCATCTCTGGGGAACAACATGTGCACCCTGCCCTTCCTCTTCTGGTTCCCCCCCCCAAAAAAGCAGACAGCCCCTCCTGCTCCTCCTCCTCCTCCTCCTCCTCCTCATCATTCTCTAACCTTGCATAAATGGACCAATGTGTTTGTGTGCTTTTTCTTTATGAGATCACATATTCTCATCCTTGCTTGAACACTGCCATTCTTTGTCTCCACTCGTGTTGTACTTTGAAGTTCTACATTCCTCTCCCTCTGCATCATCGGGGGCAGCACAGCTGCACAAGGCCAGGTCTTTAGCGCTCCGGGTAAAAATGAAGCAAGAAATGCCTGCCCGCTAAGTAGATGATGGAAAGAAAGATGGAAGAAGAGGTAGCTGCGGGAGGGGAAGGGGTTAACCTGAAGAAAAAAAAATCGGTGGCGGAGAAACACGTCGTATCACCACTGGAAACTCAAAGGCCCATTGACAGCTGATTTCTCACAATCAAGTAAATCCACAAACGTGCATTGCCAAACTCTTCATTTCTTTTTATGGGATCCAGCTTCTCCATTTGTGTGAAAAGGCATTACACGTCCAAAACCTCTTTGCTGGAGTATGCTGCATCAGACCTGAGGCCAGCTATTAAAGAGTAACTGTACATTTACTGTAAACAACTCGTGACTTTTGTAGCATTCATATCATATGACATCTTTTTGTGAGTGGTGCGCCTTGCGGTCAATTTTAAATATTTTAACATTTTGTCAGAACACTTTCTCAAGACAAGTGGCTCATGTTTATAGTGTCCCAGGACCTGTGTAAAGAAAGAATAACAACCTTAAGCCGTGTTATATTTCATATCATGATGGATGTGGCAGTGTACGTGCAATTCATGCTTGTTTGGGACGAGCATGAAGCCCTCCTGCTGCTTTCCCCTGGAGGACAGCAGTACGGCATGACTTATGCTGGCCATCAACGTCTCGCCGCTGACAGGCTGTGATGGAGGGGATTTGGCCGAGTGAAGGCTATGCTGGCCGCGATGAAGACGGTCTGAAAGACCCACACCGAGGGCTTTGGCGGTTGCTCTTGGTTCTTCCTGTCAGCACCGGGAAAGATCCTGCATCCACTACGAGGATTTAAACTATACAGCCGTGCAGAAAGAAATGAAACATCATCAAAGACGAGGGAGAAGTCAACATCCTCCTATCAATGGATTACGCTGATAATCAAATCTGACTTGAGGGTGGGATTTGTGCGGCTATGTGTTGCTGTGAGGACAATGCAATCCTCATCTGGTTTCTGTACTGACTTGTCGTCACTTATACCACGCGAGCTACAAGAGAGCCCCCAACCTCGACCGAGCCCCCCCCCGGCATTCCTGCGCCTCCTGGGCACGTGCAATCCCACTACAGTCGGCTCTGTGCAAGACGGGTCTCTCTGGGGGATCATCTTCTGCTGCTGGGTCGTTTGTCCTGCTCCCCGGGGCCATTTGCTCTTCCCTTGAGTCGACCTACGGTGTGTGTGTGTGTGATGCTTTACATGCTGTACGTGAATACGAATGTGTGCGCTGGAGAGAGAGAGAGAGAGAGAGGGATGGGAGACAAGTGAGTGAGGGGGGAAGAGGGGAAGGGAGGGCTAGTGTTAGTTTGTCCTCGACCTGTGAAAGAACAATAGGCACAGACAGTGGTGTGCTTTCCTATCTATCTCTGGCTTTTATGTTGTCGGTAGGAGTTCAACAGGAAGATGGGAGAGAGGCCGTGCACCAACGGGCAGTCGAGAATTGAATTCTAATGTAATAGGAATTTCCATTGATAGTTTCACTTTTTTTCCAATGACGTGGTGCAATTTGTATTCATCGATAAACATAATGTGGACTTTTTTAGCTTTTCAAATGAAAGGGAAGCGCATTCCCCTGATGATACCAAGAGCGGTTCTACATCATCTTGTCTCCGGATATCCTAGTTTCCCACATTCACTTTGGTATTGTTACATCATGCCAAGTCCTGCAGAGACAAAATACCACATGGTTGTAATCTCCCAACTATCTCGATCTTTTGTCTTGAAAACTGCCCCCAAGACATTACAACAACTTAGAAAGCCCTCTAGGGCTCATCAGAGGGTGGGGAGAATTTATTTACAGGTAGTCCTCGGGTCTGACCCCAATAAGTGTAAAAACAATTTATGATGCAAGCCAAACCTGTGTTTGTAATTGTGTGCGTGTGTGTGTGTGTGTGTGTGTGTGTGTGTGTGTGGACAGACCGTATAGATGATTCAAGCATAACTGACAGTTCCCGGCAAACACTGACTCGGCTTGTTCAAAAGAAGCTTCCAGTGGCAAACAAGGTCCCTTAATTCTGATCACTGACGTCTGAAGAACCTTGAACTAATGCTTCTTGGCATCTATTGGCAGATTCATCAGATCAGTGGTATAGTTTGCTCTCTTGTGATCTTTAATCAAGTGATTCATTAACTTCCGCGGTCCTCGTGTGTTTCTGGCCCCGGTATGTTGACGCCACAACAGGACAGATGTTGATCATCTGTTGACATTGAAAATCTCTCATCAAAGCGGATATCTGGAAAGTAACCCACACTACTTTTGTAACTGTACCAATGCATTTTGTGGCGAGAGAAGACACCTTGACTCATGCCCGACAGGTCTCCTCTCCAGGTCTTCGATGACAGCGGTGAAATCAGCGCGCCACGTCGAAGCGTTTGAGATGTCCTCAGCTGTCTTCACCAACATGCCACCCAGATGGAGCACAAGGATGCGTCAATCACAAGCGCCAGTGGGCCGAGGCAGTAAATAGCAGGGACTATTTGAATAGCCGAGCGTCAAATGCACTGAGATCTGCAACAGACGTGCATTTGTCGAGCTTTCTTAGACATTTAATTGTTGCTATTAAAAAATGTGATACCTAACATTGGTAATCCAGTTGATTTGTCATTATCGGCTCTTTTTTCCACATCCTGAGGTTAATGCAAGTTCTCCCCAGCAATCACCAAAGATCATCCACTCGAGGCGTAGCCCGAAGGAGTTGTGTGTGTGTGTGTGTGTTTTTTTTTGCATAGTGATGATAGTGAAGCCACGTTATCCCCGGTGTGAAGACGCTTTAGCTGCTTTGGCCCGTGTTCCAACAGCTCCATGAGTCTTGAGGAATGTGGGTTTGTCCTGCAGTCCCGCTGCTACCCCCCTCTCTCCCCCCTCTCTCCCTCCGTGTCTCTGCCTCACTCTTGTGTCCCCTCCCCTCTCCCAAACAGGGCATTTCCCTAACTTTTTTTTTTTTCCTCCTTTTTCTCATAAGGCTATAGTTCAATATTGCATTCTGGGGCGCACACATCCTGTCGCAAATTCCGACTGCGGGCTCCTCGACGTCAAGGCACTCCAACTGTCGCAAGGTACTGTGCGCATTAGTGATCCGTTGTCGCAGTTCAATGGAGTTATCAATGGCTTTGATTGTGACTATTGTTTAGGGAGCCTGGCAAGGGGGGGGGGGGCAACCTTCTAATGCATGTCTGTACAAAAAATAAGATGGACCTCAAGTAACACGATTTAAATGCAGGAAAAGTTAAACGTGTATTTTAAGCGGGCGAATTTGCTCTTCTGTTTTTTTTTTTTTTTACCGGTGTTTTAAGAAGCGGTGGAGGAGGGGGGCTATGCAGGGGGGGGGGGGGTCACGTTTTACCGTTTGATTTCTAGGAGGTTTCAGATAAGCTTCATTTGCAAAAAAAAAAAAAGTGGAATAAAAATATCTTTCGCTCTGGGATTCGCTTGAGTTTGAGCAAGTATGGAGCTGATGTTGCGTTGTGCCTCCATTCATGAAGCTGCGGTGCTCCGCGGAGCTCGTTCACGCGTGGACACCCTTACGCGTCTTTCTGTCATATTGCAACGGCGTCAATGGTAGTTTTATAGCTACTTAGATGAATGTGCTTCATGAAGATTGTTTTTCATACATTTCATTTCAGTAAACCCGGGCATAGTTCGCTTTTCTTTACCACTGCGTGTTTTGTGAATTTACTTTCCTGTGTGATTAAATTGAATCTGAAGTCGGTTATGAGTCCAAATGACCAGATTCCGGATGCTTTACCTGCGTTACCTTGACAGCAGCTCGGTGGGAGAAGAAGAGCTCAGCAGAGCTCCCGTACTTGCTGATGGATCGGGCATTCTTTTGTTTTCCATTGATCCAGCCTCCATTCACCTCTACTGCAGCAGCTAGCTTTCTGTTGGACTCGTTTGAGTGGAAACATCTACTGTTTTCTCATAACTCGTGTCATAAGAGGCTAATTGGCCCATCTATGGACTAAACCACAAAAAGTTGTGCCAGCATTGCAATATAAAATACTTTCATGTGAAAGAGCTTGTGAATATGTGATGATGACATGTAATTATGTTAACATTACGTCCTCATTTCTTTGTCTTCCTGTTCCAGTCTTGCCATTGTATTTCTTTTTCTGTGCATGCTTGAGTGACTTCGTTGCTAATCTATCTCTCATCTTTCTTGAAAACGAATCAGTCAGTTGGATGCAGGGCCGTATCTTTTTTCTTTTCTTTGCCCAGCTCAGATGTACTTCTAATGATGCACTCTTAGACCTGTGGTCTATAATGAGGTGGAGAAGAGAAAATAAACCTCATGGCTGTCCAGTTCAGTCCAGTTGGTGTCTGGATGGTTTTCAGTTTAATGCAGTTGGGGTTGCGCTTGCGAGACATATAAACTACGCATCGAGCTGATTTAGAAAGCCAGACTCCATTTGGTTTACTGAGTTGTTTTCTTCCATCACGGTGTGTATGATGGAGAGAGAACATTTGGAGTTGGTTGTTTATCTTTTACTCACAACTTAAATCTCTCTGGCTCCCTCTAGGCACTCGGATTCAATTTATGGCTGCAATTTCCATGCAGTCTTTTTGGCTTCTGACCCTCTAAATTGAAGCAATATCTCCAACCACGCCGTTCATGCGGTTTGCATATTTCAATGAGTGTGGCGTTGCCCTCTTTGCAACCCCTCTCAAGGATTTTTCAGAGGGCTGTAGGGGCTAATAGTTTCTTGGGTCATATCATAATTTGTATTAACATCGCTTTTAATGACAGTAAAGCCATTTGATGTTCCATCTAAGGCAGCGTCTCTCTGATCAGTTAATGACTTCTCTCTCTGTAGTTTGTAGTCACTATGTACAGTATTTGCTGTCTGTTGAGCGATGAACCACTTATGAGACTGCTTTGAAGCGCGCTATAGTGAAACCAGATTGCTGCTCAGACTTTAAGTATCTCTTTGATTTCTTTGCATGCTCTTCTTTATTCGCCACCAGCCATATGGTTTCTCTTTTCTCCAAATAACCTCCAATCATGTCACGAACAGAAACATATCAAACCGTAGATAAATGCATTACAAACGTTTCACAAGAGATTTGTATGTTGTCTTCTTCACGAATTCTAAGGAGGAAGAAATTGTATGGTAACCAGGTTTAGTGGTATCTCAAGGTTAACATTGATTTAGTCTGTTAGACCAGTGGCTGCTAATCGGGAATGAAAGAGGTGCTACTGGAGGAAGTTGGTGCAAATAGTATTACTTTGTTAAACTGTGCTGAGTCATCCTGAGTCAGTGGAAACACATTAGAAACACCTGTTGCAAATTGAGAAGGGCATGAAAACTAGTTACTGAGTAAGCTGCTAACTTGGAACAGTTAGCTAGTTATAAGTTAATAAGCTAAGAGTGATTCATCTTAAGAGTTCTTTGCTTAACTGTTCGACTAAATACAGATGAATGGTACACCAAATTGTAAACATATCCACTTGAACAAAAGTAACAGATATTGTGACGAAAGTTACTAAGTAACTAAGCAACATCCACCTCACAATTTAACCCAGTGATACATTCTTAAATTGGAAGTTGAGTGATAATCAGCTCATATTACAGGGCTGTCAGACAAAGAGGTTTGTGAACTCCTGTGTCAGATGAGTTGAACCAATTTCACCCTCAGTGGGATTTCTATAAGTCCCTTTTTGTTCCTTGACTTTCATCTTCTTCCTCCCCCTCTATAGCCCCCTACTGTGGAGTGCACACCAGGACTTTTGACCTGGATACAGGACTAGATCCCTCTGCTCAGCCTGGGTCCAATTCCGCCAGTCAGTGAGAGTGAGAGGTGACACGGCGGTACTAACTGAGGATCGTCAAATGGGATCAGGGAAGCTGGCCCGGGTGCTGCTGGGATGGGCCGCACTCCACGTGGCCTATGGTGACACTGCAAATGGACCGTACCAAGCCAGCCGCTTCACCGGCGCCGTGGACCAGAGAGAGGTGCAGCGGGTTCGACGCCGGGGCCAAGAGACATTAAGAGGGTAGGGATGACAGTCTGTGTGCGGGTTGTGTGTGTGTGTCGTGTATGTGTACGTGTTGTGTCACCAACTTTGGCAAATCCCAATTTAGCCGCTCCATTTACTTTGGTATTAATTGCAATCACATCATACTGTGGAAACATTTATATGAAGAGTGGGAAACAAAAGAGTGCATACATTTTGCATACACAAATTGTAGCATGTGGAGGATTTTTAAACCTAAATGGCTTTCCCTTCTCACTTTCCTGGCAGCTCTCTTTGAACTGCTGTGCTTTCTGGGCTCAAGCCAAGGTTGCCTTATACCAAATTACGCTGCTGAATACTACCACATTGTTTTCTCAAAAACAGCACATGTTGGACCTTAAAAGGCTGCTTTCCATAATCACCCAATGTATTTACAGCAAATTGACATTTTCATGGGAATGGGAGGAAAAAACGCTGCATTCTACACATCTCATGAGGGGATGATGAGGGAAATGCACGACCTTAAATTCCTCCGGAGTGTTTTGGTTAAGCTGGAGAGCAGTAGTTCAAGGCTGCAGCGAGTAGACGGCTGGCCCCCGGTGTTTTAGGGTGAGGCCGGGCGAGTACATGTGAACGTGCATGTGTAGGTTTTTTATTGACGCTGTTAATTTGATTGTTTGTCTATGTGGGAGGGGGGGGGGGGTATCAAATGAAATGAGTTGCAGAGATCACCTCTCACCACCGGGAATATGAGTGTGGGACGTGCGTCGGAGAGTTTTCACTGTATATTTTGCCAATTCTCGAAAAAAACAAAGGATGTTTTGTGGGGAGGGGAGGGGGGGGGGGGGGGGGGGGCGTGTCTGCATCAGTTATTCCAATCAATCTCCCATCTGTCCCAGCTTATGGTTCCCCCGGTGCCAAGCCACAGGAAATGAGGTTTTCGTATCACCCGAGGGGGGTATGAAAAGGGGGCATTTGATTCACTTCTGTAGGTGACAAAGCAACGGAGAGACTAAATGTGTGGAAGAAAGAGAGTTTGTGAGGAAATAAGGGACGAGATGAGGGAGAAATTGGCAGCAATTGTGAGAGAGATGACCAATAGTGCAGGGTAAAGCTCAAATTGAGTAGAACTCTGAAGAACTAACTTGCCCAAGGTTACATAAAGAAAAATGTCCCTATGCATTTACTTAAAAAGGAACCTTTCATACCTTTGACATTTCCAGTCCATTGTACTGCTTACAGGCACCAGTACAGAGTTATTCCGTCTGACCCAGTGTTCATTGAGCCCCAAATGAGGTCATTGGCATTGAACCCAAAACATTAAATATATGATCTGACTGAACAGTAATTCATGTTCACAGTTTGTCTTGCAGAGATTGAGCAGCCAGGGTGAGTGAGGAAACCAGAAGACCTTGCACAATAGCAAATGAGTCCCATCGCGTTGTGTGTAATTCCATGAGAACATGTAACAGAAGCCTGCAGACTTTTTCCACTACATTGTTTAGTTCTGGAAACACCGCTCTGTTAGGATGAAATACTCATGTAGTGGTAGTTTTATTTATTGAAGTAAATAGATGATGAGATTACGCAATGACTCAGACTACTATGTTAAGGCAAACAAGATCACTTTCATGCTGGGATTAGGGCCAGTTTGGGTTCACCAAATCCGTTATTTGACCAAATGCTTGACATCTTTGTGATTTTTTTGATCGTATTTTTAGGCGTCGCCTGGTAAATATCATTAGAACCATCACAGAACCTTAAAGCATCTCACCGTGATCTGCCCCAGGCCCGGCCAGTGTAAATATGTGTTGAATTTATTGCCTGTTTCTGTTTGAGTGTCGTTGGCTGAAAAAGATCTCCCTTTATTCGGAATTGGGTAAAATGAGTCATCTACACATGTGGGTGTTTTATTTAAACTCTGGACAGAAGCCACGGTGGGGGAGAAGAAAAATCCCACAATGCTTTGTGTAGTGACAAACAAACGCTCCTGCACAGGAGTTGTCGAGTTTCACTACAAACTCATCTACCCCGACGAGCCACAGCTCAGGCTTGCGTATCACTATCAACGCTTGCGTGTGAGAGCTGCAACGATCCCAGCGGCCTGTCGGTGACTCAGTTTGGTCTTTCTCAGATTCTGTGTGTGGGAGAACCAGGGAGGTTTCGGTTTAATGATGGTCATTACGCAGGGCCTCGTGCTCGGGTGTAGTGTTTATTCAGTGGCAAGAACTCCCATCTCCCCCCCCCCCGGGGTCCGCCTCTGGTGGCGCTGCATGGGTCCGATGCCGACGGACCTCTGATTTATCGGCTCCCTCTGCACACTGCGGCCGGGGCATCGGGCATCCGATCAGCGTTCCTCGATGGCTGAGTGGCCGCTTTCTGCGTTTGCTCTTGATTTCTATTTCTCGCCTTTTTAATGCCTAACCAACTTAAAGAGTTTATAGGAGGTTTTTTTTTATTTTATAGAGTTTATAGACCCATCTCATTAACCTATTCCAGTTTGGGGCAGCCTTACAAACAGCTGCCGGGGCTAACCTGGCAGACAGTCAGCCGTGGAGCCGAGAATTCCTTTGAGCCGCCGGTGTCTTTTGCAGGTCATTGTCGATAGCACCAAGATGGTCTCGAGGTGGCCCTCTGAATGCAGCCTTCCTCGGCGCATGCCTCATTTGAAAGGGGAATGGATGTAACACAAGACAATCTTTTAGTCAGACCTACAGTATCTAATTGTTTCGAGGACAGAGGAAGGAAAAAAGAGACCCACAAAAAAAAAGCTTAAGAATAATTTATGTGTGGTATGAGGGAACAATTGCTAGTTTCCCTTTCTGTTTTTATGTGCATTACGTTCTCTTTTGGGTTTTTATGTGTCTGCATTTTGTGCTTACTGTAAGTGCAGGCTGAGACTGAGCTATTAAGGAAGGATTAGCTGGGACAGCTGATTAGCATGTGGTCTGTTAACAAAGTGGTAAAGTGGACTGTATGAAAATATTCAGTCATCGGTTTACTTACCACATGTGACACACACACAATTAAATACATAAAAAATAATTGCATTTGCAGAGCTATTTGATTTACAATGATCTCTGCTAAACGGCACGTGATTACAATAAATAAATAAATGCAATACAGTACATCCTTGAAAGGTTGTGATGTTGACCACAGTTTGAGTTGTGCTGCACAAACGTCAAGAGGCATCACAACACAGATAGAGAATCCAGTGATCGTTGTAGGGCCAGGTGTTGCTAGAGGCAGCCATACGTAAGAGTCTTTCTGAAGAGGGTCAAATACCAGGCAGATGACCTTTGACCAATGACCAGTTTACTGACACACACAGACACGGACACCTGATCTGGATCCCTGGAAAGTGCTCTCGGGCCTTTATAGGAGACCGTCAGTAGTCATTTTCCTTGCCTGCCCGGTGATGCCCTTCCTTGTAGGTCAGTGCTATGAACTACTCTGACCTTTGACTCGCTGGATTCCTGCATGACAAGAGGACCCTCAGGCTACAGCTGCATGACATGACATGCAGCTGTAGCTGTTGCAGTGTCTAATTGCATGTATCTCTGAACCCTCCCCCCCCCCCCCCCCAAACAAACAATAAAAAAAGAAACGCAAAACTTTATAATGGATTAATTCATCTGCAATTCTTTTTTAATTTGGTAAGTCAATTATTTTTCTATCAAATGAAAAAACATTATTAGATTGTCCCAGAGGCCTACATGACTTACTCATTTTTGCTTGTTTTATCGCTCTAATACCAAAACCAAACCCAAATATATTAACTTTACTATTATGTTTATGACAAAGAAAAGCAGAAAAGTCTGGCATTTTAAAGGCTTAACAATGACATTAATTGCCGTAATTATTTAAAATATGGGACTGAAACTATTAATCATCACAATTGTTTTTTTTAGATGAACTATCTACAGATGGATTAATCGGTTCAACGTTCAACTCTGAAAACAAGTCTTATCTCTAATTTTTTTTTAAGTTAGAATAAACGGTGACAAACTGGGATTTTGTCGACCAAGTCTGGCTACGTTTCACTTTTCAATTTTCCCCTTGAATGAGGTGGCAGCCTTTTTCCTTTTATTACTATTAATGGCACTTAATGAGCGATTCACGGGCCAGGAGGCAACTTCAAAGGCAGCGACATGGCCACAGAAGAGTTAATCTCCTTTAGATTGAGCCCTCAGAACAGCAGGACATTTCAATATTGAGGAAAACCCCCGGGGATTAAACTCCCTTTTTACGGTCTTTCATTCTGTTTTACTTCAGTTCATCCTCTAAAAGCCTCCTCTCTGTGATAGGAGGCCGGGCATTGACCTGGAGGAAAGAGAGAGAGAGAGAGAGAGAGAGAGCGAGAGAGGAAGAATAACAAACTAGAGCACCTCAGGGTCAAACCTCTATAATCCTCCACATATTGACGTCCCGTCATCTGTAACGGTGGAAAATCTCCAGTGCTTTGTGGAGAAATAGATCAGGGAAGACTGACGGCTTTTCTCCTCATTAACTGTTGGAATGCCGATGTCTCGCTCCGTGCGTTTCTCTTTCCGGAGCTCAGTTTGGTTGGTGTGTGTTTCCCCCAGAAATTCAACCCCCGCCGAGGGTCTGGCCTCTTCTTGCTTATGCTGCTCTCTCGCCTTCGTTGCCATATCTCTGCTTTCCGCTCCCCACTCCTCCTCCTGCTTCCTCTTCTTCTCAACATGAGCTTGTTTTGGCTTTCCCTCCCACTGATCCCGGTCCTTTCCCACCGTCCTGGGCCTCCTCCACCATAACCGAACCCGCCTCACGGCTTCTTCCTACATGAACATCTTCCGTCTACTGGCCCACCTGTGTGTCTGTACCCTCTGCCCCCCCCCCCCCGTGCCATCTGGTGATGTGGTTGGAGTTGTTCTCTGCTCTCTCCATCCATCAGCGATTCAAGCCCCAGCTGTCATCTCCCTGGTGACAGCACCCGGGGTTACCACGGATACTGTCTGGTGAGGAGGTGAGGAAGGTCACCTGTCCCACGCAGGAGAAACTTGAGAAGTCCATAAGAGCTAACGCTTTAGCTCCAGACCTCTAAGCTACTGGTTTGGTCTGAATAACCACAAGAAAGCTGCATATTTCTTGCAATGTTGCAAATATTTTATGCATGGAGTTCAGTAATGATGAAGCGTATCATGTGTGGAAACAAATCAACTAACTATGTCTTCAAGGTTATCTTGAGTGACAGAGTGCTATATGGGGACATGCCACTTGAAATATGAGGACATTTAACATGTCTAATGATAGAGTTAAAATGACCTCACTAATCATATGTCGTCTTAAAAACAAAATGTGTAGCCTACTTTAAACAGTCACAATCCCCGAGGCAAATGAGGCCAATGACTTTACCATGCGCCTCTGGGTCGGCCTTTATCTCAATATTACCAAGCTGTGGTCCCTCAATTCTCGGTCATGCCATTGGCAACTGCAAACAACCAACCACCAACACAGATGGCCGCGGATATACCCGTCATTACACGCTTCGAGAGGTCACTAAGGATGTCATTAGTACCACCGCATACTTGGAATCCCTTCAGCTTGTTAAAGGGCTTTACGCGGCGTCTCTGGGTATTTCCCCTGGGTGCACACACACTGACTCACACGCACTTTCTCAAAGGATTCCGGTTTTAGGGATTGATGCATGTTTTACTCCCGTTCTAAATAAACTGAGTTAAAAGTAGGTGTGTAATTATTCGTGGGAGATTTTAAAAAAACAAAAAAAACGGTGTTGCATTAGTGTGTGAGGCGGATGGCAGACCTCCGTCCGGCTGCATGTTTATCTGTGTTCGGCGCTCCAGTGAGCAGAGTCATATCTAGATGTGGTTTAGCCACTTCCTCAAAGTAAATCTTTGCGGCTAACCCGTCAGGCCGATGAAGTGGTCCGTAAGCTGTGGTGAGTCTTGCGTCTGTCGGACAGGGTCAAAGTTCAACGCAGCCTCTCCACCAGTAAAGAGTCTGAGGGATGGGGTGGAGATGCACTGGAGAATGGAACAGCCAGGCATGGAAATTGGGGGAAAAGGAAGAGTTTTATACATCCTGTCCTCTGAAGTATAAATTCAGCCTTGAATGAAAACAAAATGTTGCCCCTCATGTTTTAGGCCCCTTACATTTCCTTCACCTCCTGCCCTCCCTGAAAATACCCTCATGCATCACTCGAGGAGGAAGTTTGTTTTGTTTACTCTAAAAGCCTCGTCTTGGGCAGCTCAGAAAACAATCCATATTTGTATATATTGAGGAGTTCTACTAATGATTTGGGAGTTCTGTCTGAGTACTGAGTGGTTTTTTTTCTTTTTCTTTTTCTGTCTCCGTCAGGCCCAATGTGTGTGGCTCTCGCTACCATTCTTACTGCTGCCCGGGCTGGAAGACTCTGCCAGGAGGGAACCAGTGTATTGTTCGTAAGTTCCTCCATCCTTAAACCGTCTCAGTGGAGAAGGTGACAGATACGTTGGCCGTTACGTTACATATTAATCAAATCCTCTCTCCTCTCCGGTTCCTCTCCTCTTCACCCTTCCTCTCTGTAGCAATCTGCAGGAATTCGTGTGGCGATGGCTTCTGTTCAAGACCCAACATGTGCACCTGTTCCAGTGGCCAGCTCTCACCCAGCTGTGGCGCAGGAGGAGGAGGAGGAGGAGGAGGAGGAGGAGGAGGTTAGTGACGGAGCCAATTAAACATTGACTGAAACTTTATTGACCAAACATTGGGACAGATGTCACATTAAAATCCCCTCACATATTCATCAGATACAATTTGGTAGTTTGAGGATATTTCGATTCGCCGACTCTCGAAAAGCTAAGTCAATTAGTCGATACAATTAGCTATTCTTTATATAGCGTCTTGAAGCAAACAGGGCTGCTTTTCAACGTTTTTTTCAATGTTTTGGAGAGTTGGACAGAACCAGACACTTTGATGATATTGAGGAAGCTTGTGAAATACACTTATTGACTTTCTGGGGGAGCATAAGCACGACATTAGAAGATCAATACCACTAACTACCCGGCCTGTTCAATGTGAAAAAGTATCCAGAAAGGGTTGTAAAGGATGTCATAGCAACCATGGTTACAACCATGTGTGTGGACAAAACACAAATGGTTGTAGCAGAATTCCTCTTCAACAGGTCGCTTTTTCTGATTACTTACCATACTCAAGGATTATTGGAAATTTGCTTTAATGGAGTGTAAATAAATCC
The DNA here is from genome assembly GCF_949316345.1 of Pungitius pungitius. Lineage (NCBI taxonomy): Eukaryota > Metazoa > Chordata > Actinopteri > Perciformes > Gasterosteidae > Pungitius > Pungitius pungitius. Next base: position 16,005,450 of record NC_084906.1, on the reverse strand, counting down.
TATCTTCTTATTCCTCTAGATTTTACTTTACTGTGTGATCCTGCTAAGTGGCCCAATCTACTAATGAAAGGATATTAGATGTTGACACTGAGCAGTCTCAGTTCCTACCCATCCAATTGCTCAGCTTTTCCAAAAGCTGAGCTTCCAACCTTCTCTCACAGGGGCCGGGGTAGCAGTGTGGCCCTGGTAATATTAGTCCAGGCCTGCTCCACAGCCTGCGGGTCACAGGGTTTGTCAGGATTAAAGTCGAGGATCTGGCTGCCCAGCTCGGTCTGCTGGGCTTAGTTACAGACCACTAAGGATGTGTGTGTGTGTGTGTTTCCAGGAAAGCGAGGTGTTTCTCTGTACATGCAGACTGTGTAAAATCTGGTTTGTCTTCGAGAGATTGAGCTATGAATTAAATATGTGCCGAAATCGCTGTCGCTAAGCGCCACTTTGGGAGTACGCAAAGTACGGGGTCGATGTGTTCGGCTTCGCTGCTTCAGTCGGCTCGTCAGTCACGCCTGGCCCCGGTCAGGCCCTCTTACACATGCTCACATTCCACGAGGGCCGCCAACGCGCATTTCGACTCGCGCAGCTGCACACACGGACAGATACCCAGACACTCGTACTCTTATACTAATGGGACGGACGGGAAAAAAACAAAAACAAAAACTGTATCACACATTGGCTGTGACCCAGATGTGTAAAGTAGGATCTGGTCCAGCCATAAGTAGGGGCGACCCTTTACAGGAAGAGCATTGAGGGGTGGAGGAGAAAATCGGCCTCTGACTTGAATTGCAGGATCCGCACACATATATCCTGCAGAGTCAGGGCTTTGGCAAGAGTTATGAAGTCATGTTCCTCAGGGGCAGGAATGAGGCTAGAAAGTGAAGTGATACATTAGAGTGAAAGCTTAGCAGAGCTGTACCGAGCTGGTCGTCACACGCTGTGCTTCTCAGCTTTCCCCAACGGGGATTTATTGGGGGGGGGGGGGCTTTGCAACAGGTTTACAAGCAGTGCAGAGGGAGAGAATGAAGTGTTTGGTTATTATGTATGATAATATTCAGAGACAGCTACATTGTTAAACGACTAGTATATGGGAAATGTGCGCTGTAAGGAGTTTATCACTGCAAAAAACCCTGGTTTGCCCTCTCTGGCTGCTTTCATTGAGGTCAGAGGTCAACGAGCTTTACGGAATGAGATAAATATACAACTGTCAGTGAACACGACAAATTAATAAGTAAATAAATGTTTTTTACAACTGTCTGTGTCGGAGACTTCTGGCCAGGAGAAGACACTCCTGCACTGACAACTTGGAGTTACGTGTTAATCCCCAGACAAGGGAGATTGATGCTACAAGTCACCCTTGTAATATACACACTGTTTAGGGCTGGAAGTCGCACAGGGCCGTCTTTATAACCTCGTCCTCCCTTAACCACGATTACAAAATCATTACCAGGGACGTTCTTGCCCTAATGCTGAGAACCAGCTGTCTCTCGACTGACAGGCTTCCATTGAATATTGACTAGGAGCTCAGTGAGTCCTGGGAATGCAGAAGGAGGCCTTTTTAATTAGATTTTGAATGCTGTGACGTTTCATATGATGGAAATAGATCTTCTAACCTGCTTTGACAGCATCTCATGCAGCTCCCTGTTTCACTTCTTTGCCCATCCATGTCCTAACTGAGGCTGACTTGCCACTGATCCTTGATGGGGGGGGTCTGCCAACCAGGACAAAACACAGCCATAAAGCTCTTAAGTTTTCCATCAGACACACACACACACGCTCAACACACGCGCTGGGACTTCCTGTGTTTCGCTGCCTCTCGTAAAAAACACCCAGATGTGAGCAGCTCACCGGCAACACTACCAGAGTACAGAAGTGCATTGTTGGTGCCGCAAAGCAGCACCCGACTCCTTTTGCTGAATGTCTGGAAGAAACACACACAGACACACACACACACACACACATACACACACACAGATGCACTTCCCCCTATTGCTTATGTGCAGCTTTCCAGGCACGGGACACTGGAACATACCATCTCCCTCCACCTGTGGGGGATGAAGTGCAATGAGGAGGGGGAGCGAGAGGCGAGGTTTACCAGTGAGATCACCTCCTTCTGTCTCCAAATGTGCTTGTTTGTGTCTCCCCCCCCCTCTTCCTCTTCCTTTTCCCGTGTAGTTCCAGTTGCAGAAAGAAAAACATGGCACCCGATGCACATGCCTTTCCAGCACCTGTCCCATTAGCCTCGTTTTTTTTTTCTGAGGGCAGAGAGTTCATCTTCTTGATCAATATCTGTGGTGAGGGACAGGATTAGAAAAAAATGCAAGACTTTATCCAAGTCGTCTTTAGCTCTCGAGGTTTTCTCCACAGTTTGTTCCAAAGAAAGCTGAAATCACTGAAAGCAATACTCAGGTTTCACATAACTACTTCTGTTCTTGGCCTCAAATTAAGAAAAAGTCCTAAGAGTACTGTGTCGGTCTCAGAAGGAACATCATGCACATCTCCTGTGAGAGTGACTGAGAAGAAGGGAGAGAACGAGAGAGAGAGACAGCACATCAGTACACTGACAGATAAACCCAGCCTGCCCCAGAGTCCCAAAAGAATTGGCTTGGATTCATCACCACATGTTGCCATCAGTCCCAATCCAGACAAAAAGTTGTGTCTGCCAAATCTGCACGTAAAGTCTGCCAAGTGTTGCACATGAGAAAGTTTACTGGAATTCCTTCCAGTCTTGGGATGCATTTCGGTGAATTACACCTCGGCTTCACACGCTCCGCGTCCAAGAATCGGTCTTTGACTTTTGCAACTGAGGTCTGAAATGTGTAATCTGCCGGTAAGGCAGCCATGAATGATCACAAGGAAAAGCCACCAAAGAGTACATGCACTCACTGACTCACACAGGTCATATTTAGTGTGTTTGGGTACAGTCAGAATGAGGTGGGTGGATTATAACGACTCAAGTACCTGAAGTTTGGCAAGAGTGCAAACTCTGAAAGTCTCATTAGACGACCTCAGCTATCGGGAAGCTCAGTCATTTCCCTTCTGCTGCACAGCACTGCATGCCAGACATTTTAAAGAGCGAAGGATACATAAACAGACAGATGGAGATAGGAGAGAAGGAGAGGAAATTAACGTTGAACTTGAGATGAAGATATAGACAGAAGAGCATGAAAGGTGCTGTGGAAACAGTGGGAGGAAGAAAGAAGAAGGAGAAAGGACGGGACAAGGAGACTTAAATGCAATAAATGATCCTCTTGAGTCAGGATGAAAGAAATAAGGATGCGTGGGTACATGAAGGGAATACATTTTTTAGCATCTACAACTGTAGATGTCTGCACTAAAAGGCTCTCTGCCAGAACAGTTTCCCTCATAAAGTGTCTAAAGAGTCAAATCGGCCCCATCACAGACCCTTACTTGACATCACAATACCTGTACCACCTGGACACAGCACTGCTGCTTTGTTTACACACTGAAGTCACTCCCATTCTTCCTCTTAAATCTCCCACCCTGTGCATCGTGCTTTGTAGCACTTCTTCACCCCTTCAGCCAGTTTCCATCTCCTCTCAGCGAATTCCTGACTGACTGACTAGTAGCATACAGCTGGCTCGACTTATTGCCTACCCCCAAAAGTCTGCTTGATTAAATTGAGTTTTGTGGCCTGGGGAGGGGGGAGCCTTGAGCCTTGAGCCTTGTCTGCTCATCTAAAGCTGCCAAAGAAACGCCGGCGTTGTGCAAACCCAACTAAAGCGGCGAAAAGCCTCTGAGTGTGTTAACGTGCGTATAGTCGCTCCACTCTCCGGAGGAACAACTCAAACAATGCGTGCTTTAACGGGGTAATAATATAATGAAGTATGTGATGACTTAATCCATTCATTCCTAACCTTTCATTTCCTAAAAGATCAGCTTTGGTCTAAGATTTTGAATAAAACCTCCAATAAACAACAATTTGCTGTACTATTATGTGATAAAATTGCGTCCTGTGCCTTATGTTTACACTTTTTTTTTCTTTGTGCCCTTTCCCATTCCTAATTCCTACCCATAACCCCCGACTATCTCCCTCTCTGTCCCCTCTGTCCCCTCTGTCCCCTCTGTCCTCTCTGTCCTCTCTCCCACAGTTCCATCCTGTAATGTCCGGTGCATGAATGGAGGCAGCTGTGCAGAGGACTCGTGCTCCTGCACAAAGGGCTTCACGGGCAACCACTGTGGACAGCGTGAGTGTAACCTTATGCACGTGTGTGTGTGTGTGTGTGTATGTGTGTATGTGCGTCACCTGCAATATGTCACCTGTTAGTAGCTATAAGGACCAAAATGTCTGAAAGATGAAAATATTGTAAAAAGATGAAAAGAGCCGCTGTCATTGACTTAAGAGACGACGTCATCTACTTCAAGAACACAAAAACCTGCATGTGTTGATACGTTGGTGATGCAAGTGATTAAAAAGGTGAAGTCATTTGGAGCCGAAAGGAAATCAAAGAGATGTGTTAGCATGTCTGCGAGAGCGTGCGTGAATTCTTTGTGAGTCCCTCTTGTTCTCCCCCTCGGCCTCCTGTAGCCGTGTGTGAGAGCGGCTGCCAGAATGGAGGTCGCTGCATCGGGCCCAACAGATGCGCCTGTGTCTACGGTTTCACTGGCCCGCAGTGCGAGAGAGGTAAGAGCCTGACCTGGTCATGATTCTTTTTACCTTCCGCTCAGTTTGTATGGACGACACAGGCCTGAGGATAATAGACATTGTCTGGTGTTTGAGTGTAGAAATCCAAAGGGTGATGAAGCAATGTACAGGAGATTTTAGAAAATATTTCACAACCTGCTCTTTTCTGGGGTAGTTTTTGTATTAATACCTCATATAACAATATTGTACTTACCCACTTCATGGCTCAGATAAGAGAATGTCGACATCTCAACAGGAATGAGCCAATGTGTTATTTAGATAAAAACATGAAATGTTATTACAATATAAACGTCCATTGATTTGATTTTGCAGACCAATTAACTGTTAAATTTGATCCAATACTCCTAACATGGATCGGTTTTAACCTCTAAATATTTAACATTGTCAGCAATTCATTCGGTGTGTCAAACATTGTCATAACTTATAATTATACTGCAAGATAAAAGGAAAAAATATGAACCCCATCGTGCACATTGACTAAAATGGCCTTTATCAAGGTTGGGAGACAAGAACTCTTTATACTTTTATCAGTACTCCCCACACAAACACACACACACACACTGTAGTTTTAGGGAAGATATGGAAGCAGGAAGGCTTTGATGTGGTCTTGCAGTTGTGGGTGTTGCTGCTATCAGCACAGACGTACCCTGGTAGTTCATCACTTCAGTGCTTGGAGGATGACTTCATGCAGTCAGCTCAGACAGACAGTGGGCGTTGGTCTCCTGAGCTCTGAACACAGCGCTGAGGTATGTGTCTGGTGGGAAGCGATGGCGGGTAGTAAGGTGACACAGTCCCGTGATTGCGGACGGTAAAGAGAGACCTGGGTTTCGACGGCTGGCTTTCATCCTTAGTTCACCTTTTTTTTTCATATAACGAATGAGCTTTTTACACCTTCAGATATTCTCCACCACTAAATTCACCTTTCTCTGAACCTCAGTTTCCACTTTTATCTTCTTGTCCTGCTGTAAATGAACACTCAGGTTGAAGTCCTGTAATTTCCCTCCCTTCTCGCCTTTGAACTGTTCTTCTTCATTCCTCTTCCTAGTGATACACCGTAGTTGAACTGTATTTACAGCACCGAGGTGTGTGTTTAAAAAAACAACATCTGTTTTCTTCAAATAGTATCCTCCTCACTCAGCCTTTCTCCAACCTTCTTTTTGTGCTCTTGTCTTGTTTCCTCCCTTTTTGAACTGAGGCTACCGCATTAACTTATATAACTTATATAGCAGCCTTCATCTTACTCCCCATCCCTCAAATTATTTCTCCATCGAACTCTTGGCTTTTTCTCTGGGAAAATACAACTTTTTGGGGGTTGAGTTTGTCAGACGGAGCCTGACAGACATCTGGCAATAAATACATCCCCCCCCCCACCTCCCCCACCCCCCCAACCCTCCCCCCACCCAACATCCCCACAGGACCGACGGAATAGACCTTCTTTGTAGAGTGATCGCGGACATTTCACCGATGAGGAGCGGAGCAAGGTACGAGGGAATCCAACGTGCAGACAGAGAGAGGGAATGAGGGGAGGAAGAGGGGAGGGAAAAAGGGTGAAAATGAAAATGGACTCCCCAGCTGTGTACACACAGCCCGGTGGGAGGGAGTCTAAACACTGTCCGTGTCAGGGAAAGGGGTGACTGGGCCTTCAGGTAGAGTCACAGGGGAGCACTTGTATGTGTTCAGTGTGCGAGGAGTGGGGCTGAATTTGTCAAATCGACGGCGTAATTGAGCCCAGTGACTGTGTGTGGGATGTGGAGATTGATTTAGAGAATTGAATCATTTTGATAAATGACCAGTAGATGTTTTTATTATTGGGTTCGGCCTGAAATGGATGCCGTGTCTCTCTGGTCTTTGTGTTCTTACAGCTCTGTTGTGCGTTGTGGTTTGAAGGTCTGTGTAATTGACTACGTGAGTCAGTCGATTTAGTGTGTGATTCAGTGAGAATACACCCGATGAACTGTGATGTTTTAGGGCAGTGAAAGTCAACAACTATGGTGGGAAACATGTTTGTGGTGTGTGTACACGTGCAGCCGTGTGTGTGTGTGTGTGTGTGTGGGCATTTGAGTCTTATTGACTTTGCTTAACAAGAGACAGAGTTAGAGTTAGTTAAAAGAATTCCCACCATCGGCCCTCTGTCATTAATAGGTTTTCATTTTGGCTGGCGAGGGACGTCGGGGGGGTATCTCGAGGTGCTGAAAGTAGTAGGAAGCTGTGCTATTTCGGTGGAGGGAGGCTGGCCGGACAGGACGGCTGAGTCCTGGAATGCTGGGACTCGGGGGGGGGGGGGGGGCAGGCGCAGGTCAATCTTGCTCCAGGCAGCCAGTTCGGAGCCGCGCTAGATTTGATTTACAGCAAGTCTATAAAATGCGCTGTAACGCGGCGTGGCATTACCTCTCAATCCAGACCCCATGTGTCGTGCGTTTTGCACATCCGCAGGATCTCTGCTGCAGGACACAACGTATAGGAGCAAATTCCTAATTCATAAACGGGCTGAGAGTGTTAAAACTTACATTATGACTAAATCCATGTCTGGAAATGTGAAGTCATCACGTTATGCATTGAGCGTGATCGGGAACGTCATATTTAAAGAGACGTTTTCTAGCTTGTGCTTTTTCACGAGGGCACTACATTTTGATGAACCATGTCATAAGGAAATGATTCACCGGTGCCCCAGGCTCAAATTTAGAGGCTCGGGGGTTTGTTCCAATCAATACTTGAGTGGCCTCACGGGATGACGATGGAGACTCTCGTTGATCTGGCCGGGGTAAAGAGGGCGGGCTGATTTACTCCGTCCGAATAAGTAACCGGTGTCCCGTGAGCGGTGGTTGTTGATGGAGCCCACTTGCTCGACGATGTTACTTTTTTTCCACGGACCGTCTGCTTTCAATAGAGTCTCAAGTAGTGGTTGCGCCGCTCAACGCTATTGTGATGGGAAGTTACCCAAAACACACCAAACGAGCTGTGGGAGTTACGTTAGATTTACAGCAGGGATATAAGCAAAACAAGGCCCCCCCAACATAAAAAGTCACACAATTACTATTTCTTTATTCACGTTTCACAATGAATGACACAAATTCCTAGTATTTTACAACCTGTCGGAAGCCGTTTCACACAAAGCAGTTGGCTACAAGCTTCCAGATCGCTGAAGATTGCTGAGTGCTTATCTCTCCCATTTCTATTTTCCCACAGTTGTTCTACACTGTGTGTGTGTGTGTGTGTGTGCAAAAACATTTTGTCACGTTTGAGCAACTGGTGTAGACGAAATGAAGGCAGCAGACTTTCTCCTGGAGTAATGAGAAGGGGTAAAAGAAAATAATGATTTTAAGCTTGTTGATAATGGCACTGTTTAGACTCCCAGAGACGGTTCTGGTTGGCTACGATGAGGATAAACCTCCCAAAAACACACACACACACACACATACAGATGCATGCATGCACGCACACACACAGACACACACATGCAATCAAAAACAAATCAAAACATTTGAATCATTTATTTAGGTCAGTAACTGTACTAATCAGATATTCCGCAAGACCTGCCAGAATGCGTCTCAACACACCAACCAGACATGAACACACACACGCGCGCACACATCCACAGAGGAAAGTTAAAAAATGTATTTGAATGTAACAGGTTAGTGGCATTTAGGTAATTCTTCCAGCTGTATAAAGTGTAGCGGCCATCGAGGGTTACACACACACACACACATAGGTGTCTATATGTATATACATATTTCTTCTCTTGACTCATTTGATCTGTTGACCTCTTGTCAAAGGGAATTATGTATGATTTATATTGGCTAGATTTTTATGTGATAAACTCATATTTCAAACGTCTTATCGTACCAGACCTCTTCCACTGGGAGTTTTATGAATACTTTGGCTGTTATTAATGAACAAGTGGTATTTTCCCTCTTCTCTTTGGCCATAGCTATTCATCTCTCCTTCCCTTCTAGTGCACAAGTTAATGCCTCCGTCCCCTCTCCCTGATCCCACAGCTGTTGATGGGAAAATGTTTTCCTGAAGGTTTTGCTTTCCAGAGAGGATTGAATACTTTCTCACCTCCGCCTTTAAAGTATTTCATCTTCCTTTCATCCAACTTTTATTAGTGGGCTGTGATGTCTCATAAATATCTTTTTACAATATCAGAACATCATGTGTTTGGCTTCGACACGAGGACATCATCATTTGTGAAGGGTCAGAGCCCGTTAACGTCCTCTGATGTGAATTACGAATAAGTGGAAGGTTGCAAATGCTTTAAACAAACTCAGGGCTGAGTTACAGCATTTCCTTGAGAGTGCTGATACGTATGAACTTTTAAAATGAAACTCCAGTCAGTCTATAGCACAAAAATGCTAAATACGGATATTGACTGGAGACATCTGGATGAGAGACAGAGATTTGAACGATTGAAGAGTGGTCAGCGGATAAAAGAGAGAATCTGCCAAATGTTTTTCATCTGTAGAGCAATTTGAACACTAATACGTCCAAATGACTTCAGAATGTTGTCAGCGAGCCTGAGTCAGGATGTCTGGATTCCTCGCTTGTCCGAAACCTGCTCCAGCCAATGCGTGCACGTGTCCACTGACGTTACACGCACAACCCACGGAACGTGTGTATACCAACACAACACACACATGCTGATTGGGACTCTGTGGGGTCACTATTTCCCTGTTTGCTATTTTAGGCTTTTAAAGAAAGCTGTGGTGCAGCTCCACGGCGCTGCTTGGAGAGATTCTGTTTCCCTTCAGGTGTAGAAGAGAGAGGAGAGTGGTGGGGGAAGTGCATACATCGTTAATTCAGCACACATGAACAGTCTGCTAAACTTGGCTGTGCTGCCGTCTACCTCTGCTGAAAGATCAGAGTGTGGGCTTCTCTTCTGAGGAAGGGAACAGTTCTGTCTTTTCTTAAATCAAAGGCTGAAAGTTTGGAAGCAGCATATTTTTCCTCCTCCGCTTTTCTTATTTATTAATCTTCCGTTCTTTCTCCGTTAATGTCCATTCAATCTGTTTTCAGTTGCGCAACAAGACAGCCAATTGTTTCATTGCAGCTGTGTACAAAGAAGCAACAATGGCTGCTGTCGGAGGGGTTAAGGCAAGCAATAGATACTGTATATTGGATCTGTCAACAAATGCAAAGAAAATATGAAAATCTAAATTGAACAGATCAACAGCGTGCAACTAAAGCTGTATGTAGCCTGTTTCCATCAATTGCACATTGGGCTTCTGTGACTGCATAATAGAGAAGGTTGTCCTTCAATCCCCAGCTCAGCTGGTCCATGTCCATGTGTCCCTAAGCCCAAATTGCTCCTATAGGTGCATGAATTGGTTTTAACGATGGAATGGTACAGGTATCAGTGTATGGATGGGTGGGAATGGGTTAATGACCAAAGCATATGGACTGGTTGAAATGGTCCAAGGAGTAAAGAGCACAGACTTTATTAAAGACACAAGTGAAGGAGGCTGATAACGAGGGACAGGAAGACAGGAAGGGAAGACCCAGTGGTTCTAGGACAAAAGACTATTCTAAAAGTTCTAGTTTTCTATCTTCAGTAGGAACATGAAGAGCTTGGTGCGCGTGACGGACAGTGTAGTGAAGGTACATGGAGATGTTGACGGAAGATCAAAAGGCACATCGACAAGGAGAGCGAGCGAGTGTAGAAGGCAGACAGACCGAAAGACCTAAAGCAGGCGAGGAGATGAGGGAGAACTAGCCTGAACCCCAACCTGCACTCCGCATGCTCAGGTTCACCTGCTTGACTGTCCTCGATCTTTTTTTCTTCTTTTCGTTTTCTTTCCGCGTGTCCCCTGGCATTCTCTGTGATCCCCTTTTCGTGTAGCACAAGGAACCAGTAAGTCTGGAGAAGGACTCCCACCACACATCCCCACTGATTCCTATGTTCCGACGTCATTCTGTTCTGCCATCTAAACAAGAAGATATTCTGGTCCGGTGCCACAGCAGAGGGTTTCTGGCACAGAGGAAGCCATCATTCGGCTAAATGGGATTGTAAAAAAGTAACATCTTATCATTGTTAAAGGATCTTTTGTTGAGTGTATTTACCAAGGTTAGGCCATAATTTACTCGCAAAAGGGCAATGCAGCAAGAATGTGAGATGATCACTGAAGAAGGAGAGCGTCTTTTCCACAATGCGTTTACTTGCAACATCTGTTTGCTGCGTGCATTTACTTATCTTCCCTGTCGTAACGGTCCTTTTCCAAAAAAAGGATAGAAACAGCCATTTCAACACATCTGTCTTGGCTTCCATGAGACATTTGTGTTGCTTTTGTGTTATTGGCAACACATGTTGTGTGACGTCTTATGGGTTTCTGGACACAAAAATGTGCATTGTCTTGAAAATAACACCCAGATGTTTGGTTTTTCGTGGGGGAATGATTGTCATGGGGCGACGGTCATAGACGAGCACGCTGCCATTGGCCCTCTTGCACTGTCACATAGATGGAAACAGAAGCCGTCACTGTTTCAGTCCACCACCGACTCGTAGTTAGAGCTCGGGAATGTGATTCAGTCAGTCCAACGGGTTAACACAGAATAAATGCATACCAGTCATTCAAATCCTATTTCAAAATTCCTGGGGAAAAGAAACAATCTGGATGTGTTTGGCAGTTTATTCTGAGCAGGTTTAACAGGAAAATACTTGAACTCACGTGCTGTGACGTGAGGCTGCTGACAACTATCATATTGTTCTTCTTAAGTTCTGCTAAAACCTGCTGCTGCTGGACCTTACAAGCCAATTGTTGATTCAAAGACGGAACACTTGGATCAATTAAACGTGTTTAAAGGTCAAATCCTTGTCTAATGCTGTGCCAGTTTCTTTTTTTCCAACATCCATTCCTCCATTTGGTTTTTAGTCCAAATTAACAAGAAAAAATGACAATGAAGATATCAAAGAAGGTATGCATTACCGAGAAAGAGAAAATCTCCACTATGTACTTCATCTGACCTAGATGTATTCGATGAACAGAAGCGACGATTCGTTAAATATATTTTACCCATCAAAAGTCAAACAAAGGCCTTTTATCTCCTCCCCTCCGCAGACTACAGGACTGGGCCATGTTTCACCCAGGTGAACAACCAGATGTGCCAGGGTCAGCTCAGTGGGATCGTCTGCACCAAGACCCTCTGCTGCGCTACCATTGGTCGAGCGTGGGGCCACCCGTGTGAGCAGTGCCCCGCCCAGCCACACCCCTGCAGGCGGGGCTTCATCCCCAACATCCGCACCGGAGCCTGCCAAGGTCAGACTGCAGCATGTACAACCCCATACGCCTCTCTCTCTCTCTCTCTCTCTCTCTCTCTCTCTCTCTCTCTCTCTCTCTCTCTCTCTCTCTCTCTCTCTCTCTTGGACAAACATCTGGAGGAGCTTCATTTTAAAAGTGATGAAGGAAGTCACCACGACAGTCAGTGCAACCGTTACTTTATCCGTCATCGTCCCAGCTGTGACTCCCACCCACATCCCCCATGGTGGTAAACTGACCTTAGTTCTGGTTAGCCAGGTTTCTGCACAGTTATTTCCCGTTGTGCTAAACCTCACAGTCCCATCTGGTGGTTGCCCTGGTGACAAGGCCACTGTCAGCCCTTTATTTGATAAAAAAGAAGTTGGGGGAAGGCTTCCTTCAAAGTCTTACCTGTGAATTTTTTTTATAGTTTTATAATTCTCAAAGGTCAATAAAGTGTATTTTTCCAGAAACTTTTAATAAAATGTTTAAGGGCTTTCTTGAAAAGTAATTATGTTTTTTTAGGTGGAGTTACATTCCGTAACATCCCAGTTAATGAATTGGTTTACTTTTGAGTGTAACAACCTCCTGGCATCATTAACTGTCAGAATGACCCTGATTAGCATTAAAACCTGTGGTTAGTTATTTTATATAAACGATTTGAAGTAAACGCAGAGCCCAATGTGACCACAAGGTATTCAAACACATATGTTTAAGATTATGTCACCTCAACTGGATGAACTGTTGACATCGGATTCAAACAAATAAGAGACATGATTTAGCCATGCAGATCTTAGAATTATTAGAATTATTATTAGAATACTCCTTGAAAAATGGCGTCAATCAAAGCCTTACATTACATCCATCTCACTTTGAACCGTTTTGAATGTGATTTCTTTTTACAGTGTCAGTATGAGCTGTGACTAAAATATGAGATACGGGGACTATAAAAGAAAAAGTAAGGGGAAATATAAACAGAAATCAACCTTCTTCATAAACATCTCTGCTGATGGAGTCCCAGAACGTTTGCAGTTTGCGTCCCCTGTTAAATGAACCCAGCCAGGCTCTTTGTTGCTTCAGTCCAGCTCGCCTCACATGGACACACCCAACACCACCCTGGGCAGATTGTGATGGTTGAGGTATTGCTGGAGCCGTCACAGAGGGGGACTGTGTTTTTCTTTTCCGAAGCTCATAGCACCTGGCCGCACTTCAACAGTATCAGAGCTCAACATATCAAGTTCAAGTATTTATGCTGGGAAGTTGAGGATTGCAGCAAACTCCAGAGTTGTTTACGTTCGTGATTGAAAGTCATACATTTTCGGGCCTACACAAACACTCGTTAGACTTCATCGGCAGATATGTTGACAGGGTGTTTGTAAGACGGCGGGTTCTGGGCATATCTGAATGTCCATTCAAAAGGCCCCTCGGCCTGTTCATCAGGCCAGAATGTATCTGGCTCTGTAGCACTGTTGGCTACTTTGGTCAGAAGCAAGTCCATCCACAAACTTGTGCAGAATCGGGCGGATTGACCCAATTGTGTTCATGCATTTAAGTTAAAATCTTTCCCAAATCCTGTTTATTTCTCTACTTTTTTTAGTAGTAGTTGTTTTTTAGAGGTAGGTGGAGGTAATGTAATACCTCGATCCATCTAGCTACATGTTGTTTAGTGTGTGAACATTATTCATGAGGGTAGTTCAGAAAAGAAGCACGTCTTGGATTAGTAACTCGTCGCATTTAGTCACACAAAAACAATGCATGAGTCCTGCTTAGTGAATGGCACAAAGTGGTGATTATAAACCCCACTTGGTTTGCATGTGTGTGTGGGGGGGATCAGGATAGAAGGTTTCCACAGTTTCTTACAGGACCCCACCCTCTGACATATGCCCAATACTGGGGAAAAGTGACTCACATTGAATGCTGGGAAAAACTTACATTTAAAAAGACATTTCCTGTTGAAACAAGAGCTCGAGTTGGTCTTTCTGGAAGGGGTCTTAGACATCAGAGCCGGCGCCAAGTTAGAACAGAGGAGTGAAGAAAGAAGAAGAGTGTTTTAGCAATAGAAAGAAGTGTGCTTTGAGCGTTATAATAATACACAGGTATATATTTTATGGAATAGTTTGATGCTAGTCTGAGTCTGTTTTTTTGCAGTTTCCGTGGTATAAGGATTAAGACACTGTAGGATGCTTCATCTCTCAAATCAATAACATGCAAATGCCGGTAATTATTAGTCTTCATCCTTTCTTTTGCTTCCGACCTCTTCTCACACAACATCCACGTCTCTCTGTTGTTCTCTCAGATGTGGACGAGTGCCAGGCGGTGCCGGGTCTTTGTGCCGGAGGTAACTGCATCAACACCGTGGGATCCTACGAGTGCAAATGTCCCGCGGGCCACCGCCAGAGCGAAACCAGCCACAAATGTGAAGGTGGGTGGATCCAGCGCAACGAAGGGTTCGACGATCGGAGAGCCGACCCCTGCGCAATTAAAAAAAAAAAATGTATGAGCAAACGGACGACATTAGCACAAGGCTGGTTACTAGAGAGACCGGGTTAATGCGCTGCCACATTGCCAGAAGAGGAGCGTTGGGGGAAATGTTCTTGCTGGTAGATGGAGCAGCGTCGCGTCGATGGGGCCTCAAACACAGTTTTCTCTAGAAAGAGGCAGCGCGCCTTCAGAAAGTTTGGGTTTCTGGGAGTCGTTAAAGAGTTAAAGAGGTCTGGACGTGTGCACATGAACACACACACACACACACAGAGTGGATACACGTTACAATGTGTTGATTGGATGGAATTTAAACAATGCCCAGGCTAAACAGTCTGAAAGTTAGCCAGGCAGGGGTTGTGTCTGTTGGACTGAAGCCGATGTGTTCTTAGTCTTTAGGGAGGATTACAGAAAGCTCTTAAACAGTTCCAGCCAGATCAAATCTATTCTACTGAGCAGGAAGACCCAACTGGCTATTGCAGTGTATTTGTTATAGAATTATCATTTGAATTTGACTTTTATTTACTGGAAGGATGCTAGAGATACAGATTCACAAGAAGTACTTACACAGCAAACAGTGATTTATGTCACAGTGAATGATAAGAGATAAAAAGAAATGAGGATGACTTCACCTCTCAGCTTCAGTTGGGGTTTTGGGTGACTGCCATCAACTGTTCGGGTCTTATAGTCAGGAGAAAATGAGATGCTGAAAACTGCTCAAACATTTGGCCGTGGATGCTGGTGCCACATTCCAGCACAAGGACGCTCTGAGACGAGGTAAAATTACAGCCTTTATAACCCCAGGGTCATTTTCACCTTCAATTTCACACACTCAGCCTCTTTTCACCACTTCACTTGCAGAGTGGGGGCTTTCATGTGAGCAGAACAGCTCTCGAGCTGTAAATAACGCCAAAGAAATGCAAAATGGCACCTTTAATTTGACAAAACTTGTAAAAACAAAAGAAACGGTTGTGACGTGCATCCTGTCACGGATCGGCGGGAAACACATGTTTAGTGAAATCTCGGGGAAACAATCTGACTTGGTCCTTTGGGGATGTTTCATTGAAATGCCTCCTCTAGCCAACGCACAAACAAGCCCCGCTTAGAGCTTTCACAATGAAACGACTGAGGTTCTGGAGCAGTTAAGATAAAGTGCAGTTAAGATGTCATGGGCGTCTGATCGTTTCGGGCACAAGGCACCTAGTTTAATGGCCGGCTTTTAGCTGAGACTGAGCTCAGCAGACTTTCCTCCTCCCCCCCTCCTTCTCTTTCTGCTTTTTTTTCTGTTTCTCCTTCCATTTTCCTTCCATAAATATAGTCCTCTGGCTCAGAACCAGCTGTTAGTAACGGACAAAGAAGTGCTTAACGTCACCCGGGGGACTTTCTCATGACACACGCGGACCCCACTGCTGCTCTGACAGACTTGATGGCTCAGTTGCAGACATTTATTCAGGTGACACACAGGTTTTCACCTGGAAAATTCACCACACACGCCACTTCTGTGCGGAGCGTAAACTGGTCTGGTGTGTTTTTTTGGAGGGGCTTTTCTGCCACTGCTGTCAGACAGGAGTCAGCAGGGGAACGCCAGCTTCTTAGCCCCCCCCCCCCCCCCCCAGAAGGAAACATGCATAGATGTAAGCTGCACACTCCCAGAAAGACAAACAATAACACACACCCTTCACTTTTCCATCTAAAGGTGCAGGTCAGACACACACACACACACACAATCACATACATTACATCATGCACCACATCTGCGCTACTGCTGTAATTATGCCCCGCGGTGGTGCAGTAATTACGTATGCATATAAATAAGCATAACACATCATAAAAGCCCAATACCTTCTGGAACCCCACTTTGGGTTCCCCCCGTCATGGAGCAACGAGGCCCCCTCCCACTCAATCATATAGCTTACTGCCGTCACGCAGTAAGGTGGGGCCCCGCCGAGGAGCGACCCAGGTACCCTTAGCCTTCGTACACATTTATGTGCATCTTTAAATATAGCCAGTTTATTCACTGTGACCTTGGCAGCTTTTAGCAGACCATTCTGATGAATTGAAGATATTACAATTGTACATAATTAGTGTGGTATTACACAAATGTTTCCCCTACTAGCTCAGCAGGATTCCTTGTTATCCCTGCCCCTTTATTCCATTTCTGTCCACATCTGGGGACTCATAAGTGTGCTTTTTTGTCTTTATCTTGCAGTACAACAAGTGGTTTTCGGTAGAACAATCACTATTGTTTTATAACTTATCACTTATTATTGCTATAGCTACATTAATTTTTCTATTATACCTTTTGAGAGGGATAAATTCCTTCGATAACTTTAAACTTTCATTTGTTGCTATGATGAATGAAACTTTCCAAATGTCACAAGCCTTTGTCCGAGTACCCCAAATTGGCACAAATGTGTTGAAATAGGGGCAATAAAGAAGTAAAAAGGACTACAAAGTCCTTACATGACAAGTTTCACTGATTTACTCCTACAAACACATATTGGTCAAAATAGACTCTTGTATTGGTTCTGAATGTGATGTGTGTATGTTTTCATGTAACCATGATTCAGACATTGATGAATGCAGCACCATCTCCGGTGTGTGCGATGGAGGAGAGTGCACCAACACCGCCGGTAGCTACGTCTGCACCTGTCCACGCGGCTACATCTCCAGCACCGATGGCTCCAGATGTGTGGGTGAGTCTAACACACACACACACACACATTAACGCAAACAGATTTCCAGCACTCTCACATCTGGCTTCCCTCCCTCCATCACGGCTTCCTGTGAATGGAGTCCTGATGAGTTAAGCTGGCCTGTGGTCACCATGTGCAGACAAACACACTTGCACGCACTATTTGGCCTGGACAGCATTAATCTACTCTAATGTTAGTGTCCTTCTGACTCGCTCACACACGCTCATGCTGTGCATACCCAACTGACATGTCCCATGAAACGTGACCCGTTGTGAATGTATTCCCCAAATAATCACCCATCGCCTCAGCGAAACACAACCAGGTGTTTGTACATTGTTTCAAGACTTTGCGCAAAATGTACAGTTCAGGGATCTCCATCCCATGCTGAGCTCAACTCTTGTCTGAAAAAAAGCAATGAAAAATAATATATAAAATGGATGTATGTAAAAGAACACAAAAAGGATAACAGTCAACATGAAAGAAGAAGAAGAAGAAGAAGAGGGGGAATAGCTGATGGAAAATGAGTTCCTGTTTCATAAACAAACAGGTGACGCATTGGAAAGAGGAGTAAAAGATACTGTGAGAAGGATTACAACAGATATGGAACTAACAGAGCCTGGCGTGTCTGTGCCAATGCGTGTGTATTGGAGAAAGTGGCGCTCCAATCAAACAATCCCCAAAGTTTTCCATCTGTCTTTCGTTATACGTGACCAAATTTCTCTTTTTTTTAAACGTTCCACTGTTTTCCTCTTTTCTTCCTCTTCGCCTTGCTGGGATTTGTCTCTCTACCTCTACAGGTTTCTCAATTTCTTTCCGAGTGCATAGTGGTGGATCACACAAAGTCTCCCTCTCTCAGCGAACAGTGATTTACTCTTCAACTATGTACGTTTCCATTCCATTCCGTCTCCTCTGGTTGTGGTGTTTTATCACTTTATTACCAAAACCGAAGCGCTCTCGCACTCTCGTGCACCTTATCTATCTTCCTGTTTCCTCTGAACTTTATTTTTTTTTCAGCCATCATCTGACATCTGGATCCTGCACCTTGTTTATTTAATTTGAGGATTCAGTTCCTGAAGAGAGGGAGAGAGAGAGAGAGAGAGAGAGAAAGGGGGTGTAAATAAAACAGGTGTCAGACCCAACCTTAATATATCTTTCCTCTGTCCCGCATCCAAAATGGACAGACCTAATTGGGAGGAGACAGAAGCAGAGATAAGCTGACCATAACAAAACCAGACTAAAGCCGGGTCAGTCAGTAAGTCAGTGCCAAACCCGTGACCGCGCTCAAACAACAAAGCTGGTGCCGGTCCGATTTTGAAGTGCACGGCGGACAGTAAATATCTTTTATGGGGGCTTCTCGTGTTTTCGAAGCAGGATGCACAGCTCTGGTCCTGGAATTCATGCTATGAGGCCGTTGGGCTGCGTTATGTGGGAGGTACCGTGCCGGGATAGAGAAAGCCAGCGGGAGCTGTTGCAGGCTCTGACAGTAAGGAGAACTACCATTACACAAAAGGAGATGTGTCCAGCCACTCAGTCACTTATTCAGTCTGTAAAAATTCTTTGTCAAATGATTGCATGTGCTCGGGTAGTGGAGCAACACTAGCGAGCAAACCGGGGTCTGGATCCAATTTAAGCCATCATCATCCTCATCAGCGACGCCAGCCCCCCCCCTTTTCCTTTCCCCCCCAACCAGCCTCCAGCTCCGTCGTTCCTACAGGATGTTTCGCAGATTGAGTTTGTGTACATTTGTGCGCGTGTATATACATATTTTGTAAAAGCATACAAACGCGTTTGCGTGCATGTTCTGCGTGCCGGACCTTGGGTGAGTGTGGGAATGCATATCTGTGTGTGATTATATGTGAGTGCATTTGTGTGTACTGTACAATATGTGCTCCCAGACACACTGCCTCATGTTCTATCTAATTGGCAAGAATTGCTCCACATGGAACTGATTAATTCCAGACTGCTGGCTCATTAGTGTGTTAATCGACTTGTGCCTTTCCCTCAGCTCTCCCTCTTCGTTCTCCCTTCCACTTTTTTCTCCCCCTTTCTCTGTCAATGCACTTTAAATTCTTTTCCAAACATGCTCCTCACTTTCTAAAATAACACACTTGCATTATCTCCCTCTGACTGCCTTTTCCGCTTTCGTGGTATTTTCCCTAAATACCAAGAAACCTGCCTTCTTTCTCTTAATTTACTCCTTAGACACGACCTTCGAACCGGGTCCCCCTTTCCGGGCTCCATTGACCCTGACCTGGAAAACTGTAACAAATAAGACCCCCTTTTGGAGGCCCTTCAGATGCCTGTAGTTATTTGAGACCCCATGCAACTTTTCCCACTGCAAGCCCATAAAGAAGCCAGCATGGAAAGGCCAGGCGTGCCCTCTGGTTAACAGCACTGCTGGTTTAAGAGCAGTGATTACCAGAAACCTTTTCTCACATATGAAGCTTTGTCAGTGTTGGTAATAGTTCCGCGTTTAAAGAGCAATTTACACCTGGCTGAAAAGCGGTGTTTCACTGCCCTCTTTGGTTGAAAGTTTCCGGTTTCCAGCCCTACTGACGCATCTCTGACCGTCCATAGCGTTCTGTGGTGGGAGGTATCTGATGCATCCAGTTGCACATGAAAGACGCATGACAGTGATACTGTGTTACTACACGGTTATACCATATCACACAAACATCACTAACAGTTTTCATCTTAATTTATTTTCCAACTTTATATTGACTAAATTCTTCATATTTCTGTAATATGACAAAAAAAAACATTAAATGCATATTTTTTTCTTCCAAAAAATCCTGTGAATCCATCTCCTCCTCCTTCAGATCAGCGCGTGGGCACCTGTTTCTCCGCCCTGGCGAACGGGCGCTGCGCGGCGGAGCTGAATGGTCAGTACACCAAGATGCAATGCTGCTGTGAAACAGGACGCTGCTGGGCTCTGGGACAGATCCCCGAGATGTGCCCCGTCAGGGGGTCCGGTGAGTGCGCACAGAAACAACACAAACAGAGCTTTCACACGCTATTCCCAAACAAAGGGGAAGGGTTACAGTGTGGTTCAATTAAAAAAAAAAAATCCACCACCTTCTTCCCCTGCTGATGAAAAGCTCTCCGCAATAGATTGTCCGTGACTCGGCATGAGAACAGTCGGTGCTTGTGGCCATTTCACCAGCCAAAATTAGTTTGACACTTTGATTTTAAACCAAACAAACCAAGAAACCCAGAGTGCATTGAGTTTTTGTTATGTGCGGCAGCGAGTATCCAGTTAGACCGATGAGCATGATGTCATGTCCAGAAACAGAACAGAAAAGGATGGGAAAGATTTGTGTGAAGATAATGACCCTTCGTCTCCTCGGTCGAGCTTAAAAAGAAACTCTTCCTCTGCGTGAGATCGGGTGATTCAAAACTCGTCTGTTACTAAATGTTCCGCTGTTTTCTTTTCTTGCCCTGCCAAAATAAGATGTGTGTTTGATTTAGTGCGACTGTAGGATGAAGAACAAAAAATATTACTCCAGTACTGTTCATGTACACTGCAGCCACATTCACAAGTAAATGTAAGCAGTGCATAACTCCACTTATTTATGAATAAAACTTTCACTTTAACAATAC
Organism: Pungitius pungitius; assembly: GCF_949316345.1. Lineage (NCBI taxonomy): Eukaryota > Metazoa > Chordata > Actinopteri > Perciformes > Gasterosteidae > Pungitius > Pungitius pungitius. The sequence goes on along the minus strand of NC_084906.1, from coordinate 15,984,790 downwards.
ACTATACTTCCCTTTATTGCAGGTTTATAGTAGTTGATCATTAAAAACAACATTTTCTTTTGTATTTGGCTTTCTTCCAGTCAAAAATATTCATCATCAAAATGTATTTCCAATACAATGGACTTTGTTAACTTTGTTAAGTACATTTCATGTACACTTTTACCCTGTTGGATGTTAAGTGATCCAAAGATTGTTTGTTGTTTTGCACACGTTAGGAGCATTTGCTTCATTTGTACATTGAAATAAAAAAGGCAGTAGAACGATGGACTGATTTCTTCTCTGTGATCTCCGTCCCACCTTGTAGACGAATACAGGCGTCTGTGCATTGTGGGCGTTGCCCAAGGACACGGGCTCCCTCACGTCTACCCCAACGGACACTTCCCCAACACCAACGGCAACGGGTACAACTACGGATACAAGTTCCCCAGCGGGCCAAACGGCAACGGCAATGGAGGCAACGGTGGCAACGGCGGTGGGAGCTTTGGAGGCAACGGTGGGAGCTTTGGAGGCAATGGAGGAGGACACCAACACATAGGTGAGTCACTCTGTGGATTTCAATGAGATCAAATTGGTGTATTGTGTTTTTTCTTTTTGTCAACGTGCCTGTCCTGTATTCTCAGGCACGGTTACTGTGAACGACACCATCGACGTGTGCAAACATTTCACCAACCTGTGTCTCAATGGACGCTGCATTCCGACGCCCACCAGCTACCGGTGCGAGTGCAACATGGGCTACAAGCAGGATGTCCGGGGGGAGTGTATCGGTAATATGAACGCTCTCCGCAATGTGTACAGTCAGTTCTTAACAACCCTCCAGTCTTGAAGGCAGACACAGTCCACTATATGTGACAGTACCACAGCTATTTCCAAGCCCTGCGCTGCCATCTTCAGCTGATTTAAGGAACTTATTTCAAGTGCAGGTGCAGGGGAAATCTCCTAAAGTGTCAATGATGTACTCCCCCCCCCCCCAGATACGGACGAATGCGTGAGTAATCCATGTATCAACGGAGACTGTGCAAACACCCCCGGAGGGTACCACTGCAAGTGCCACGAGGGCTTCAGCGGAACCCCCACCAAGCAAGCATGCAATGGTTTGTGCTTTCAAGCTGCTGTTAACCCAGATTGCCCTTTGTGTCGCTGTAGTTCATTTATAACCCGTGGGGTAAGGTTTAAGACACTGAGCGACATCCTCCTCCCCTTCCCCTCTTCCCTCAGATATCGACGAGTGCATCGTGAACGGTGTAATGTGTCGCAACGGCCGCTGTGTCAACACAGAGGGGAGCTTTCAGTGCATTTGCAATGCCGGCTTCGAGCTCACACCCGACGGAAAGAACTGCATCGGTAAGGGAGCCGACGCGGGTCGACCTCCACGCGAAAACCCCTGCCCTTCTTATCAACTCAACGTGACCTTTCTCTCCCGTTTGCCTCCAGACCACGACGAGTGCGCCACCACCAACATGTGTCACAACGGCATGTGTATCAACGAGGACGGCAGCTTCAAGTGTATCTGCAAGCCGGGCTTTGCTTTGGCCCCGAACGGACGCTACTGCACCGGTACGAGGGATTCGTTAATACAAATATAGGCCTGCCGTTTTGACACCTTTTTTTTTTTGTTCTTTGAAATCCTTCTGTTATCTATTTTTAAGCCCAAAGCAATTTCTTTTCATCTTTATTTGAATCCATCGAGAAAGTCCAGAAATAGATAAATGGAGCCATGTATTGAGTCTCCTATGAGCTGGAAAGTATCAAGATTAGCTGTAAATCTAATAACAACAACAACATGTGTTGCGTATGCCAAACACGAGACTTATATCTCAAGTCCCCTCTAATCCCTCATCAAGCTCTCCGTGATTGTTTCCATATATGAAAATATATATATAAGCAGAAGACTTAAACAGCACTGTTTTATTGATTCTGAATTTCCGAACTCTTGCATATTCGGTGAAGATTTCTCCTCCAGTTTACTTAAACATATAAACGTGTCTTCACCAGACATCGATGAGTGTCTAACCCCTGGCATTTGCATGAATGGACGCTGCATAAACTCCGAGGGCTCGTACCGCTGCGAGTGCCCTCCCGGCCTGGCTATCGACGTGGATGGGAGGGTGTGCGTGGACACGCACATGAGGACCACTTGCTACGGCGCCATAAAGATGGGCACCTGCTCGCGGCCCTTCCCCGGCGCTGTGACCAAGTCCGAGTGCTGCTGCGCCAACGCCGAACACGGCTTTGGGGAGCCTTGCTACCCCTGCCCCTCCAGAAACTCAGGTACGGTCCTTCGTGAGCTTCGTACGGTTCATTCCCATTAATCCAAATCAGAAGGCGATCCGGCTCAAGTGATGTTTTCTTTCAGCCGAGTTCCAGGCGGTTTGCAGCAGTGGCATTGGCATCACAGCTGATGGCCGAGGTGAGTGTACTGTTCATGAATATTCATCTTCTTATACATCGGTATTATTCCTCATAATGCGTGTCCTCTTTTAGACATCAACGAGTGCGCCCTGGACCCGGACATTTGTCAGAACGGCATTTGTGAGAACTTGAGAGGAAGCTACCGCTGCATCTGTAATATCGGCTACGAGTCTGACACCAGCGGAAAAAACTGTGTTGGTGAGTCATAGTGGAGTAGATTTACAATTGTGTTTACATGGGGTTTGTTATATGTGGCAATACGTTACAGGGGAAAATATTGTTATGAACCCGAAGCACAGGGAGAGAAGAGTAATTCAATTGTACCTAAATATGTCAACATTACCTAACACTAGCAGAACCGGTCCAAGTAATGAGTGAGGAAACATCTGTTTCAACGTTTCTTATTTCTTTATTCAAAAGCTTGTCTCGCTCAAAGTACCAAACCCGTCATTTAAGAATGCCTTCGACCTTTGCATAACCGTCGTCTACTTTCAAACCGCTGCCTTCTCCCGCCTCCCGTGATGCAGACATCAACGAGTGCCTGGTGAACCGCCTGCTCTGTGACAACGGCCTCTGCAGAAACACCCCCGGCTCCTACACCTGCTCGTGTCCTAAGGGATACGTCTTCAAACCCGACTCAGAGACCTGCGAAGGTGAGCTCTCACACACCTACACATTCCCTCTGACTCACCAACACACTCGCGTGTATCACCAACATCAAGGTGATCGCGGGGGGGGGGGGGCGACACAGTAACCAGATGTGATGCGTTTGGCTCCACATGTGGCTCGTGGAAACAAAGACACACTCGCTGCCAAATGAGGAGAATGTCTCTCAGCCTTGACCTCAGGGGGTGTGTGTGTGTGTGTGTTTGCGATATGTTTCAGATATCAACGAGTGCGATTCCAGCCCGTGCATCAATGGAGCATGTCGCAACGTCGCCGGCTCCTTCAACTGCGAGTGCACCCACGGCAGCAAGCTGGACTCCACGAACACCATCTGCGTGGGTAAGACATCCGTCCGACCCGAGTCCACCGATGCACATGGAGACACGCTGAGAGTGGATGGAGTCCGTCTGTGAGGATTGTAGCTTTGGTAAAACGGAGGTTGCTCAGGCTTCCGAGAGTCGCCCAGATCCATTATCGTCTTCAGATGTTGGGCAGAAGCGGCGCGCACACACAATTCATTAAAAAGGACTTGCATGCATGGCCTTGGTTCACATGGGGATTGCTTTACATCTCAGAGAGCTGCCGCGGATTCAAAATGGCACGGGGTATGCAAGACCACTTTTCACTTATTTGGTAGTTTGTTACTTTTGGAAAATCATTCTGAGAAAGAATAAATGCACGGGTACACATTGCATGAGCTGGCTCCGTCAAAGGCCTCCAGGTTCCTCTGGTTTGCTTCATTTCTGTTTTTTGTTTTAGATGGCATCACTCGGCCGGGGGAAAAGAGCAGGAGTAAATTGGGGTTTTGTGTTTTTGGGAGGCCTTGTTGTCTCGGGAAAGGGGTCATGGTTACGACCATGCGCACCCTCAGTGCATAAGGAGTGGAAAGGTAGAGAATCAGATACAATGACGCACAGGTTTTACCTCAGCGAGCTTAGCGTGTGGCCAAAGACAAACATTTTATTGCAGGGAGGAAAGTTTGTGGCCATTGTTAAAGGCATTCTTGGGAGATCCTGACATTTTACCACTTGGTGCTGTTGTATAATCTTTTTAGGAGCGTTTTGTTGGTGTCTTTTGTGAAGAAGGAACTTCCCTCGACACATTAGTCCAAGGTTAATAATGAATATTTACTAAATGTCTTCCGTCTTTTGTAACTTTGGCTCCACAGACAGCATGAAGAGCACATGCTGGCTGACGATACAAGACAACCGCTGTGAGGTCAACATCAACGGCGCCACGCTAAAGTCCGAGTGCTGCTCCACCCTGGGGGCGGCCTGGGGCAGCCCCTGTGAACCCTGCGAGATCGGTCAGTCCTCGCAAAGGAACGCTGCCCTGTTTTTCTACTGCTCTCGTTTGATATTGTGACCATTTTAAGAAAAGAATGGACACAGTTTTAGTGAAAAACCTTTAGATCACTGTTTAAAATTCACATTACATGGTCACAATTGCACATATAATACTAAGTACATTAGTAAAAGGGCTAATTAGTTTCTTTTTTCTGTCAAGAAAGCAGTATCCAACTTAAATTTAAGACCGATACCTCCATAATAACCTGGCAGGCCAATGTGTGCATTCATACTCATATATGAAATGTCTCAATTCCCTCTGTTGTTGCCGTCATGTCCGCGCAGACACTGCTTGCTCTCGAGGGTTCGCGCGGATGAAGGGCCTCGTCTGCGAAGGTAAGGAAGCCATCTGCTGGGCTCCATTCCCCCAACATTCATCCGCGCTCGAGAGGTCCTTCCTCTCTGGCGTTCACGTCGTGCCTTAATGTAATGTAATCCGCCTCTTAAAATGTCCCGCCACCCCCTCTAGACATCAACGAGTGCGAGGTGTTCCCCGGAGTGTGCACGAATGGCCGCTGTGTGAACACCCAGGGCTCGTTCCTCTGCGAGTGCGCCGAGGGTCTCACGTTGGACAGCACCGGACGCACGTGTGTGGGTAAGAAGACGCCGCAGCAAAACCGCTCTTTCCCAGAGGCTTGTGGGAAAGAGCGCGTCACTGAACGACTAGGACACAACGCTAACCACATGTCACCTCGAACTTTGCAGATACGCGCAGCGAGCAGTGCTACCTGAAGTGGCACGAGGACGAGTGCGGCGAGCCGCTGCCGGGGAGGTACCGCGTCGACATGTGCTGCTGTTCGGTGGGTTCGGCCTGGGGCGTCGACTGTGAGGAGTGCCCCAAACCTGCCAGCCCCGAGTACAAGGCCATCTGCCCCAGAGGGCCCGGCTTCGCGAACAGAGGAGAGATTCTGACCGGCAGGCCGTTCTACAAAGGTGATTCAACCCATTCTAAAGGGTTACATTAATGGGTAGAATCCAATATTGAGGGTGGAAAACTAGCCAGAAAACTCGAATATTCCATTATTTCTTCCTCTCCAGATGTAAACGAGTGTAAGGTGTTCCAGGGTCTCTGTACTCACGGAAATTGCCGGAACACCATCGGCAGCTTCAAGTGCCGCTGCAACAACGGCTTCGCTCTGACCGCAGAAGAAAGGAACTGCACAGGTGCGAGAAAACTAGTCAAATGCACTCAAACCAGACGGCGCATTTACAACCAGTGAGTTATTTTTTTTGCTTCTTGTGGTGTTTCAGACATCGACGAGTGCCGCATCTCCCCGGACTTGTGTGGTCACGGTGCTTGTGTCAACACACCCGGCAGCTTTGAGTGTGAATGTTTCGAGGGCTACGAGAGCGGTTTTATGATGATGAAGAACTGCATGGGTGAGTTAGAAACGTTCCCTTGAAATTGCAATCCAGTTTGGCTGATCACCTAATCTTTCTACCGCTTTAATGTTCTCTCCTGGTCTTTTTTTTCAGACATCGATGAATGTGAGAGAAACCCGCTGTTGTGCCGCGGAGGAACCTGCCTGAACACAGAAGGGAGTTATGAATGTGAATGTCCCCCCGGACACTCACTCAGCAACGATGGATCTGCCTGTGAAGGTGAATCACAAGTCCTAAATCACACACACACACACACACACAGAAACACACACCCAGGCTCACTCTGTGTTATGTTATGCCAAATTTATTTTCAGTGCCAGTGCACTTGAAATCAGCCAGAAACTACAATGCTTCACAGAGTCACATTTCACTCTTCTGCATCTTTTCATTTCAACTTGGGTTATACATAGATATATAGAGTTATATACAATTCACCCTTACAATTTGCAACATGGTACATATATTCCTCGTTTGCTTGTCCTGCCAGATGTGAACGAGTGCCAGCTGAGTGACAACTTGTGCAAGCACGGCCAGTGTATCAACATGCCGGGAACCTACCAGTGCTCCTGCGACACGGGCTACCAGGCCACTCCGGACCGACAGGGCTGTGTCGGTGAGTGGAACGAACTAACACGGGCTTTCTTATCTGATGCAAAGCAAAAATGTTAACTGTTAAGCTCGACCTTCTTTCCAGATATTGATGAATGCACCATTATGAACGGAGGCTGTGAAACACACTGCACCAACTCAGAGGGGAGCTACGAGTGCAGCTGTAGTGAGGGCTACGCTCTCATGCCTGACCTAAGGACCTGCGCAGGTAGCCCAACACATGAAATGTCCCGTATATCTGTGTCAAATTGACACAATGTCACGTTTCCAGCGCATTCCGGAAATTATCCCATGAAAATGACCCACATCTTCTGCCTTTCCTGTTAGATATTGATGAGTGTGAGGAAACTCCAGACATCTGTGACGGAGGCCAGTGCACCAACATCCCGGGGGAATACCGCTGTCTGTGTTACGATGGCTTCATGGCCTCCATGGACATGAGGACGTGTATTGGTGAGACGAAAAACTATTCTTTGAATATGAATGGAACAAATGTATTTATTCATTCAGTTCCTCTGAGCTGTTGGACTCCCTCTGTCAAACTCACCATCGGTCAATCTAACCTCTGAAATGCTGCAACATTCACACGTGATCTCCCCTGCCCGGTCTGCCCAGATGTGAACGAATGTGACTTGAACCCAAACATCTGTCTCCACGGCGACTGCGAGAACACCAAAGGCTCTTTCATCTGCCACTGTCAGCTGGGATACATTGTCAAGAAGGGATCCACTGGCTGCACAGGTACTAGGCACTATGTCCAAATCGTGTGTTACATACTCTAGTTCTGCTACTTTTTAAATAACTACTTATAGAATACAAGCAAATAAGCTCTATGCACGCCATTGATACAGGAGCATTTTACACAAAGACTGTCTGTTATTCTTTTTTCGTCATGATGTTTAATGTTTAAAGAGAAATGTGTGCTACTGCCTGATTGACGTATTGGATAATTGATCTGTCCACCCATCCAGATGTTGATGAATGTGAGATCGGGGCTCATAACTGCGACATGCATGCCGCTTGCGTCAACGTCCCCGGAAGCTTTAAATGCCGCTGTCGAGACGGCTGGGTGGGAGACGGCATCAAGTGTGTGGGTAAGAACATATTCCGAGATAGTATGAACAACCTGCACCATAAAGAAACAAATAGTCTCCTGTGCCAAATCACTTTAGCTCGTTCTGACACAAAGTATAATTTGCAGACATTTTTCTCTCACTCTTCCTGCAGATCAGGACGAGTGCTCTCTGGAGGACCACAACTGCAACCCCAACGCCGACTGCGTCAACACACCGGGATCATACAGGTGCACGTGCAAGAACGGCTTCAACGGAGATGGATTTTCATGCTCTGGTAAGAGCGAAAACCTCATGAATTAATCAGGATGTTTGCCTCTATGTGGGGCCACTTAGCTCCATTCACATCAAGTTAAAAATGCACTCTTCTGTTTCAGACATGGATGAGTGTGCAGACAACGTGAACCTGTGTGAGAACGGACAGTGTTTGAACGCTCCAGGCGGCTACCGCTGCGAGTGCGAAATGGGCTTCACTCCGACAGAAGACAGCAAAGCCTGTCAAGGTGCCTCACTTATTCCGTCACATTTCACTCTCTCGGCCGTTCTTTTTATTCACGTAGTGTAACTAAGATTCCCTCTCTCTCTGCTGCCTTTGCCACAGACATCGATGAGTGTAATTTCCAAAACATCTGCGTGTTTGGAACGTGCCAGAACCTTCCAGGGATGTTCCGCTGTGTGTGCGATGATGGCTACGAACTGGACCGCAGCGGAGGAAACTGCACTGGTTAGTGTTGTGCTCCTGCAGCTTGACCCTTTACTCAGACACAGAACAGACACAAATAGCTTTCCCGAGTTTCATTTACAATGACAGACTTTGTTCGTGCGTTGTATTTGCATTTAATAAGCTTTGACAAAATATATCCACACAAGATGTGTCTAATGCCATCCTTTTATTCCCTTCACCTTTAAATGATTTGATTATGTAAGAAAAGTATTAGGTGGCTCCACTTAATAGATATATAATAGGTAATAATAATAGGTAATAGATTCCAGAAAGGCAGCCGTTTTCTGCTGTGTGTCGCTGAGCTTGTGTGTGCGTGTGTGTGTGTGTGTGTGTGTGTGTGTGTGTGTGTGTGTGTGTGTGTGTGTGTGTGTGTGTGTGTGTGTGTGTGTGTGCGCGCTTGCTGCAGATATCAACGAGTGTGCGGACCCCGTGAACTGCATCAACGGGCTGTGTGTGAACACCCCCGGGAGCTACCTGTGCAACTGCCCGGCTGACTTCGAGCTCAACCCCACGGGAGTGGGCTGCGTGGGTGAGTCCCACCTGAAGCTGGCCCACTCACTCTTTATTTCCCTCCTCCATTCTTACATGAAAGGGGGGCTGCTGTGTTATCGACGAGCACGTACTTCTCTCCCTCAGACACCCGTGTCGGCAACTGCTACTTGGAGGTTCTTTGGCGCGGCGATGGAGGAATCTCCTGCAGTGCGGAGATCGGCGTGGGCGTGATCCGAGCTTCCTGCTGCTGCTCCGAGGGAGCGGCCTGGGGAAACCCCTGTGAACTGTGCCCAACCCCCAACTCCAGTACGTGGCGCGGGACTTGATCAAATCACCTTGATTTACTCACTCACTGAAATGGAGAATCCCATTGACTGACTGTGTCTCGTCTGCAGCGGAATACAAGACTCTGTGTCCCGGAGGAGAAGGGTTCAGACCCAACCCCATCACGGTCATCCTGGAAGGTAAAATCATTCATCGAGTCTTGTTTTGAAACATCGATCGCCACAGCGGCTGCCGCCAGTGGAGCATTATAGCACTAAATGTTTGCCTAACAAATTGATTAACAATCCGATATTTCTCTCTAGATATTGACGAGTGCCAGGAGCTGCCAGGTCTCTGCCAGGGTGGCAACTGTATCAACACCTTTGGTAGTTTCCAGTGTGAGTGTCCAGCAGGCTACTATCTCAACGAGGAGACCCGCATCTGTGAGGGTAAGAGCCGGAAGAGAAATCACTCTGAATTTTTTGACAATCAACAACTCTCACCTCAATTATTTTTTGAATGGCGCGTTATCACATCTTTGTATGCAGATATCGACGAGTGCACAATTCACATCGGGATCTGTGGACCTGGTACTTGCTACAACACTCTGGGCAACTACACCTGTGTTTGTCCTCCTGAGTACATGCAGGTCAATGGAGGAAACAACTGTATGGGTGAGTGGGACCTGCAATAGTTGTCATGTCTTCAACAAAAAAAAAAAGAAGCATATACCGTTTGAAAAGGTCAATTATTTTCTCAGCTATTCGGATTCAAAGCGTTGTCTCCCTCTCTGAACCGCAGACATGAGGAAGAGCGTGTGCTACCGTAACCTCAATGACACGTGCGAGAATGAGCTGGCCTTCAACATGACCAAGAAGATGTGCTGCTGTGCCTACGATGTGGGGAAAGCCTGGAACAAGCCGTGTGAGGCCTGCCCAACGCCCGCCACCAGTGAGTTTCAAATGAAGCGAGCGACAGCGGCACATTCCCGAGGCAACCAGTCATCCCTCATTGAGTGTCTCTTGTTTTTTTCTTTTTAGACGAGTACCAGTTGCTGTGTGGTAACAGTGTTCCTGGCTTCATGATCGACATCCACACCGGCAAGCCCGTCGGTAAGGTCCAGTGCGGTGTGCGATGCAAAAAGCGCTACTGCAACCCTGTACGTTTCCGCATTGTAACAATCCGGGGTGTTGTTTTGTCTCAGATATTGACGAGTGCAGGGAAATCCCCGGCATCTGTGCCAGTGGAGTGTGTATCAATCAGATCGGGAGCTTCCGCTGCGAGTGTCCAATGGGCTTCAGCTACAACAACATACTGCTCATCTGTGAAGGTAAAACCCTCTCCCTTTTTGTTCCTCTCACGGGTGTCAGTTGCCAGGGGAGATCACCACACCAAAACCCGAGTACGCGCTTCCTCCGGAGTATCTCCTCTTTTGTACCTCGTGACCTTTGTCTTCATTATTCCGTACGGACTATGGACGTTCTTGTTCCGTCTCTGCTGCTCCGAATCAAACCGACACACACACACACACACACACGCGCGCGCGAGGCGTGCAGGATACGCTCACTCACTGGCCCGAGAGGCGCTTTTACAAGCAGGAGTTAATGCTGCCTTTAACCACACAGAGTTATGCCCTTGTAAAGACCTGCGTAATGGCTCTGAAAGAGAGCCCCTGAATCACAGAGACTGACTCAAATGGGGCTGTTGTGTCCCCCCCCCCCCCCCCCCGCTGATAACAGACAGTCATGGAGCATGTCATCGATGTTCTATGTTGCTCTTTTTCTTCTCACCGCGTAGATATTGACGAGTGCAACAGCGGGGACAACCTGTGCCAACGCAACGCCAACTGTATCAACATTCCAGGCAGCTACCGCTGCGAGTGCTCGCCCGGCTTCAAACTGTCGCTCAGCGGGGCCTGTTTGGGTGAGTGCGGCCCGTCGGACGGGCCTTACGGGAGACGGGATTGTTATGGGGAGATTATCAGGATTTGCATGTAAGAGGCAGTTACAAATTGTCGAATAATTAAAACAAAACTGTTATTATGATGCAGCCAGTTTCCCAAATGTTCCTTTTTTGTATTTAATACAACAGTAAACTTAGTGTCGTTTGATTTTTGATGAAGAACAAGCGACTATTAAGACATCGTGATGGGCATTTAAAAAAATGGTATGACCTTTTTTTTTTTTTTCTCGTTCAGATCGTAATGAGTGCCAGGAAATTCCCAACGTGTGCAGCCACGGAGAATGCATCGACACGCAGGGAAGCTATCGCTGTCTCTGCCACAACGGCTTCAAGGCTACCGCTGACCAGACCATGTGCATGGGTGAGAGGTTCCCCACCGAAGTGCCCCCATGCACACAGCGGCGTGCCGCATCCAATCCTGCGTAGTCGTTTAGGAGTCTAAACGCTGTCCCCTTGCGTGTATTTCAGACATCGACGAGTGCGACAGACAGCCGTGTGGCAACGGCACCTGTAAGAACACGGTGGGATCCTACAACTGCCTCTGCTTCCCCGGCTTTGAGCTCACGCACAACAACGACTGCATGGGTACGGACCGTTGACACGTCTGCTGTACAAATGCCAACCAACAGCCGGCGTCAGGATCTCTTTATATCTCTGGTTGTGTTGGATGTTTACCTCCCAGACGTGGACGAGTGCAGTGCGCTCCAGGGCCAGGTGTGCAGGAACGGACAGTGCATCAACGGACTCGGCTCCTTCCAGTGTCTCTGCCATGAGGGTTATGAGAATACTCCGGATGGGAAAAACTGCGTTGGTGAGTTGGTGGAGTGAAGGGGTATTAGTGGACTTATCTTACACTGCGGTTTGTCTGACATCCTGAGGCATAAACTCACTTTTTTTTTCTCCAGATATCAATGAGTGTGTGAGTCTACCCGGCACTTGCTCTCCGGGAACTTGTCAGAATCTGGACGGATCCTTCAGATGTATCTGCCCTCCTGGCTACGAGGTGCAGAATGACCAGTGTATAGGTACAACATACCTGCCTGCACACACACACACACACACACACACAAACACACATTAGTTAAAAAGCAAGCTTCAGTAATGAATAAATCCACACATAGTCAATCCACATACACTTAACCATCTGTTCTAACACACTCTTACAAATACACCAGCACAATTTTCCCACCTCCCTTTACTCCTTCACGTTCCAGATATCAACGAGTGTGAGGTGGAGCCGAACATCTGTCAGTTTGGCACCTGCACAAACACCCCTGGTAGCTTCCAGTGCACCTGCCAGACGGGCTTCGTACTCTCTGAAAACAAACGCCGCTGCTACGGTGAGAGAAGCTGTTCACTTACACCCTGAATGGATGTGACATATTTTATCTCCCCTTACCATCATGTCCATCATTTTTCCCACGGCAGATACCAGGGAGAGTTTCTGTTTTACGAAATTCGAGGCAGGCAAATGCTCCGTGCCTAAATATTTGAACAACACCAAGGCCAAGTGCTGCTGCAGCAAGATGCCTGGAGAGGGCTGGGGGCTTCCCTGTGAGCTGTGCCCACGGGAGAGCGAGGGTGTGTAACACGGACACACACAGCTTTAATGGAGACGTCACATGCACACACAAGACATTTCTAAAAATAATGACGCTGACCTTTTCTTTTTTGGTATGTTTCCAGCTGCTTTTAGAACTCTGTGTCCCTTCGGCCACGGAGCCCTACCTGGACCGGGAGATGCTCGTGAGGGTGAGGGCTAAAACTTACATCAGCTCAAACGGGCCAGACGATTGTGGACATCTATCATATCTTTTAAAAACCTCTTCTTCTTCTGCTTTTCTTAGATATGAATGAATGTCTGGATAACCCAGGAATCTGCCAGAATGGTATCTGCATCAATACAGATGGCTCGTTCCGCTGTGAATGCCCCTTCGGATACAACCTGGATTACACTGGAGTCAACTGTGTTGGTGAGATGGTTTAGGATATTGACAACCTGCAACATTAGAATCAAGGAAGACAAGTCCTTTTACACACATCAAAATAAAAAAAATCAATGACTGCCGCTTGCAGGACTTCTTAGGAACTTTATTCCTGTGCCTCATAATAAATAATGAAAACAGTGTGATGTTATTTTTATCACCAGTGGCAACCTTTTCCTGCATGACAGCCTGGTCTATTTTTGGACTAACATTCAAGCTCCTAATTAGAGCTTTTAAAGTCTCAGGTACAGTAAAAATTGTGTCATTGGTTTTAATTGCCTGCTGTATCTCTACCCGGCTCCTCTCCAGACACTGACGAGTGCTCTATAGGAAACCCGTGTGGAAATGGAACCTGCACCAATGTTGTGGGGGGTTTTGAGTGTTCGTGCCAGGAGGGCTTCGAACCCGGATCCATGATGACCTGTGAAGGTCAGTCATTTCCATGAAGTAACACATTGACACAAGTAAAATGACAGCGAGTGAATTAAATGAAGCTGTCCCTCTTCTCAAACTCCAGACATCAACGAGTGCTCCCAGAATCCTCTGCTGTGTGCCTTCCGCTGTGTTAACACCTTTGGTTCCTACGAGTGCATGTGTCCTGGTGGCTACGTGCTGCGAGATGACCAACGCATGTGCAGAGGTGAGAAGAAAAAAAAAAACGCAGATTCAACTACAGAAATGTGCCACTTTCAGCGCTCTTCGACCCCTGCCGTCCCCTCTACCCTTGTGGTTTTACTCATAACTGTCTCTCTGTCATTGTCCCTCACCAGACCAAGACGAGTGCTCTGAGGGTTTGGATGACTGCGACTCCAAGGGCATGACCTGCAAGAACCTGATCGGTACCTTCATGTGCATCTGCCCTCCTGGCATGCAGCACAGGCCGGATGGAGAGGGCTGCATGGGTGAGTACAGATGTTCCAGCCAAGGCGGCCGCTCTTCCCCAATCCTTCCTCCTCTCGGCTCATCCTCCTGTGCCCCATTTTTTTTTTTTTTTGCTCCGTACGCTGGCAGACCTCAACGAGTGCCGGGCCAAGCCTGGCATCTGCAAGGATGGCCGCTGCGTCAACAAGGTGGGAAGCTACCGCTGCGAGTGCAACGACGGCTTCGAGTCCAGCTCCACGGGGACCGAATGCATCGGTGAGATCCGCCGAAACAAACTGTGGCCAAGCGGGGGAAAAGGCGTCCGTGACGGCGAGCCCTCCTCACGCCGCCTTCTCCTTTTTTTTGCCCCTTCAGACAATCGAAGGGGCTACTGTTACACAGAGGTTCTGCAGACCATGTGCCAGCAGACGTCCACCAACAGGAACAGCGTGACCAAGTCCGAGTGCTGCTGCAACACGGGCCGAGGCTGGGGCTCGCAGTGCGAGCTGTGCCCGCTGCCCGGCACCGTGCAGTACAAGAGGATGTGCCCGCTCGGACCTGGCTACACCACCGACGGCAGAGGTGTGTGTGGCGAGTTGAATTCATTCCAATGGATCTAATCAACCCCAATCTGTGTAAAAGTGTAAAACAAACCCAAATATTCGAGCAGGTTGAGGGTTGTGCTTGCCTTGGTTGAATTCTCTGTCTGGCAGCGAGCGTACCTGCCTCGTCCAGATGACTCACTAAAAGGCCCCCTTTCTCCCAGACATCAACGAGTGCCAGGTGATGCCGGATCTGTGTCGGAACGGCCAGTGCATCAACACCATCGGATCCTTCCGCTGTCACTGCAATGTGGGCTACAAAACCGACTACACCGGAACCTCCTGCGTTGGTACGGCCGCCCCCTCTGTCCCGCCGATGCTCTCTGTGGTTAGCCGGCTAGTTTTTGTTCAAAAGGCGTTCGGGTTGCATCCAAACTGAGCAGCTGTCTGTTTTTGCCCCCACCCCCCCCCCCCCCCTGTCTGCGTCCTCCAGATATGGATGAGTGCGCGTTGTCTCCGAAGCCGTGTAACTTCCTGTGTAAAAACACGGAGGGCAGCTACCTCTGTTCCTGCCCCAGAGGATACAGCCTCCAGCCCGATGGAAAGACTTGCAAAGGTGGGTGGACTTGTAATGTGTGTCAGTTTTATGGATGTAATGTAAACATTCTGGATGGTGATTTAGGGCTTAAATGTTACATGATCTCAAACCGACTGCTGCATGAGGCCAGACATCTCCTATAATTCTATATTAAGAATTGAAGTTCCATCACTCTGTGGAATCTGGTGGACGTTACAGTAAGTGCTTTTCCCCTCTCCCCCTCTCTCTTAGATCTGGATGAGTGTTCGACCAAGACGCATAACTGCCAGTTCCTGTGCGTCAACACCATCGGAGGCTTCACCTGCAAGTGTCCCCCCGGCTTCACACAGCACCAGACTGCCTGCATCGGTGAGGACAACACCGCAGGGACATCAGTGCTACCCTCCACAGAGAGGAATAGTTCTATTAAGGAAGAAAAAAAAAAAATCCATATCAAATTCAAATAAAATCCCCTCTCGTCGCTTTGCAGACAACAACGAGTGTTCCGCTCAGAACAGCGGGTGTGGTTCCCGCGCCTCTTGTGTCAACACGCCTGGTAGCTTCAACTGCGAATGCAGCAAAGGCTTCTCCTTGGACAACACAGGCATGGAGTGTGAAGGTAAGGAAGACACGGCAACCTTCACGTGTAGTTAGAAGGAGACCTTTTTTCGATTCCAATGTCGTGAGAACATGGGAGAGGTTTGTGCGTTTGTGATGGAAGGTGGCAGCGAACAGTGTTTTTTCGAATTGGCAATTAAAACCCGTCTTTTCCATCTTCCTCAGATGTGGATGAGTGTGGCAGCAACCATCGCTGTCAGCACGGCTGTCAGAACATGATGGGAGGTTTCCGCTGCGGCTGCCCTCAAGGCTACGTGCAGCACTACCAGTGGAACCAATGTGTGGGTGAGTTACACATGTGACACAAAAGGTACCGGTACGGTGTAGTAAAGAGGACCCGGGGGGGTCCATACCAAGTGGAAGTATTTTAAGGTAGCAACAATTTGTGTAATGTATTATAATTTGATATACAATAGATCAACATATTTATAGAATAATTCCAAATACAAACCTCTCATATATGTAAGCAAAACTTTGATAGGGAGAAAATCAACCACCTTGTGATCACGTTTCTCCTTTTTAGGCATGATAATCAAAAATACATGTTTTTTTAAATGTATTTGTTAATAAAATACCCATAAATGTTGTATTTCTATATTGATCATATTAACCTCTGAAGTACTGTTCAGATATACAACATGAAACTAAGCATTTGTTTCAGAAGTAACTTGAAAGCACTTTCTCTTTACATTTTAATATAATCATTATCAAAAGATAACCATCTCATGTCTTTCCTCCACAGATGAGAACGAGTGTCAGGCCTCGACGGTGTGTGGCTCCGCCTCCTGCTACAACACACTGGGCAGCTTCAAGTGCGTGTGTCCGTCTGGCTTTGACTTTGAGCAGGGCGCCGGTGGCTGCCAGGACGTGAATGAATGCAGCAGGAGCAGCAACCCCTGTATCTACGGCTGCTCCAATACCGACGGAGGCTACCAGTGCGGATGCCCGGGAGGTTTCTACAGAGCCGGACAGGGGTGAGGGAACCGGAATCAACCAGATCCTTTCAAGCGATTTCTTTTAAGTAAAAATTGGACCATAAGAAAACATTTCAACGTGTGTCAAATGCGCTAAATGCTGTTTTGTTTCCGTTCAGTCACTGTATGACAGGTTCGGGTTTCCCAGGCCAGTTTGAGGAGGGCGATGAAGACGACAGCCTGTCTCCTGAGGCCTGCTACGAGTGTAAGATCAACGGAGGAGGAAAGAAGGGACGGCACAGGCGCAATGCTGAGGAAAACCATCTGGACCAGGTAACTGCTTCTCATTGTGCTATGAGACTGCAAAATAAGTGTGTGTCCTCATGTTTCATCTCCTTCCTTCTCCTCCTCCTCCCCCTCCTCCTCACCATAGGAGCCGGCAGTAAGCATGGCCAGCATAGACACCCAGGCCTCCATCCCCATGAACCTGTCTCTGTCCTCGCTGCACAACAAGGAGCCTCTGCTGGAGCTTCTGCCCGCCCTGCAGCCCCTGGAGCACCACGTGCGCTACGTCATCACCCACGGCAACGCCAACGAACACTTCCGCCTGCTGGAGAGACGCGACGGAAAGAGCGTGCTCCGGCTCGGCAAGAGGTTTCCCCCGGCGGGATCGTACCGGCTGGAGATCGCCAGCCTGCGACTGTACGGCCCGCGGCGGCTACACCAGCTGGAGGAGCAGCACGACAGCGACTACCTGCAGGGGGAGATGGGGGACGCCCTGCGCATCAAGCTCCTCATCCACCTGCACTGAGCTCGGCGCGGCGCCCGCCGTCCTTTTCTGGACTGATTCCCGAGGCCTTTGAGTTTTTAACCTTCCCTCCTATCCGATAACTCCTCCCCCCTCCCCCCCCTCCCCCCCTGGCGAACCATCCTCAACAGCAGGGGTAGCTACGGCTATGAAAGACTGAGTCAATCAGCCCAACTCTACCACCACTTTGTTACGGTTTATGTTATTAAATGTTCATGTTATGTCTGTCTTTTTTTTTTTCTTTTTTTTTTACCCCCCTCCACTTGTATGCGACCCAGTGCTCCTTCTTGCAGAGAGGTGGCCTAGTGCTTGGACCATTGTCCTCCAATGAAGACAAAATGACAGGAAGATGGTTCACAAGTCCATGAAGCACATTTGTTGACGCGCGCAAAACTAGGAAATACACACGACACATAAATGAAGTGCTGAGAGTGGCCCAAACTGTCCTAATAGCAAGTTATGAAGCAACGTTCCCGTTTAGTGTTGTAATAGCACGCCTTAAATTTAGCGTTTAGATGCCGTCACAGTGGTTCAAGGACTTTCTCTCCTCTCTGTAATCTTAGGGAGAAACACACAAACACTGGGGACAGGGTCCGTCCCCTCTCAGTATTGTCGCGTGTGTCATTTAATGTATTTGTGCTGTTTGAAAAATGTTAACACGAAGGACTGCAACATTTACACAGCATTTCAGGTTCTTTAGTCCGTAGCGGTCCTGTTTTTATTTTTTTTAAAGCTGGACGACAACCAATTTCAGGCGAGAGAACAGCGAGCCACGTTCTTCTTCTCTCCGAGGTCACCGACCTTTGTCCCGCCCGGCCGGACAGCGTGTTTGCGTGTGTGTGCTGTCATGTTTTGGTTACCTCAGTAGTTCTCACGTCACGCCGCGATGCTGACGTTAAGACAAAAGACGGAGGGGGGCTAGTAGCCCTCAGCATGCCTCGTGAGCAGGGGAATACGACAGCTTGTAGCTCGTAGACTTTAAAGAAGATCAATCAGGTTCAAGTTGTATTTATCCTTTTTAGGGGTTAAGACTTCAGGTGCACTGATCCTGGACCTGAGAGCCATCTTTTTCCTTAAGTCCAAAGCTTTTGCTCCTCGTTGGCCGTCAGAATTGTGTAGCTACTCCTGGGTTTTTGCATTTTTCAGAGGGGGGACAGAGCTGTAGCTGACTGTGAGCTGACTTCATGATTTGAGCTTGATGTCTGAGGTCCGAGCCTCGTTTACAACACAAAGAGACACACAGCTGACTTGAGAAACCGTCTCAAAGGTACGAGACATGTTAGCCTAAGCTGTAAGTGAAGGTAGTGCTTTACAGCGTAGTGAACACAACAACAAATATCCATCAGGTCTTCCTTCATTTCTCGTGATCAAAGAGAAAAGCGGTGCTAGTTGTTGCCATCTCTTAACATGTACAAAGATAGTGCAGTCTGGAATCGGGATTGCAAAAATGACTTCTTCTTTTTTTTCGCGAGGATTTATTGTTCATTGTGTGTGTCTGTGTTTTGTATTGTCTGAAAAAAACAACATTTAGAAATTTGCTTCTTGAAAATGAAATTGTATATTTTTAAGTGAAATGTAGATGTGTTTTTGTAAATGCCAAACGCATACAGTAAACCCCCAAATCAAAGGCTTTTATGTGCTGTTGACTTTTGTTGAGAAATAAAAGAAGCAACAAAAAGCAAACGCAACCTTCTTTTTTTGTTTGTACCGTTGGAATGACCATCTCCAGCTCTCAAAGCTCGCTGCACTGCCCCACAGCCTGGGCCATGTTTATAACACATAACCATCTTTCTAACCTGGGAACCTTTGTATACTTCTCTACTAGCTTTATTTTCCGTATGTCATTTTTCTTTTGTTTGCCACCATGTTTTAAAAAGGCAGCGTTATTGTGTGTGTGCTTACTGTATCTCAGCGTCAGACTTGAAAAAGAAAAGCTGTCGCCATCATCATCATCACCTGCTTGCATTGCAATGTTTGCTTTATAGTTTATAAATCAGGAGCTTGTAGTAGTTAACAATGTGCACCATAAGCCTGAAGACTAGCGTCTGGCTGAAAGCGCGAGTGACAATCACCCAGTCGCACCATAGCTATTGGCTGATAATCAATAAATCAATCCGCCATCATGAACCTCTTTTAATATGCTGAATGTTTGTTTTTGTTAAAAAACCAAAGATTTATAACACAAATGTCAGTCTGTAAAATTAGAGTGATTCATAAAACATTGTAAACTTTTGTTATGTGACATTAACGGCAATAAAGTATTGTGGGGTATATTTTTAAGTGTTGTGGCCTGAATTATTTGTGTGTAAATGTCAGCAGCTAACCAAAGTGACACAAGGTGACACACAAGTAGTCATCGCTTTATTTATTTTCAACATGAACAATGTGGACTTTGCACGCAGTCCACCTCTTTGTGGAAATTACGAGGAAGAAAATTCTTTTTTTTTTTAAATTTTCACTGATTCAACGCATTGTATAAAAAAAAACAAAGCAGATAGTCAGAAAAATATTGAATTACAAATCACACAAAAAGCAAAGCTACCTGCTTTGTCTTCCACTACGCTGTGGCTGCCTCAAAAAATCCACAGTCCAAAGATACAATGAGACGAAGAGGGCAGAAAAATACGAGACTCCCAAACTTGAGTCAGGAATAGAAAAATAAAGCTTTCTTTTAACTATACGTTGCCCATTTGCTTCAACACCACACCTGGCAGGCTGACTAAAGCAAAGGAAACAACCAGAGAACGTAAACTCTACTCTATATAATAAGATGCTATAGTTTCAATATGGCTTTTCAGTTAGAGACTCAGTTACACTCAAAACATTGACTCAAACGACATGCTTCCTAACAAGCATTTGGAACCGCTGCTCCAGGATCAGCGGTCCAAAGTAATAATTTTTAAAAAAAGAGTGCTGATTTGTGCTCCTTGATCAGAACCCAACACTTGCATTAACATTGATATAGGTTTGTTAAAGGGGCAGCTGCTTAATAAGTGTAAACTCCTTCATTTAAGTTCCGCTCGGGCTCTGCTTTGTGTTGAGTATTCTCATCAAAGATCAAACGGCGTCGTGAGCAAAGCTGACCCTCGTGTTTGGGAACCCCAGCCCCCCAAGGTGATGCACGTAGCATGTTGAAAGCATGTTTAATGGGTACAGCAGGACAGGTTAAGGCAGCTGTGCAGCTCGTCATTTCTGTCCTTCCCTGTTCCAACAGGTGGCCGTTTGTCTTGCAGGGATTCCTTACTGAACCAGCACTTGTTATGCTCACATCCGGCCGCCTCATATTTACATTTATCAGCACACGAGCCTTAATGCAGCGATATAAACCAGGCATACGTCGCCGTTGTGCACATCCTCCTGCAGAGAAGGCATTAACAATAGTATGAATCGGTAAAATCAACGCCTACGTCATCTAAATGTTCTTTAAATATTCTGTCTATGTGTTTTAAAACATCCCTCTTTCCACTCTCTCTTTTACACATCAACCTACACCAGTGCATAATCGAACTGGCCCCTCTCCAGCCCCTCCTTGTGGTCAGTCCAGGATGATGCGGGCATGCGGCTATAGGGGTCGAGCAGAATCCTGAAGCACCTGACCAACAGGAAGACCAGGAAGAGCATGAGGAGGCCTACAAAGGCCAAGGCTGTGCGCTGCTCATTGTCCACTCCAACCAGGGTGAGAGGTTGGCTGCTGCTGCTGCCACCGCCAGGACTGCCGGGGAGGGAGGAGCTGGCCGGGGACAGCAGCAACTCGTAGTCAAGTGTGGGCACATCGTTCATCCTCCTAGGGGCCCGTAGGCAGGGCTTACACACTGAGTGGGTGGTTGGTGTGTTTGGAGAAGGTGCAGAGAAGGATGAGCTTTTTGCTCATTAGGGGTCGCGCGGGACGGAAAAGGCCAAACTGGCGACTGAGGGGTTTTATGTTTTATTTCCCGTGGGTTGGCTGAAGGGCTCGTGGCGACAGAAAGCAAAAGGTATAAAGATGGCTATTTTGATTACGGCAGAACTCGCACATACATCTTCCCTCCTCCGGCGGCCAGTGTACTTAGATCTGGGTCGACAAAGGTGACACGATCCGGAAAGGCCCGCCCGCCCCCCCCCCCTGATGTGCTCTGACTAGGTTCACCAGGACCAATCTGCCACATCAGCTCTCATCGCCACGCTCAATCGGAGCGGGCAGGCCGTGACGCTGCCTCCTGCTACTGCAAAACGCCCCGAGGTGTGTCCGGTCCCACTCAAAGGTTGCTGTTCACTCTGGGAGTCAACGGTGTTCAGATGCCGGGCATCGCTCTGGGAACGCGTGTCTGGGCGCTGTGTCACTGAAGCCACTGGACCGGGTGTCTGTCAGTTTGTGTGTGTGTGTGTGTGTGTGTTTGTGTGCCCAATTCAATCAGGAGGTCGGTGGATCAATGCCCCTGACGACAAAACAGTGCATCACCTTTGCTGTTGATGTCTGGCCTAACACAAAGGTTTCTCTTAAGTGGTTCACAGCTGTTAAGTGTTCAAACGGGTCCTGAGAATCTGCCTCTCTTGATTTGTCGAGCGGCAACTAGAGGTGGGAAATTAAGGTTCTGAAAGCGGTTTGCTGGACCGTCAGTCGTACAGAGAAGAAGCTTCATCCACTTGGATCTTCTCAGTCGACTGGAAGCAGACTCGGTTTACGGACCCTCCTCGGCAGACACGACATGAGTCGTCGGTCGTTCCTCGTTAGGTCGAGCAGCCAGTGAGGGACTGCAGCTGCGCCCGCTGCAAAGAATGAGAGACATCGGGTCAGAAAAAAATCATTGGGAGGATTATCACCGATAAAAGATAAAAGATTTTCACACCGGCCAAATCCTTGAAAAGCGTCACGGTACACACACTTCCTACGGGATGCATTATTGCTAGTGAGGGAGCATAAGGAGGTGGTTATTAATGCCTTCCTCATTTCATCACACAACGTGATTTTTATCACCCTTTGCTCGGTAAGTAACAGTTACATTAGCCATCTGTGGGGAGAGAACGGCACCCTCCGTAATGACACACAATTAGTAAGATGATTACGGTTTCATTACCGCCACATTAGCAGTAATGAATACACCATAATAAACAGTGATACTGCATTACATCACCCTTATTCGTCAGTGCACTGTTACACTGGGCCTTTTGTTCAATTGTCGACCCCCTTCATTAATTTGCTCACACGATGGAGGTGAAGACAAAGTGTTGTGTGGCCTTATTATTAATCACAAATCAAGTCTCCCCTGGAGGACCGCGTTTCGAATCATTGAGAAAAAGCAATATGCAAACCCCTTTCTTCTTGCTCGCCCGTCTGTGTTTGGGGGTTGAGATGTTTAGGAGAGACGAAGGTTAGAGGAGGCAAAGAGACGGCTGGAAACAGAAAGAAACACACTTCTATAAATATGCAAAATACTGAGAAAAAAAACCCAAAACACCACCTCAGTGCTTTGGTTTTTTCAGTATATTTAAAGTGAGTTAGATGTATGGGGAGAGCATCATAGAACAAGGTTCAATAGATAGAAAATAGGGATGTAGGGACGGAAAACAAAACAGAGGAATGCGACAATTAAAACCAGGGAGATTGAGTAGGTAAACATGGATGGAAGTCCCTCAGGTGGGACGGAGGAGAGGTTTGCTGGCACAAACGCCACCGACTCTCCTCTGCACGACCACGGTGAAATCCCTTCCTCTCTCTCTCTCTCTTTCTCTCTCTCTCTCAAAGGTTTTCTATCTGCTTCTTCATCCGCCGGTGTCTCCAGGGTGCTCGGTGCACCAGACTCAAGCTGGCAGCAGGATGACACACACCGGGGAAGTGGCACTTGCACCCTAAATGAATGTGCACTTCTGTGTTTGTTTTTTCGTGTGTGTGTGTGTGTGTTTTCCAGCTTCTCGCTGCCTCTGACGAGTTGCTGAGCCCAAAAATAGGTCAGGAAACCTTGCGAATGTTTTCAAGGACATTGTCACAGCTGACACAGTCACACGCCTGCAGCTCCAACCGTTTTTTCCACCGGTATCATCTTTTTTTTTTAACCCGAGCGTTAAGCCGTACTTAAGGCCTTTACAACATTTTTAGCTTAGTCGGGTAAATGTGGTTCAGCAGTCACCCTTTACACTATTCTTTTTATATTCCATTTCTTTCACCTCTCAGAGCGAGTAGCTAGCTACAAATCCAAGCATGTCTTTGCGTGTATGAAAAGCAATTAAAAGGTTCTTGACCACCGAAGTCCGTGAACTTTTCCAAAACCTGGACGCATGCACAGGAAAAGCGATGCAGGCAGACCAGTCTAATCCAGCCATGTGACTGTCACCTACCCTCCCTCTCCCTCACGCACACACACACACACACACACACACACAGTAATCACACACTCTTGAAATATAAGTGGGCAAAAAAGAACATTGCTGACAAAACCCCGCACAGCGATCATTTCCATGTTGAATGTGGGAGGAGCGGCTAACAGGTGCACAAATAACCTCTGTGATCCTCACTACCCTGTAATTATTTAGTGGCAGTGTTTCTCCATTATCTCTCACTCATTCATCACGGAAAACCGAGAGAGCGGATGATAAATGGACTGAGGAAGAGAAGGAATGGACATTTGTTCCCTCTGAAATGGTAAAATGCCTGATTACAATTCAATAAGATATTCCTTATCTTATATTGATTTAATTAAACATTGAAATGTGCTAATGTCTGTAAATTCTTGATTTTATAATAAAGGAAGTTAAAATGGCAAATGTAAAAAAGAAAGAATGCTTTGCAGAGTCAATGGTCAGTTATTAGTCATGCACTACGGGTTGTGTGTATGTGTGTGTGTGTGTGTGTGTGTGTGTCTGTGTGAATAAGTCAGTGGGAGGTAAAAGGAGGATAGACAGAGATTGCTCAGCTTATTTCCCTCCTCGTTACGTCTCGCTCCTACCACCGCCCTCCATCAGTCTCTCACGCACACACACGCACACACACACACACACACAACCGCACACACTGTCGTCCATCAGCCATCGCCTTGCACGACTCACATTAGCTCTCGCCCACTCCATTTCTCCTCCAGGACACTTCCTCCAAGCACCGGTGAGACCCCGGAGAGGAAGGGAAGCGAAGCGAACACTCGTCAGTCATCATCAAAAAGCCCTTAAACGGACACATCTCACACACATGCATACACGCGCGCACAAACACACACACACACACACGCATACAAGTGCACTGAAGGGGACTCATTTGAAAGAACAATAGGAAGAAAGAACACACTTCAAAGTTTCCTTACCTCAAATTGCATTCTACATACACAGAGATTCACAAATGCAGAGCGCAAAAACACACACACACACACACACAAACAAACCACGGCACTACTATCATCGCATCCTCACAGAGCCATTGATCCAGCTAACGGTGACAGAACTCATCACAGTAAATGCTATGAAGAGTGAAATCATTTCGTTACCACTCAGGTTTCCATGGTGTCACGTTTTCCTTCAGCTCCTCAGCTCCCGCTATCTCTCACAGACACACACACACGTACATTGATTCTAGTACTGATCATTTTTCACATCTGACCTGCATTTTGGGTGAAAAGGGACAATCTGTTAAGTCACATTAATGCATTTATGTGGAAGGGAAGTTTTATTTTCTGTTGCAGTGACAAATTCAAAGGATTCTAAGTAAAATAAAAATAAAAAAAACTGCTCTCTCTCTCTCTCTCTCCATCTCTCTCGTTCGCCCACAGATCCTCACACCAATTTCACATTAAAACAAAGACTAGGACAGTATGTTCCCTTCAGTGGGGAACCACTGTCTTTCCTCTTGGAGCACACAGAAAACCAGCCCCCACAGGGGTCAGCGCAGAGACAGCCTTGATTTGTCATTATTTATAGCCGGAGTAAAGCAACTCTCCAAAGTAATTAGACCGTAGAAACAAGGAGAAAGGGAGAAGAGAGAGAACAAGGGGGAAAGAGCAAAAGAAAAAAAAAAGTGAGAGGGACGGTAGATGTTCCCCGTCTCAGGCTCGGCCTGCTGGAAATTGAATTAACCCGTTCCAATTTACCTCTTATGAAGATAAAGCAGACGGAAGGAGGGAAGGGGGGGGTGGGGTGTGTGTATGAGCTCCATGAGCTCCGGTGGGTTTCCCCCTTGGACCTCAAACCAAAAAACAAACGCAGTTCACACAACAGACGTAAACAAATACATTAAGTGAAGGTATTTGCGTTGCTGTGCTATGAGTTGATAGCATCTGATCTCTGCTGTGTTTTGGTTATTGTGTGTTTGGGTTAGTGTGTGTCCCCCCCTCGGGGACCTGACGACTGCTGTGTGTCTGTGGCTAACAAGGACAATGGGGGGGGGGGGGGGGGTCACCTTGAGCCCATACAAAAACAACAACCATCCAGATACAGACGGACTTCTCTTAATGCGTCTTCTAAAAGAAGGGATTCACACAAGCAAACACGATTGTACAGACACAAATGTTTTGTTTTTTTCAGACCTGAGAGAGAAAAAATGTTTGCTCTTTAGCATCTCAGCCCAAGGCAAGCCCCTGCTCCTCAGATAGCCCCCCCGTCACAATCGGGCTGACACACACTCAGCAGCTACAGTAATGGTGATAAAGTTGGGCAATTAAATATTCTGCTGTTCCGACACGGCCGGGCATTTGGCTCCGAGTGCACGCCGGCTTGTGTATTTGTGCATTGAGGGACGAATGTGAAGAGAGAGAGAGAGAGAGACCTTTTCTTTACTTGACCATGCAAATAAGAAGCTGTGGGTCTGGAAAGCACTCAGGAATGCTGACCTTTTAAAACAAAAAAAGGAGACAGCAAAGGAACAAAGAGGGCAGCACACTTGGTATCGATGTGAGAGCCTGTCCATTGTCATAAACACTTTCCCTCCTTCCTCATCCGATTGAAGTACGCATCTCACCGCTTTGGCATTTTCAAAAAGGAGAAAAAGTAGCCCACATCAACTCATGGAGAAAGTGAGTGAACCACGAGGAATGGGGAAGGACGAGGGACGGAGATATGGAGAGACAGACAAATGCAGCTGTACACAGATGAAGGAGCAGAGGGAGGGAAAAAAAACAAGCCCTTCGGGATGCTCAACGCAGCTGAGCCATTCCATCTTCGAAGCTAGCGACAATCTATCATTTGATCACTGGCCCAGAGGAACACAAAGTCTATTTTCTCCATCAGCACATTTAGGATTGTCAAGGTCATTCCAGCATCAATATTCAAAGTAATCAAGATTTTAGATATTCATTTTGCTCGGGACGAGCTCGGATTTACCCAAATGCAAACGAGGCCCCGGGCAGGTGCAGCGGTTGAGCAGAGAGTCTGCCGTGATGAGGTCACCTGCTGCACGTCGCTCCCAAAACACCATGCAGGATCAGACTTAGGGGAGGAGGAGGAGGAGGAGGAAGCTCCAGCCCGGTCCGTACTGACTCCTGGTTCTTTGCGTCACGCGACCCGGCGGCCTAAAGCACGAGCTTGCCTGACCACGTATATGAGGAAATCAATTCTCTGGGTTTGTCATGCCCACCTCCTCCTCAATTATGTTTTTCTTTTGTTTTGGTCAGTCAGGTTATTTTTGTTACTCACCTCTCCTGTAGTTTCTGGAC
The DNA here is from genome assembly GCF_949316345.1 of Pungitius pungitius. Lineage (NCBI taxonomy): Eukaryota > Metazoa > Chordata > Actinopteri > Perciformes > Gasterosteidae > Pungitius > Pungitius pungitius. The sequence continues at coordinate 15,957,949 of NC_084906.1, read as the reverse complement.
AGTTTTGATTTTCCCTTTCGGGGCCTTTTTTTTTTCAAATAAAAGTTTGTCAACGACACTTCGATCTTATTGTCAATTTGTTAATAAAAGAAATGTCTCATCTGTTTCTCCCTGGAGTTTATTATAGATTGTATTATCTGTTGTCACGGGTAACTGTGCCTGGGGGGGGTTAGAAGTCTCTGTCCTGCTTGTTCATTTACGGTTTCTTTGTGAACTTCGCAACAGATGTGCAGAACAAAATAAGCACTCGGTGATCTTTCCATCTTCTCAAAGTCACAAGCCGTCACTTTCCAGCCAATCAGCTCCTTTCCTGTTGTCTTGCCCATTAATCATTCCCTTCACCTGAGCTTCTGCGCCCATTGCTCCGCCTGCACTTGCTCCTCTTGTCAGATTAATTTGTGTTTATGTCTCAGTTCTGCATTGCCCGCATTGGACCTTGAATAAAACTCATTACTTCATAGTCTGGTCGTCTTCGGCATTTGGGACGTTCATGTAGAATTCATGCATGTATATGCCTGCACATTTTATACTATGTGCTTAGTTTTTAATTTGGCAATAATGGCTACACAGAACTTAAATGTCTCTACTAAACTCTGAGGTGGCAGAAATGAGATTCACATTCTGCATTTATGGGATACGTACCATCGTGGGCATTTCTTAACCTCTGTCATTTTCATGAAAATCGTGATTCCAATAACTTGAGACTCTAATTGCACCTTCCCAGAATGTTTCTATGACTCACAGGCTCAACAATACTTCAGGTCATCCTTTCACCAGCGAAAAGACCTTTATTTGAGAACTCTCGTATTTGCTCGGTCCGCTGCACCCTGCTCAATATAGCTGGCGTCGCAGGAAAAATAATAACGGCAATAAAAATATAATAAAAGGAGACTAAATGCACACAGTCACAGAGTAAAATCTATTTGCAAAAATGTATTTGACCGAGTCATGACTCTCTAAGCTCTAAATGTCTTTTTTTTTCCCTTCCTGTGGTAAAGCACCTCGGGGGAATGACTGTCCTGAAACACATTTGTCGCTTGCAGCCATCTAACTCACCCCTGCTGGCATGCTGACAGGCTGCAAAAAAACAAAAAAAAAACACGTTTGTCTCCTTCACCTCCACCACCACCACCATCTAAATCAACTCTGTCACATCTGACCGTAATTTCTATCCATCGCCTGCAACATTCTCCCCCTGTCACGCCGTGGTTCGGCTGTTTTGAAAGGCCCCCCCGTCCCACAAGGTTAACAAATGTCGGCCGAATCAAATCCACCCACTCTCTCTACATTCAGCTCCTAAATCGCGGGCACGACGTATTCTCGCAGCGATTGGGACAAAGTGGTGACAGGTGAGGAGGTCGGGGCTTGGATGAGTCAAAATGCATTAAAAAAAAAAAGAGAAGAAAAACTTTCAAACCAATGATTGTACTCTATTAATTCGGCCAAAAAAAGGCAATAAAGAGAACAGAAAGACGGCGTGAGCGGTACATGCAACCCTGTGATTCACCTTGAGAGACCCGCTGCTGCGACAGCGCAACGCACCAACAGGAAAGACCTGGCGGTGAGGTATAGGAGGATGTCAGATGAGGTGAGGTGGGACAGTGAACAGTCAGAAGGGAAGCGAGAGAGAGAGGGGGGGGGGAGAGAGAGAGGGGGTAGAAGCAGGGAGGAAAGGTGGAGCGCGGAATAGTGATCCCTGTGATTCACGTCTGCATCCAGACAGAGCCGAGGGAATAGGGGGGGGGGGGGGGGGGGGCATCAATCAGATGCATCTGGAAGTAAGAGGGAGAGGGAGGGGTGGGGTTGGTGGGGGGAAGGGGGGTGATACAGAAACGTCAGCACTCCTACAAGTCAGAAAACAGCACTTTTCCTTCCATCAAGCAGCGATTCTGTCACGTCCCCCCCAGGGGCAGCCGGTCGACCACAAATCAAGGAGGCAGTGGGCTCACAGTCCGCATTACGAAAGACGCTGTACGTGGGGGATGACCTGAGACGTCTGAGCCAGCTCGAAGGCGGGACGTAAAAACAGTCCTCTTCATTCAGTGACAGAAACAGAAACTCTTGCACCACACACCCCACGAGTGTGGAAAATACAACACACAAAGCCCGGTGAATCCTGTCTACCTCTCCAAAAGAATCGGACCTTTAAATATACTCCACCACGGCACAAAGTGCTGCCGACTGCTTCGGATCCCCCACTGACAAGTGGACTCCTGAGCACGGATCAAACGCACAGGAAGACACCGATACACCACCTATGCTAGAAGTGGAGGCCGGTCGCTTCAGCTCATTTGATTAACCAGGCTCACAGAGAGAGAGAGAGAGAGAGAGAGAGAGAGAGAGAGAGAGAGGAAGTCTAAAGCCTCGCAGACCGAAAAAAGAAGAAAGGAGGGCTTATCTGCACACTTTGCCTCATGGTCCATCAGCAGATTTCATTCCAATGGGTGAACCGGCACTTCTTTTGAGTTTTTCCTGGCGAGTTGATAGACTCAGGGGGTCAAAGGGGCTCTCTGTCATCTAGCAATGGGCCGTAGATGAACACTAAATTAAAAAATGCAGCATTTCGGAGCGTCGCTTCACTCTTGCTTGTCATTTTTTTTAATGTCCCTTAATGACTCCCCTCCAGACTCTGCACCTTCCTGCTGCTTAAGTGCTCGGCCCCTCCGGGGACAGCAGGCAGGAGGTTTTTATGACCCCACGCGCTACGTCGCCACATTACATACGGCTGAATTGAATAACGCTCACTGTGACATCGCTATTATTTCAGGGTTAATACATTGAAGTGCCACAAAAGGCGCGAGCGATTTCTTTCTCTTCATGCTCCGGCGTGAAAAAGTCATTTAAGAACTGAAGCGCACAGAGTTTAAATCGCGGCACCCGGAAAAAAGACACTTTAGTGACTTTTACTTTGTCGCCGCTGCTCTCAGACAAGCGATTTGATTTGATAAAACAACCACATGGGTGAGCAATAGAGAGGGGAAGGTCTATAACACGAGGAACGTAAGGAGGAGATGGAGCGAGGCAGGTGGAGAACCTGATTGTTCTCTTCCCCTCTCCACCTCTCCTCCTCGTTACAGGTCACTTGCATGATGACACCGACGGCGACCTTCCTGCCGGTCGGTGCGCATCCAACGCAAGTGGTAAAGCGAGAGGGGTCGACAAAGTAACGTTGTCATTTTCATTATTCATGAACCCCCCGCTCCAAACTCTGTATTCAAGCTTTTGATGTTTTACACGGGAGTAAAAGACGTAAACTCAAGGCCGTTCCTTTCACTGTAAAGAATGAATGCAGAGCTTGTCTTTGGAAATGATCGGCTTGCCAGAGGGCCTCTGCGTGCTATTACAATACTACTATTCAGCACACAGCCTTAATCAGGGTAATGAAGGGTCTTTTTTTTTCTGTGAGCCCGAACAGTGTGCAGCTACCTGACCTTAAATGAATTCAGCCTTCAGCAACATATCGTGCATTGCTATCATTTATTGTTTAAGCAGAGAGCGTTGGGCCGGCTTTCCACCAGGGGGGGGGGGGGGGGGACGTGGGGCTTACGTTTCAACGTGAAACTGGTCTGAGAACAGCACCGGACCTCCGCCAACCGCTCAACAACAGAAAAGAACGGAAAGCTTTGATTGTTCATTACTGTTAAAAAAGAAGACGCGCTTTATTATTTAACACCTCCACGACCAATCAGAAAGGATCAAAGACGAGAAGAGCGCCAACTCAGTGCTTTTCATATCAGCATCAGCAGCCAACCTGTGCAATTCCATTCGAAATGCGTCATGTGGGGAAATGAGACAGTTTAAAATGGATTTCCTGTGTTTTCTGCTGTTGGGTGTTGGCGTCCGCGCTACCCTAACCACCAATGGAGAGCTCACACCCAATCTCAGCAGGGCGATGCAATGCTCGTTTCCCTCAAGGCGCCTCGCTTGAAGCTAGAAGGGGAGAAAGGGAATTGGTTTGTCTCTCACCACACGAGCATTGTAGTCATTTCATGGCACATTGGTCCATGAGGTGGCAACCTGGTGATTTTCAGATAAATCAAAGTCAGCGGGTTTGGTTCAGTGATTCCCAGTACCTGTCAGGTAGTGCTGCTGCCAATTTCTGCCTGGACGGATATCACAATAAAGTAATATTTACAGGTGAATGTGGACATCTAATTAGATATTTACCACCAAGTTAAAAACGGAGACCGAACTGCAGGAGAAAAAAACAGGACCGCAAGAACTTCGTTACAAGTTCGACACAAACACTCATACAGCGACATGCAAAATACAAAGAGACATGCACGTCATTTTCACCGGAGTTTGGCATCGCAATCTCTCATAGATTATCTCCGATACTGATCGATCTGGCTTTAACTGCTGCTTTTGCTTTTTTTTCGCGATACATTTAACGATTGGAAACAGAATATTAAAAACGCACCTGCTCTCGTCGCCGCTTCAAACTTTGTGATGCGCTCGTCTCCCCTCTTCTTCCTCTCCCTCTTCTTCCTCCTCCTCCCGCTGCTGCTGTAGATGATGCTGAGCGTGGCTCGGCGAGGAGACACACACACACACACACACACGCGGTGCTCCGCCCCACAGGGCGCACAGCCAATCACGACGCGAAATCAATCCACAAAAGAGAGGTTCAGGTGGGAAACAACTATAAAAGATCTCTTTTCTTTTCTTTTATATGCACAAATAAGGAAGCAAAGAATGAGATATTACTGTCTGTGAGGATTGCCCTGAATTGATGAACTTGTTGCCCTCTGATTGAGTGGCAATTAAATGTTGTTTATATATTGTAGGCTATATATGTCTTGTGCCTGTGTTAAAAACTATATTCATTTTACAGTTCACCCCAGAGTGTGAAAATCCAAAGCTTATAATATGTATGTGCCCATTGTAAAAAAAAATCCATCCATGTGCCTCAGAGAGATTGAAAACATATGATCCCGTTACACAAAACCTTTAATGCAGGAATAGTCTTACAGTTAATGTGATGTCACACAAATAACCGTTCCACCCACTTCTTCTTGTCCCCAAACCTTAAGCATGTTGTTTCACACCTCACAGGCTCCTCTGTGGCCTCTTTCAAAGTCCCTTCATTAAAAGACCAACCAAGATTGCCTGGATCCCCCTAAAACTGTAATGTGTGCAGCTTATCAAGTAAGCTCACATTCATATTGAACGACTCTGCAAACAGCTTGAATCAGTATTCAAAATGTACTTCTCCATCCCCCTTGGCTCAACTCATCCCTTCCCAATTTGAAACCTGGTCCGCCCCCCCCCCCCCCCCCCCGTCCCCGTCCCCTCCCCTCCCCGCCCCACATGCTGCGTCCTTCTACCCGCTCGAGCCGTCCATGTGGAGAACACGTGGCCTCCGTGCATCCCTCCGTCCCACTGCCAGGTGCTGCTATCACCACTCGCTCCCAGCAGAGCAGGTCAGAAGCTCGAGTGTTGGAGCAGGTGGTAAACGAGAGAGAGCGAGAGAGGGAGAGAAATAGAGAGAGAGAGAGAGACAGAGAGAGAGAGCAGTGCGGGTTGTACGTGGAGAGAGGCCTTAATGCGATTCATTGCTGTGATCCTTTTGGTCCCCACCGACTCACTTCCACAGCTGATCTGTAATTGATAAAAGGAGTGATGGCAAACTGCTTTCTGGAACTTTTCCCTCTTGCCAAGAAGTAAGGGATGATGCTCCTAAGGAACCCCATGCACTCGATGACTCCGATGTGATTTCCCCACCGTGGTTCACCAAACACGGGCAGGATGTTGATGCGTCCCATTGGAAACGATGCAAATGATGCGATTTCTTCTGTTTGTAACAATCTCATCAGAATTCTCAGCGGAGGCCGAAACAAATTGCCCGACGGACACGTCGCAGAACAACAATATTCCCAGCTTGTCCATTTGAAAACGGGCGAGTGAGTGCAGGCAGGACGCCGTCAAACCCAGCCGGACGCACTTCTATTATCTCTTGGCTAATTCTGATTAAAACCATTTTCTCCTGGAACAAAATGGCAGCTTCACATTAGGGGCTGAAAATGTGTATATGTTAAGTATGAGTGTGTGTGTGTGTTCATCCTCTGTGGAGCGACTGTGTGGGTGTCTGCAAGTACAGCCGTAACGATAGTGAGTGTGTCACAACTGACAATCCCTGATTGTGCCTGTGCATGCGTAATGCTCCTGTAAGTGAAAAATGCTTTTAGTGTGCGTGCGTGTGTGTGTGTGTGTGTCCAGGGTCTGCATGTGCGTGTTGGTGGAAGCGCAGATGGCCGTGACCAATCAATAAGCCCGATAATGAGATCTGAGGGGTGTCGTCACGGCGCCCCCCCCCCCCCCCCCCCCCCCCTTGGGCGTTCAAACGCCTCCGTTTTCCTTAAAGAGCATCGTTGTGTGTTCTCCTGTGAGCGAATTCACACCTCATTAACCTTTTGAGACAACACAAAGTTCACCAGACGCCATTTATTTCCCCCCCTACATGTTCTGTTGCTGTAGGTAAATAAATCCTTTCCTCTCTTTGGAACAAATACTTGTAATTCCTTTGAAAACGTGGGTTTTTTAAGCGGTTAATCAGCTCTAACCAGCAGTGGAAATTAGATTCTGGAAACATCCCACTATAACTCAAGTATTTAGACTAGTACCTACATAAACCAACAGGACACAGCTTGTATTCACAGGAGAAGCTTGAATTGGCATTACATCATCACAGTTTATAGTGGAGCAAAGTGGAGGGGTTATTTTCACGCAAGACATGATCATTTTCTCCTCATTCCCGAAACCCAATCCCCCCCCCCCCCCCATGTGGACCCCCAGCACTTGGATTCTTACTGTAATGCACAGGGAAATCAGTGGCTGCTGCTGTGGAAAAGTCAACAGGGTGCCTGAAAGTCATCAAAACCTTTTGGGAATAAGATTTGTTTTGTAGCAGGTGACCTTCAGAGCCATGTCACTTCCCCTGTGGTGTGTTAGTACAAGCATGTGCCTGTGTGTGTGTGTGTGTGTGTGTGTGTGTGTGTGTGTGTGTGTGTGTGTGTGTGTGTGTGTGTGTGTGTGTGTGTGTGTGTGTGTGTGTGTGTGTGTGTGTGTGTGTGTGTGAGAGAACTTCACTGTAAGGGTTCCGTTGATTGAGTGGTATAAAGGGACCTTGCTAAATTGAGTGTAGCGAGACCGTCTCAAGTCTGGTCCCCTGTGAAAGCCGCTGAGCGAGATTAACCTTTATTAACCGCTTCCCTCTCGTCCCCTTTGAGCTGCTGAAGGAGAACATCAACTAAATGCAGAAATATAAATGAAATTCAGCGAAGACGCCTCTCTGGCTGAAACACAGAGCTGGATCAGCAATATTCCTGCAGCGTGTGCGTGTGAGTTATCGAGTGAATCCCCTTCTATTTTGGCTAAGTGATTTGAGCCAAATTTGAGCACTTGCAAAAAGAATACAGTTTGACTGTGTGTGTGTGTGTGTGTGTGTGTGTGTGTGTGTGTGTGTGTGTGTGTGTGTGTGTGTGTGTGTGCTGTGTCTCCAGGGGGCTTCACTACAAGCCGCAGGGGAGGAGATCTGCGAATAGGGCACAACGATTCCCCCTCGGTCCCTGCGATGAAGCAACATTCATCATCCAGGGGCTTCACCCTTGATCGTCCCAGTGCCAACGCGCACACACCCGTCCAGACAAACAGACAAACAGACAAACAGACCACTTAACGACTCCAATCGTCTCCAATCCTGCAATGTGATTTAATGCAATTTAATGTTTTTTCATTTGAGTCCACTCATTGCCATTTTTTCCAATGTTTAAAAAGAGTATATACAGCATATATTGCCACTTAGTATCTGTGTTGGGTTTGATATCCAGCCCACGATTTCAAAAAAAAAAAAAAAGTTTCCCCCAGAAGAGCAGTGACAGAATTGGCGGGCGGGGCGACGCCCCTCCTGCCCCTTAAAGCATGCTTTTCCTAATGCAGGCTGCAGTTTTCGCTCACGCAAGCAAGAGTTTTTCTGCACAGAGCAAAAGCGCTCGCAGAAAGGAACAACACGTGGGCGGCTGTTTGACTCGCACACGCGGGACCTCAACGCGGGCACGCAGGGAACTTTGTCGATTGTGTCATGGCCCAAAACGCTGAGAAATGAAGCCATTGTGAAATGTCGTGAGGCCCCAATTTGATGCTAATTACAGCTGACGGTGTCTTGAGCCGCACCACTTACGCAGAGATGAGAGGCAGGCGATGCGATGGAGATCGATAGACAACCCCTTTTCAAACTGCACACCTCCAGATTACTTCAGTGGCAGGGGAGACTATTTTAAGCCATTTTTGTTTTTCTCGCAGTTCCCAACGGTGCTACAAGAGGCTGTCGATTATTGCTGCAGTTTCCCTTCGATTGTAACGATTACAGATCAATAGCTTGAGGCTTTTCATCAGCCCGTCATTAAGACACAGTGTTATGGTGGAACATTATTTTTTTAATGAGACATTAGCTTGACCCCTGACCTAGCGACAGTGTTCTGAGGATTTATTTTTCTGTCCCTAGACGGTGCGATTAATGGCGCGCTTTCAGGCCTTGAGTAGAGGGAGAAAACAAGTTCCTGTGAGAAAATACTTTTGAATCTGAAACTTAAGAGCACGACGACGAGATGGACGAGCGCTTGGCATCAGCTTTGGAGACGAAGTGTAAAGGTGTGAAGACGCTGACAGGATGGACACACAGGGGGGCAGGGCTCCGTGATCATTTTGTTCGGCTGCTCACGGTTGGGATTTTTCTTCTCAGGGAACGAGAGAGAGAGAGAGAAAGAGAGAGAGAGAGCGAGGGAAGAGACTGCATTAAATTAAGACGAGGCGACACTTAGTTCAGATAACGGAGTCTGATGGAGCCAGTTGACTAATGATGCGCCATTTTCAAATTTTCTTCAAGCGCTTTTGCATCGCCAGAGGATTCATTCCGGCTACATTTGAAGTGATTGATCAACCCTATAAATTAATGAAACGAATAGTAAAGATATTAATAACGAATGAGGGATAAGCCTTGCCAGAGAGGCAACCAGCCGTTCTGCTGCAATGCATCAATTTCAAATTTGTAATTTGCATTTTTTTTTTTACACGATATGCTTGTCCACTGTATTAAAGCCACACACACACACACACACACACACACACACAAACATCTCCTTTCAGCACTTACTGCACTTTACTGCGCTGTGCAGTCAATGTGACCTGTCTAACCCTTTACTTAAAAAGCCACATAGTCAATATGATCCAATCCTCTACCTTGGGATTAAAGTCGCAAGTGTAAAAAAAAAAGAAGAGTTACTCGTGGTACTGAAGATATCAAGTTTGCATCGCTGGATCCAATAGATCGATTGATGCCCACTAACGTGGCCACACAGAGAGCGACCAGCCAGGAAATCACATCTGCGGGTCATTGCATCATTCTGCATCCAGACTGCATTAAGCAAGTCCACTCAGACTGCTGCACTTTGCATCAGCACAGGGGAAAAGAAATGACTGGACCTGAACTCGTGGTGACTGCGAACTAATGCAAATTGTAATTTTACATCTATTTATGACCATTTTCCAAAAAAAGGAAGGAATAGTGGAATGAAGAAGACAAATAATGACAAATAATTATTTTGTAATGTTTATTCCTTTGACGATTATGGAATTGCCAATTCCCTTCATGTATGGACTGTTAATACAATTGATACATTAATTGTATTAGTGTATCAATTATTCGGATGAAATAGTTTGTCTGTATTTAAGACCGTTTGGCATGACACCTTTAAGTAATTTACAACTAAAAGAGGACATTACTCAAAATGAAGTGTCAAAAAGGTAGAGGAGGGTTTGGGGTGCAGTTTGGGTATCTTTGTAAAGGATTAAATTTCCTCCCGTTACATATTTTATCAAAAACCCTCTTAATCCGCCCCTTTCTACCTCTTAATCCGCCCCTTTCTACCTTCCACTCGGCCTTTTCAGCTGTCATCTGTCTGCCATCCATCATGTCATGTGACTTCACTATGCTTTTCTCAGGAATATAAGCCATTCATCACGTTGTGGTGAGGCCCAGGACACCGCCGAGCTGCACCTTTCACAGGACAGTAAGCCTAAGCAGTAGCCCGGGACAGCTGCTAATGGCTCTATTCAAGCCGCCAGGCGGGCCTGATGCAATCCGTCACTCCAGCCCCGAAACACGCCGGCTCGCTGTCACACCTTCTGCGCTGCTCCCTAGAAAACATCTCTCCAGTTAGGAGTCAGCTGACAGCAGCATGGCCTCATTGTAATGACAGTCCGTGTACCTCTTTGTTCCAGAATGAAATACCTCCATAACTGTTTGGGTGGATTGTGATGCAATTTGGTAAAGAAATGTATGCTCCCAGTTGGATGCGTCCTAATTACTTGATCCCTATTTCTTATTCAACCACTAATAAAAAACGTTCAACTCCTGCTTCCCATCATCAGTGTTCTCCTGTTGGATGCAGCCCTTCAAAAACCATGACACCCTCTGCTTTGAGATTCTCCATCATGCCGCTGGGACGTCTGGTTTGTTTATGTCGCCGACCTCATGCATGGTGGAGTTTCCGATTTGCAATTCTGCCTGGAAGAACCCAGTCGTAGCAATTGTTCCTTTTGGAGGTTGTGTAGCGGTACGACGAATTGCAGCATAATTCATAATCAGAGCGGCAGGAAGTAGCGTGTGGTCACAGGGAAATAGGACTCTGTGGGGAGGGAAAACTCATATTATCAAATACCATTCGAGCATGGCTTTTAAATGACTGCAATTATTCTTTGAAGCACAATGAGCCGGTGAAAGACTCCCTTGAGAACAGAGTGGCGGATTGTCACCCTGGTGCTGGTGAAATTTAATAGGGGACTGGAAAGGAAATACTGCGAGCTGAGGAAGCCACAAGCTACAGTGTGTCATTTTGACTTATTTTACAGGTTTCTGTATGTCTTCAACCAATGCATTTAGTCATCAAAGTTGAGCACACAGTCGAACATTAAATATAGCAATGAGAAAAGGAACAGACGCAGACCTCTTTGCTTATTAGCAGGCCTGACCCAGGGTTTATCAAAGGTCATCGCAGTCCCAAATCCCCCCATTATCTGACCTCACTAATCCTCAATGCGGAGCGTCCCGTGTGAGGATATCTAATAAGGTATGCGTGACACACTTGATTAGTCGAGTCATAAGAACGGGTATATGCCGAATACATCAACTATGGGTTGGTGGGAATTACCTCTATTTACAATATGGTCTACTGCAAACGCATGTGACAAGCTAACATTGGCTTCTGCCTGTCACTGACCTCCATCGTAGGGAAGGGAAATAGTGTGGTAAGGTCTTCCATCATCATTAGTTACTGAAAGGCAGCGGAGAGCATCGAGGGCCAGAAGACCAGAAACACCTGTAGCCCACTCCAGCTGTGGAGTCCGGTTTACTCCGTTAGATCCGATGTCACTGGAGGAAACAGCTGATCAACAGTGGTTTTATTGTTTCTTGTGAAATCCAGCCAATACACCTCTTCTCTTCTCATCCACTTGTTTTATCTGTCACTACACACTTAATTATTTGCTATGACCCGAGAGCTCTAGCACACCAGCTGCTCGTTCTCCACGTTTTGGAAGAATGTGATTGGCTGGTGCAGACTTGCCCTTTTGGTCTTTTCCGCAATCTTCTCTGTGGGCCAGAACGCAGCGCTACTCCAGACAACTTACGCATGGCTGTGGTAAGAAAAGCAGCCTGTATTTATGGCCACCTTTATCTCTGCTCGCCCACTGAAATATCTTTCTATAGAGGCTCAAATGGGCACCCGGGGGCCCCTAAATCTTATGACATATCAGACCTCTGAACGGTTAGCCGGCTGGAGGAAGGGGACCAGTGGCCGATCAATAGAAACAGCATTTGCTCCCATTGTTTTTCCTCCTCTCAGCAGAATCTCCATTCTCATAAAGAATTAGGGAGGGCTGTCCGATGGCGTCTTGGGTTGACCGGGGATTAGATTTAGAAAGAGGGTGGAGGGGGCGGGGGGTGAGGTGATAATGGAATTCAAACGCCTAGAAACTAGCTAATGCCTGAGATTTAAAAGGATTGCAAAGCAGAAAAAAAATCAGGTATGAATTCATGTTAACATGCATTAGTATTGGTATCCTAGATATTCATTATTTGCAATCAAAGTAAACTACTTCAGCAACTAAGTTTATAGACCTTAATACAATATTTGTTTTAGACCTCTGAGTCGGTCATCGTACATTCGTAATCTGAAATTCTTGATGGTCAGATGGCGTCAGCAGCATGCACAGCATAGACATTTCATTGGGTAATAAAGAACATGCACATCACACTGGTTTATGGATAAGCAATAGTAGTCTTAGATTGACTTCATTTGAGTTTCATTTTTGAATGGATTAATGGATGGGTGCCTAGAGGTGGTCACCCTCAATGAACTTTGGTTAAGCCTCTTCAGTTCCACTCCAACAGTGAACTTTTTTTTATTCCTCAGAACCACATGGAAGTTCCAGCTCATTTTACGCTCCTGTCACATAATTCTCTTTGTAGTCTTGATATATACAACATATAAAAACCTGCACTCCACAATATGTGAGAAAGATGAGTGTGTTTCATGACCTGGAGTAACCGGCCTGTGCCAATACACTGAGTGTGAACCAGCCACAGTGTTTATCACATATGCAGACACACACACACACACACACACACACACACACACAGAGCTGTGTGTGACACAGCAGTACTGTAACCACTTTCCTGTGGTAATGTCGGGCCTGGGAGTTCCAGCACGTCCTGGACGTGCATGCTCGGCTGGGACAGGGGACTGGTTAGAGCACTCTCACAGCCCATTACTGCTAAACGTGCATTGTGTGTCTTCTTTTCCACTCATTTACAATGCTAAGCAAGTACTGTCTGTCCCTCTCTCTCTCTCTCTCTCTCTCTCTCTCTCTCTCTATTCCTCCTCACTTCCTTCCTCTTCTTTTTATTAAAGCTAAAAGTGATTTATTTTAATAACACGTCTGAATTTGGTGTTGCCGTTTTATCTTATGGGACAGGCGCGATATATGAAAATGAGATAAAGGAGATACTTACCATTGACTTTCATTGGAAGACACAAAGCTCCTCAATGTTAGAGCGGCAATAACAAGGGTAGCTTTATGAAAAGATGGAGAAGATAAACTTTAAAAGAAAAATGTGATTTTAATGTGAAGCAATATCCCCAAACAAAAGCCTCAAAGATCTAATACTGAACTGTCCCCTGCCAAAAGGGCAGGAGCTTCTCCACCTTTTTTGTCACATGCTTGAGAAAAAAACAATAAATTACCTTGTTTAGGAACACGTGAAAAAATGTTCATAGCAAATATGTTGGTTGGTTCATTGAAAATACAAAGAATTTCTCAATTTAATTAGCCATGCAGATGACTTTGGTTTTATTAGTCTATTTGAGATTTGAGCTCCACCCAAATAGAACCCTCCAACACCCCAAAAAAGCAGCAGACTGCTTGGACACTGTGATTTTGTACTTTTTGGACAAAAAAAGAAAAACAAAAGACTGGATATATATTTTTTGTCGTCTTCTTTTAATTTGTATCTAACAATGACCTCACCTTTAGGCTCCTCCTGTGCGGTCTCCATACGAGAGGAAAAATGATCCCACCTGTCACCCCTGACTCACCCGGTCCTGCACAGTCACCCTCTGGCTGCTAGACCCTCCTGACCTCTCCCTGAGCCGGCATGCATGAATGTGTGTGACTGTGTGTGTGTGTGTGTGTGTGTGTGTGTGTGTGTGTGTGTGTGTGTGTGCTCTCCCCCCGGAGTTCTTACTGGGCTTCAGATCAGACAAGAGCAACGTCACGTTGCATTAAATCCATCTGAAAACACCTGATCCATAAAATTGTTTTTGTCCTTTGCCCCTCGGAGGCGTGAGACAGCCATCGCTGCCTGCCGTGGTGTTGCTTCTGCTATTTGCAATAATCCGGCACAAGACAGGATGCAGTTGTCCCGTTTCTATTTTAATTAGCTGGAATGAGGACTAGAGACAAAAAACGGTTAACTCGCCCTCAAAGAGAGTGGGTACCAGGGGAGCTCAAGGACAGCGTGGTTAACGGGGCATCAGACAGATGACAGGACAGATTGGCTGTTAAGAGAAAGGACGGCTGACAGGCGAGACACACGTGACACGTGTTGGACAATTTCATCATTTGTGACATAAAGCTGAATAGTAGTAACAGGCTCCTCTTTGTTTTTGTTTTTTTTGGGGGGGGGGGGGAGCTCCTTCCTTCCCGGAGCGGTTGTCACTCAGCTTGTCCGTCCGGCTGCAGCGGACAGCCTGGATCCCAGGCCGCGGCGGGACGTCAGCACTCAGCCATCAAGTGCGAGAGTCCATGCGACGTTTCTGCTCTTCTCCTTTTGGACGCCCCCCCTGTCACCACTCACGTGTGTCAGTGGCTCTGACCAACATGCCCAGTGAGTGAATTCTCCAGGCAGGTTGAGAGCTGTGAGTTTGTGAGAGTTGCTTGGAAGCATCTTGAGCGATTAACGCTATATTGGGGGGGGGGGGGGGGGGTTGGCTACCTCAGCACGACTCAGTAGGCTGGAGGATTGATCATCCGCGACAGGCCCTGAGAACAGTGGAGGTGCCAACATGCGGGTTCGTGAGCCGCCCCGTGCGCTCCCACCCAAGGCTGCTGTGATCAATCCTGCCAGGTGTGGGCGTCATGCCGATGCGCATCCCAGCACTGTGTGACTGTTGCCATGGACGACGGACAGCTACTGTAGCGGTACCGCACCCCCGTCTGCACCCTGCATACGCAGAATGTGTCCCGAATGAATCACAGACCCCCTCCCCCCCCCAGGGGGATACAGCCCAGGATGCATTTGTGTCATTGATATTTAGCTTTGTTTGCAATCTTCATTCTGTGGCCTTGGATAAACTATTGTCTGAAACAAATGATGTGAAAATGTCGGGTTAGTCCTCCAGCAGAGGATTTCCAGAGACAGTTGGCAGAGTTTCTGGAAATGGGTGCTATTGAGCCTTTGTAAGAGAACTCTGGTTTGTGGGACAACAGCACAGCGCATCACACACACGTGGAGCAGTGATTCATGACCCATCACAACACAGATACTCAAGGTGCTTCTTCTCCAACACAACCGCATGTTGATGTGAAGCCTGAAAGCAGACGGTTACTCCTCGGACCGAAGGCACCTGTCCAATGGACCATGTTCATTTTCATATGTAACTCCACTTGACGTAAATGTGTGCTTTAACTGTGCTCTGGAAATACAGCTGTAAAAAGACACCCTCAGACTGCATGTTTCCCAAAGGAAATATAGCCAACACTGAAATCCCACATGAGGATTTAATTAAAATAATAATAATTAGCGCCTGTCCTAGAAAGAATCATGTGATATCCTCCAGATGAGGACACACGGAGATGAACCATTTGCAAGGCTGAAGGTTTGTGTGAAACACTGGGATCCTCTTTATTTCTTCATAATAAATATAGACTCACATCTTAACAATTACAGTGGACAATTATTATACAAAGAAGGATCTAGGAAAGCGAGTAGACCCAAGATTGTTGACATTTTCATAAACCTGAAGTTCAGGCGCTCACTTACGAATCAGCCTGCTCAATTTTCCAAAATGATTTTCATTTTCATGACAGATTTTTTTGTTAATTAACTTAATGTATCCATTGAATACCAAGAACTGCGATGCACCACACCGATTGGACAACCACACAGTCATTGAAGAACATGCGGTGAAGGAGAGCTGTTGGTAATCTACTGCCCCCTAGTGTGAGCAGGGTCCCTCATCTTCACGCCCCTTCAAAGCCAGCTCCAGGGCCTGCCGAGGTACGGCGTGTTCTCTCTCCGAGTGACCCGTGCATATTCACGGGTTAAAGGATCTGCTCCGTGCTCGAGGCCGAGATGTCAAGTAGCCTCCAGGCAGCATACGGGTTGAGCTCCTCCTGGTCTCGACACAGAGCCCACACGTACATCATCCTCAGCACCTTCCCCTGGGACGGAGGAGCACAGACGGGTACACTGATACTTAGCGGGTCATTTGCATCTTTGTAGAACATTTCGTGATGTGAGATTTGAGACCGAATCAAATACAGAAATGCTTTGAGGTTGTGTCAGCCATGACACCAAATAGAAGAAAGAAATAAAATAGGCCGGACTTCACTTTGTGACCAATAAGAATGAATCAATGGGATTTCATATTAGAAGATAAAATCACAGGGAAAACTAATAAAATACCGTAATGTTATCAAAATAGAAAACCTATAGCTAGGTACTCCCGTTAAAAAAGAAAATCCACTGATATTCCACTACTTATGGAAGCCACGTTTGTTTTTCTATATTTGTCTGACTGAGACATATAAGAGACAATGAACTAGTAAGAATCACTCCATAAAGACAGTGTGTCATTTAATCTACAGGCGTTTGGATCCATCATCAATCCTCATGAAGTACCCTTTAAAACGGAACACCGGGCGGATGCCAACTGCATGGTACTGAGCGGATACCATGACCTCTTTACCAATCACAGGTGTCCCTGAGGAGCCCCCGTGCGGACAATATGGCTGATTTATAACCAATAAAGCTTTAGTGTGGGTCTAAATAATTGTCACAGCCAAAAGTTGTCTTAATTGGCCAATAAAATGTTCTTGGTACATCATATATAAGAAGTTCTAAGACATTTACGATTATGAAAAAATGCCAGCGAACGCCGTGATTGGACATTTTTCTGAGCAGAACTTTAGACCGCTGTTATTAATAACATTTAAGAGGTGTACCAGTGAGCTACTGCTTTTTTACCTTTGTTATATAACCGATTCTAGCAAATTGTGCGTGCAAAACTTACAGGGTCTCCCTCCACCACCTCTCCTTTGGTGTTTCGGATCACCATGACCAACTGAGCCTGGAAGGTGATTATCAGCACGGGGCCCTGGTCCATCATCTTCCCCATGGCCAACTGGAGTAAACAATACATAAAAACACACATAAGTCACTGAACCAACAAATGTGAGTTTTAGATTGCATTCAGGCATTAGTAAGTTAATCATTGCTTGAGAGATACTTAACAGAGATATGGCAAGGACCAAAAACAGTCTCGATGATAACAAAAAATACAGAAAATAAAGAAAAGGATTGTCATTTTTCAAGGTGTTTGATTTTCTGGTACTTTAATTATGCATATTTGCCAACTTTCTCCTTGCAGATCACCATATGGACTCTAACCCAGTGCTCCAAAAATCAAAGCAAAAACCATGTTGTCATTAAAAGGGTCTTTTGGTTTCGTTTGACCATTTTGTGTTTATTCGTTTTGTAAATAATTCCAACCAGCAACAATTTTTAGATTCCCAGCCATGCTGCATGAGGCAAAATGACAAAAACATGCATTTGCTCGATGATTCAGTAACAACTGGGCAAGTCATGAAGCGTCACTACTCAGAGCATCATTCATTCATCCTGTGGAGAGTGGTCTGGTAAACTTACATCAACATTGTCAACGTCCAGGATCTTAGAGTGGAAATGGAGTCCCATGGCCTTGGCTTGCTGAATGGGATGTGCCAGCTGGCTGTACGTCTACACACGCAGCATGGAGAAAAAGAAGATGACATCACGCACGCCCGATAAGTACACCGATGTGGTCTGAGGGCAGTTGGAATGCTGCCCTATCTTGACAGCTTTACATAAGCCTATCGTTTCTGTGTTTCAGCACTTGGAGCATAGCCGTACCGCTTCATAACACCAGTCCTTCAATACTTCCAGCTCCCCTCGGATCATCGCCTGCATGGAGAAAGAGCAAACAGCGTCTCAAAAAAAACGCCCTAGACACATGTGAGAGGGCAAAACACAACTCTTTTTTATTGTACATCCTGATAAATGCAACAAAACCCCAACGCAGATATGGACTGTAATTCAAGTACCATAAATATAAAACATCAGCCTGTTGTCCTAACTTGATATATTCTTCTCACAAAACATTCCCAAATGGATTCAATGATTCAATTACACAGACACTGGTGTTGTACAATTGGTGTTTGCAGCCCAGAGTACCTCCAGGATATTGGGGATGATATCTCGTTCGCACTGTTTGAGGAAGGAATCCTTGTCAAACGATGGGTCCGCCTTCAAAATCTCTGTTAGCACTTCGGACATCTCCGTCTTAGAAAACAGCCCCCCTAAACACGCAGGAGGACCGGAAGCACAGACGATAAGATGAGAAGGTGGTTACACATGTTAAAGCGTGCTCATATCGACTGGCCTAGTGCTGGACTCAAAGCACGTCCTGCTAAAGACACGCAGTCTGTGATTAATGCACACTATCAAACCAGGGGGTGTCTCACCTAGGAGGTCCGTCATCCTGTCGGTGACAGCGCGGGACGCTCTGATGAGCGTGTTGTCACTCTCATCGTACTTCATCTTCATCTCAAAGAATCCTGCAGCGAAAGAAATGGCAGTCTTTCACTGAATGAATCAAATAAACACTGTAATAACACTGAAAAGCCACAGCGAGGTGCTGTAGTAGGTGGGTTGTTTTACAGCATGCACAAATAATAGGTGAATTAATTCCCGTATTATTGGTTCACAGTATTTACGGCAGCATAAAAAGGTACTGATGCTAAAACAAAAATTATGAAAATAAACATAACTTCAAGTTTTGCCTACGCAATATACAAACTGTCCCTGGGCCAATATTTTCACCCGACCAAACAGTACTAATCAGCAGTGTTGTTTCCCTCACTAATGTGCACAATATTGACTAAATTGTAAAAGCCCCAGACAGCACAGGCAGGACGACTAGAGAAATGTGCATTCCACTAAACTCTTGCAAACCGTTGAACTGTGGGTCTTCAAATCAAATTACTACTCAGCAATTTCATTCATTTTCCTCTTATGTCACATATTCAAAGGCTCTGGTTTTACGCTAGTAAGCTCAGACGTCAGGTCACTTCCTGTACATGCGAAAGAATTATGGTGCACTAGTTAATGGCTGACTTTAAGTAAACAACAAAGGAAAAAGAGATCGCTTCCTCCTTACGGTTGAAGACCAAATTGTTGTCTTTGAAGTCCTTCCACTGCTGGTACCATTTTGAGTCTTTGTGAAGAACCATGCCCATTGCTTCCCTGAAGTGCACACAAAGGAATGCTTCAAAAGGAGGGAAACAGGTGTTCCTGTTGACTTGCTGCATCAAGCTGACAAACACAACACTACATCAAGTGTACTTACTATCTAATTAACGGGAGGTTAAAAAAAACACGGCGATTTGAATGAATACTCACCAGTGCCTCTTTTGGGAAACAAAACTGTAACGCTTTGCTTATTTCTGCGAAACAGAGGTTTCTCTAATAGCGCTTGGGATAAAGTCGGTACCTGGCCAGATGAGACTCTCGGCTCTAACAAAATCTCAGCTTTAAGCTGCCTTTACTCCTTTCTTCTCCCAGATTGTGATTAAGCTATACGAGGCCATTTAAGTGGTATCAGCCATCTGTGGACATGAGAGGGTGTTCCCCTCCCACTGTCACGGTATAGTAGAGGGCACTCACGTACTCGTTGGCCTCAAAGACCTTGCTGTCGTCTCCCGCCCCCTTGGAGGAGAACTCACTCCTCTTCCGGAGCCTGGCAGGCGGCCGATAAGGGCCGGTGTGACCCAGGTCACCGATCTCCTGCTTCACGCTCTCCATGCCCTGAACACGGATGAACACGCAGCAGATGAGTTATAATTTTGAAACTACAGTAGTAGTAGTACAAATTATTTTCACAAAAATATTTAATTGTGTATATTGCTGTTTCCCTACATTTATTAATAATAATTAGTAGTTTATATGCACTAAATATGACACATTATTTCAATAAGAGAGCAGTGCACAAAATTAAGTGAATATAATTGATTAATGAGCATTTTTACCTCTATTTGTTTGAACTTTTTCTGTTGTCTTAAGATTCAGTTCATCTTTCAATGACACACTTCTCAGTCTTTTTAAGCACTAAGGGTTATGCTGCAATGTATAAGTGTCTTTAGTTTATTCATGAGAAACAATATGCAAACATTGTCGTTCAACTTCTGGTAAACAAGGAAATGTATTTGCATCATGGTGTGCGCAGTGAGTCCATACCTGTGATATCGCTCTGAACGCGCCACTCTTCCCCAACTTCTCTCCACTTTTAGAGACGGACTCTGCTGAATTCTTAGCTGTTTTGGCTGCTTCTTCCATCCCATCTTTGATTTTCCTACCTATTTCTGTACGACTAACCTCCTCCAGCCCCTGTGCACGGGCACAGACACAAATAATTGTAAAGCCGGGTGGATCAACTTGAATAGGTTACCGATCATATGACAATCAAAAAAAAAAGACGGGATCTGATTGAAATACTACACGTTCACCTCTTTAACGGTCTCAGAGAAGTTTCCAAACTTCTTCTTGAGAACGTCGGAGGTCTTCACTGTTTCAGTTTCTATTGTTTTCTGGGGAATAGAGAAAGGGGACATTGGCAAAAACTAACACCAGCTTTTCATAACAAAATAGATATTGCACAATACTGTAAGCGGCCAAATACTAACGTATTTTCTTCGAGCTTGTTTCAATGCATCCGACTCTTCCAATTTCTGGGCCTCCTCTCGGAACTTCTTGATGCTGTCTTTCATTTCCTTGTTCTTATTTAGCTCCTGCTTAATGTTGTCCAGAAGTTCCCCAAGGAAACCCTTTCTGCTGCCTCTCTCCCTGGACATATACCGTACCTGCAGGAGACGTGACTGAGGCCCCTAGTTGGTACGAATAAAAAACACAATTTCATCATTCATTCCATTAATTTACTTCTTCTTATCAAGACATCTTTATAGACTTTAGGTAGGAAGCAAATAGAATAAATAGTAAAAACAGCAGGAGCACATTTTGATAGGTAGGCGACATGGACTTAATAAAAGAAGCTGATGTTTCAGCAAAGGCGTTCTTCCTTCTGTGTTGTTAAAAAAGAAAATCTATGTTGGGTACTTGTCAATTTGAAGTGGTCGTGAATAAATGCACTCATACAATAGTTCTGCAATAAATCCTATGATGTTCAGTCAGAGTAGCTAAAGTAGTTGATTGGACTTCAGCAGTATTCTCCCCATTTATAGGAATCGTAACTGAAACACGTCGCTGCACAACTCAACAGCACAGAGCTCCTAATCAGCTCTGACAGGGACTAAACCTATAAGAAACTGTTGTACTGTTTTGACTTTACTGTAGCGTGAGTGGCTTTTGATTACGATAACAAAAATAGAAACACAATATGGAAGAAGCTGAGTGTTCGTACCTGTGAAGAACACGTGATGACCCCACGTATTCTGTAGACATTGAGTCTGTTGTGAAGCAGCAGGTAAGACGAGGGGAATGCTACCGAGCATCTTCTTAGAAAGATCTATAGTCACACAAACAAAATACAAGGCCCCCTCAAACAGACCGCGATAACCACGCAGCAAATTATGGAGTTTGCTAGAATGCCTACGTTAGGTTGTTATAACGTTAAGCGCTAGTAGATAGAAAACATTATCGGGCTTGTATTCTAACAATACACGTTTGTTCCAGATATTGACGTTGTCCTACAACAGTTTAAATAAGCTCGACACCAGAAGTCAATGAGCTAAGTTGGCTAACGCTACGTTATCAGCCACGAAAGACCGAGGCTCACAACCACCAATGTAACCGGAAACTTCAAAAACTGCGTGTTTCCTTATATTTTAAATAAAATGCCAATACTTGACGGCTCAAAGTCTCAGCTACTCACTTGGTAACACTGACACAAGGGGCTCGCCATCTTGAATGCAATGCCGGTGACCTTCTTCCGGTGATGACCTTTTACTTCCGGGAGTGTAATTGTGAGCGGGAATCCTCCCGTGCGCTTTACCTCCAAATGTTGCTAATGCTCGCCTCAATAAACTGCACAGGATGACCCGCTTCATCCTCGTAAACATGGCCAATGTTACTTAGTCATAAATGTGGCACAAGTACCGTGACCACAAGATAGCTAGGTGGAGTGGATAACCGCCATCTAGTCCATTAATAAGAGGCAATGCAATTGAAACAGAAAAAAGTACTCATTTCAAATACTGGAGGTTTATTTATCAAAACACCTTACAGAACAAAAAGGCAATGACAGGTGAACCAGGACAGGAAAACAAATTAAAAGGGGTTATTTGGTCTCTAAAAACAAAAACATAATCAAAAACTAAAAACACTCACTGTGGCAAAAAAAAAAAAAAAAAAAAACTAAAATATGTTTCACTCTTTGAGTAACTAACAAACCAAGTGAATACAATATGAATAGCCTAAAGGAAATTTATAGGATACATAGCGCTTGGGCTTTCGTGGACTAAATTAATTGTCATGATATGCAAACAGACCACTTATGCATTTCTATCAATCCTAACATCAATTTCTCTTCCATTCAGTCGATAGCCATTCATGGTCCGGCAGACACGCTCAGCAGTTTCGGGGGTGTCGAAGCGCACCACACCGCAGCCCTTGGACTTTCCGTTTTCCATTTTAATATCAGCATACTGAACCATACCTGCAGAAGGAGGAACACCAATGAAATTAGTGCGTATAATGTCAAATTTTACCCAGCACTTGCCAACTATGACTACTCTTACCGCATGTGTTGAACGTATCCTTCAGCATCTTCCAGTTGAAGTCAAATGGCAGCTGGAAAACAATTTCAAATCCGTTACAACCAAATACAGGAGCTAGTCCAACAACAGCCTTACTACCCTCAAGATGAATACTTACATTTCTGACAAATATCTGGCATCCCTTTCTGATATTGCTTCCTCCAGCTCCAGGCCCTCCGGCTCCCGCAAAGGAATTCCCGCCGAATCCACGGTCTAACTCAGCGGTGCGGTCAAACTGACCACCAACACCTCCAGACCCCATCCGTTCCATGCCAGAGCTCATGCGGTCAATGCCACCGGCAGGGAAGCGGTCGAGCCCTCCAGTGGAGCCGATGCGGTCGAATCCGGTGGGCATCCTGTCAATCCCAGCGTTGCCCATGCGATCCATACCCATCGGGGAGCCAAAGTCTAGTTGGGATCCCATGCGATCCAAGCCAGACGGGCCTAGGCGGTCAAACCCAGCTGGGGCGAGGCGGTCCATGCTGGAGCTCATACGATCCAGACCCGGTCCGAGCCTGTCCATGCTGGGCCCTAGCCGGTCCATCCCTGCGCCCATCCGGTCAAAACCAGAACCCAACCTGTCCAGGTCAGACCCGCGTTCCATTCTGTCCATGCCCATCCGATCCATCCCTCCCATGCGGTCCATGTTTCCTCCCAGGCGGTCCATCCCAGAGCTCATGCGGTCCATACCCAGAGAGTTTCCTGTCAAAGTGAGCAAACAAAGAAAACGGTCAGAGCTGACATGAAAACATAATCAGATTTTAACTATTTAAATTTAAGTTTAATTTAGCAAAATCCTGAAAATACTAACCCATTCCTCTTTCAAAGGAGTCACCAAAATTATTGCGAGACATTCCCATTTCATTTCGCCCAAACTCCCTTTCAAAAGCACCACCAATTCCACGGTCCATCTCTGGCAATGCAAGAGATTAAACCATTAGAAACAGCCTGCAAAACGTGAACGTCTTCCACGCCTGCGTCGGCGAGCTCAACGCGTCTCCTTACCGTTCATTCTGCCCATGCCCGAAGAACCAAAACGCTCCATGTTGTTCATTCCGCCGAAGTTGTCCATTCCTTGAACAGAGAAGAAGAAAGTCTTATAACAGAGACTGATGGACAGGCTGGGTACGGTACCATTATAGAAGGCTCGGAAGTTATGGTGACTCAGATCCCTGCAACGTATAGCGGCTCAAAACATCAAGTGAAATTGTATACAAATGTTTCTGACCAACAATACAACCATACAGGGACTTTAATCTCCTAAATCCCAAAGCCCCCTCTGGAGAGGGCTGGGAGAAGACATAGCAAAGAACTGCTGTCTCAATGAATTCACTAAAAAAAGTTTTTTTTGAAGTCACATATCATTAAACAGAAGGACCTGTGTCATTAAAAAAAAAAAAAATCTGAGCAGAGGCCTAAAAAATGGGCGGGTTTTAAGATGTTAAGTAAAAACATTCAGTTCATACCTCCTCCACCACCGTTGCCAGCACCGCCTCCACCACCTCCTCCTCCTCCCATACGACCGCCCATGTTAGCAAAGCCCATTCCATCCATTCCTGCAAGTTAAAAAAAAAAAAAAAAGTGATAAGCCACTGACCAGATGCCATGTTGAAAAAAAAAAGTTTATTGAAGTGTATTCCTATTTTAATTAGTTTAACTAAAACCACTAGAGCTAGTTACCTCCAGGCCCGATGTTGCCCATTCCTCCTCCAGCACCTCCTACACCACCACCACCTCCTCCTCTATTGAGCTGGGTAGCATCAATGGGCTGGCCACCAGGTCCCAGGCCCAAACCAATACCACTCAAGCCACCTGGGAGGAGAAAATGGGTTCAGGACCAACATATTATCTGCTAAAAGGGTACGACTTTACTTTATACGCAATATCAGGTTCAAACTGAAGCAACCAAGTTCCCCTTGCTTAAGTAGTCTACTTACGGGGAAGAGCAGAAGCAGCTCTTTCAGGGGGTCCAAAATCCTTGGGCAGGGATTTCTCGTCCTGCAAAAGCAAACAAACACATTCAGACTGTGTTCTTCACATTTAACATGAACCGATGTGCCACGAGCCTTAAGAAACATACCAGTTTGACGTGCATGACTCTATTGAATAGCAGCTGCCCATTAAACATAGCTGTAAAGTCATTAAGGAAAACGTACCAGGGACATCTTGAAACAATGACTTCTATTGAAATAACAGTATACACATGCAAAGGGGTCCCATCCAACATTTGCTCCGAAAAAAAGGATACAGACAGCTTGGACTGCTTCAATGGGCATATCAAATGTTACGGTTCCCATGCCTCTGCTCTTTCCATCTTTGTCCTCCAGAATGTCAGCCCTCACGACCATGCCTGCCATGCTGAATACCTCTTTCAACTTCTTCCAGCCCACTTTGTAGTCGAGCTGTAAGTACATGAGACAGTTTGTTAGATGGTTCACCTGACAAAAATGTAAAAAAGTCAGACGTAACGAAAGTTTCTCACCATATCTTAGATTACATTAACAGGTGTACAAAGTAATTCAAATCAAAATTCAAACAAATTTACAATTAATTTGCTGCCATTGTTTTTTTTAATTTTAAGAACAATGAAAAGACTCACATTAGCCACAAAGACAGTGCTTCCAATCCTGCCAGCCTGCAGACCATGTATGATCTCGTTGGGGATGTTGGGGTTGTTCATCAGGCTCGGGGGAATGTTGACCATGGAGCCATTTGGTCCGGGGCCCATTCGCTCCATGTTCATGCGCTCCATTCCTCCCATGCGCTCCATTCCTCCCATGCGCTCCATGTTCATGCGCTCCATTCCTCCCATGCGCTCCATTCCTCCCATCCCGCCCATTCCACCGTGGCCTCCTGGATGTCCTCCACCTGGAGTCTTGTTCATCTCTCTCTGAGCAATCACGCCATCGGGATCCTATCAAAAACGCATGAGAATGTGAAGCAATATTCAACTGACATTTTGCTCTCTATATGGATTTTGGTAATTTGTTCTGAGCCTACCTCTTTCACTTTTAAGGGGCGTCCATTCAGGTTGTGCTTATTGACCTTCTCCACCGCTTTCTTCATTAGCTCTTCAGTCCTAAACTCAACCACGCTGATAAAAAAAAAAAAATGTAGGATATAGATTGATTCAGCTCACAGGATATTCTTGATATCGCAAATAAAATGTTTGCAAGGTAAAAAAAGGAGGAACTACTTACGCACAACCCTTTATTGATGGGACAAAGGAGACACCAGAACAGGCCGCACAAAAAGTAGAGAACAATTCAAATTAGTTTAAGTGGTGTTAAAATAAGTTTAAATTGATGAAAAATGCAAAAAAGACAATTTCATGCACAATCACAAGTTCATCAAACCTACAGCCTTGGCCACAACTCTGCCTCCAAATGAATTTACTCTTCTACAATCTGTTCCCAGTCACTAGCACAATGCAGGCAGGTATGGTGAATATTAAAGAGTATTGTTCCCCAACATCCAAAGGGCAGAAAATCCACAGTGAGATAGGATTCCCCACTACTGAGATATTGGAGGTAACATTTCCAGTGAAGCTGTTCTACGGAATGAGTTACATTTAACCATCATCTACCAGCCTTGTAACAACCTCTTGCAAACTAGACCTTTAGTTCACGAGGAGCGAATCCAGCAACCAAAGGGACTTTGTCACTCAGATACTGCAATCCCACATGATTGGCTACAAAGAAAGCTGAAGTCCTTTTATAAGAGCATCAACCCTCGGGATGACATCAAGTCAGTGTCACAAACGACACCAAATAAAAACACGCCTCCAGCATGTCACCATCTCACACACTCCCACCAGAGTACTGAAGCTGAACAATTTCCAACAATAAAATCAGACACCAAAGCTGACAAACAGAGGTTTGTCTAGGATTATTCATGTTTTATTTGTATGTATTTGCACTTACCCTCGATTTGCCTTCTGCGTCCATTAAGTGTTCCACGTACGTTACCTCACCCACTACAAATCAGATTCCAGAGACGACACACACCAAGGGGAGAGAAGCCGAGAGAACAATGGGGGTTTAGAGCAGACACAAGTAGGGTGGCCGGTGACAGCGAGCTCAGACTGCCATTCCTTCGCCTTCCCCCAGCACCTCAGCAGCAGCAGCACAATATGGTACAGGTCTACAAAAAGCAAGCTTGTGTCTTTATTGGAGAAAAAAAAGTAACACCTCTTAGCATGTCCTTGTTGAAATTCTCCCGAAACACCAGAAGCAATAGACTGAGGACAACAACTGTTGAAATGGCACTAGGGCTGCATATTTGGATCGAACACCACATTCTGTCTGACGATAATTGACTCAATAATTTCAAGGAGGTAAAACCTGTTCAATGACTTTCCATTGCAAACCTGTACATACTTTTTCGAATGTCGCCATTTTAAAAACGTCAGGCCAATGCAACAATGCAGTCGCCCATCAACTGAGAAGAAACCTACTGCTTGGAACTAACCATAATCTTAATAAAGGCAAGCCCTTAGGAGACAGAAAACTCCTCTAGAGGCAAACATGTTCTTAAAATGGACCTGTTCCTTAAAAACGCACAATATCAGAATTTTGATTCAGCATCGACCACCCTGATCACGTCTGTTCAACAAATGGACATCAGTGACCAAACCTCTAGAGACAAGGACAGTGCATAAGATGTTGCTTCATTTTGTAGACCTGTACCCCGAAGAAAAATCCAACGCATAGCCGTGCTGGCACAACATGGAGATCTGCTGAGAAAACATTTGCTTGTCAAGGTCACACCTAAAAGAGAAAATGCAATTTAACTCCACAGTCAGTTGTTATCAAACGAATACCAGGCACGCCTTCTGAAAGGGATTGTACCTTTAACACATGCTTTAATATAAAGTGAATGCCAATTCAGTGCATTACTTATGATATAGCTAAGGCTTTTCCAATACCCCATAACTACATGAGTAAAAACACATGTAAATCCGTATTGTACATTGAAAGAATATAAGGCGAATCCCTGTTGAAAGTTGCTGCGCCACACAAATGATTGTCATTTGACACGGTCTCCAAAAGATTTACCCTTTTCACAAATCTTAGAGATCTTAGGTTTTAAACATTAGTTACATCTTGCAACTTTAAAAGTGACTCGTCCCTCGTCACTAGACAAATATCATTACATTTTGTAATGCATGTTCTTCATGGATTTCCTGCGGGAAAAGCATCAATATGCTGTGATCCCGGGCCATTGGATTTTCATAGTAGTGGACCAGCTTAGCACGTATACAAACCCCACTTCACCAAAACCACAATAGCTTTGAGTAATCTCAATGGAGAATAAATGTTCATTCTAACATCCACTTGTACAAGTCTGCAGCAACTGCTGAGTGGACGGACCTCGTCCAAACCGTGGTTCCAGATAACTCCCAGGAGATCTCAAGCAACATAGCACGACTAGGGTTTCTGCACAAATCCCAGATAGCCCATCAATAGCTCCAGAGGTCATATAAACTGACCATGGAGGCTGCATACTGCTGTCAGGTCCATAGTGGACTGACTCAATCCCATATTCAAACACCTTACCTTTTTCTTTCATCAGGTCTTTGAGAGCTTGCCATTTGACATCGTATGGGATGTTGCTGACAAAAACGCGGTATCTTTTGTTGACGTTTCCATAGGGCTCATATCGCCCTCCTCCTCCACCTCTCTTCTGGGGCCTCTCCTTCCTGCTTGAATTGGGCTCATGTTTAGCTTTCCCGTTCACTTCTCTGCATAAAGAGATCAGTAAATAATGATTAAAGAGGTTTGTATGAGCCAGTTCAGCAAGGCATTAAATCTAGCATAATTAAAATGTAAGCCTTTATATTAATTAACTGCCACATCTCCTGGCCGACTAAAACTCCAAATTTGCGGCGCTATTTTGAGTTTAGAATTGCTCCGGTAGAGCGACAAAAACTACGCCATTAGCTTAAATAACGTTAACTAACTGTTGTAAAAATACAAATATCCATAGATTGAGTGCTTAGAATTGTTATTAAAGAAGAATAAAGTGGTTACAACGGTCTGAACAACGATAATAAGCCTACAATGGCAACTGCACGTCCGCCGCATGGCTAGGCCGCTCCCAAGCCAGAACTTTAGTAGGCCCCGTACTACCGTTACTCAAAATAATGATTTAGTATGGAATGCCTTAAATTAAATTGCGCACGAATGTTCATGTATTGGACGTTAAGGAGTAACTTGAAGTAATCGGGAAATATTTAAACTGTATCGTTAGTTATCGTTACGTTGGTTTCGGGGCCTCCTAGCAGCGGGGAAATAACGTTATCATAACTTTAACTTCACAAACATTGCGGACTTAATCAAAGGCCTCTAAAAGAAAACTAAATGGCGGGGGGGGGGTATTTATACTTGCTGGTCGGTTCTACAAGATTTACGTTTATCTGAATCATTTCAACTAGTTGTGTACCTAGCTAACGTTAGCAAGCTGGCTCGAACAAAGGAACCTCGATGAATGGGCTTACCCTGGCGGAGGTTGCTGCTGCTGCTGCTGCTGCTGCTGCTGCTGCTGCGGCGGCGGCTGCGTCTGCTGCTGCTGCGGCGGGGCTGCTTGTTCGATAACGTCGGTCTTTTCAGCCTGCTCGGTGGACATCTTCTCGTTTTAGTGTCTTGCTAAATTATGTGTTAGCGGAGGCTCTCTTCGATACTGTTTAAGAAACACCCGAACGTAGTGTAAAGCGTAACTACGCCAAACACCTCTGCGACTGAAACAAACGAAAATGGCGGAGAGACCAGGAACAACGAACGCTCGGATTATTTAAACTAGGGAGAAAATGCTCTACATCCGGTGTACTTTAAAAAAAGTAAAGGCCGTATAATAGAGATTTTCAGAATAATGGTTGTCAGGAATGCAGACAAATAAGCCTACAAAAACATTTAAATTTAACAAACTACTTATAAAAATGCATTTTCGTTGTGTGTGTGTGTGATTAAGAACCCGTCATTGTAACCGTCACCATCACATTTTAATTCTGATCCGATGTAGTGTCAAGATTGACCGAGTAACTTTTTGTGTACGGAAAAATGGTGGTATTCCCATATTTTCGTTTTATGTTTTTTACTGTAGAACGAACTATCAAAAGGTACCCGGACCAGAAAAACTAACGTAATGGTACAAAATTCCAGGGATTTGGGATGCTGTACGATGGAATGAGTTTGTTTATATAGTATGCCATATATAATCCCAGGAATCAAAGCAATTGCCATAAGTATGCAATTGCTTTGATATATATATTACCAAAAATAAATATCACTAACCAAAATCAACTGTTATAGTGTATTGTTTTACAAAAAAGTGTCACTTGATTTCTGCAGCCGAAGCATCATTTGAGCAATTTCATCATCAAATGAATGGTGCTCCTAATCTGTTTCTTTCATTTATTGGTGTAACTTTTTTCTGCATTGAGATCTGTAAGCTCTGATATGTTTTATAATGAATATTGTATCAGCCCTGGCTCAGATTTATACAAACGACGATGAAGCTGCAGTGCCCCGCCAGACCTTTCGGAGGCGCTAGTAAATTACAGAGTTGTGGTTGTAGCGTAATCAGCGGGAACGGAAGTACTGTCGGTTTAGTTGCTAGCTTCTCACCTAGCCTTAACAATAGCTTGTGAATATTTTCCTACTGTGTCCATAGATTTCGTGTGCTGTTTCGGATTATTACAATACTTTATTTTACAAAACAGTTATTTGTTTTTTGTGGCTCTGTATACATTTAATTTAGCTTAAAAATGACAACTTTAGCGTTAGCCTTTAGCTAGGAGCGTGTTTGCTGGGCAGTACCGCTTAACTGGGTTGACGCCAGTGAACGGATAAACAGTGTTTACTTTTGACAGATTGCGTGAAGTGTTACTTAAAGACATTTTAAGCCATGGGTACCGGTGCCGATGTCAGGGATATTCTGGAGTTGACTGGAGGAGAAAATGACGGCCCCATCAGCAAGAAAGATCTCATCAATTCGGACAAGGTAAGAGATAACGTTAACTTGAATCAAAACGGCTACCCGTAATGGTTCATTTTATTTCATTTACCCACATTTCAGTAAACATTCAAATAATTTTACAGTCCGCGGAACTCTAAAACACTAAACATGCCATATGAAATGAGGGATATTAAGACAACTGAGTAAACGTTATGAATTGTTAGTTTGTGATTGAGTATTACTTGTTCTCAGGAAATAAATAACCGTTTTCCTATCTTCTGTCTCAGAAAAAAACCAAGAAGGCAACGGAAACGCTGACTTTCAAGAGACCTGAGGGAATGCACCGAGAGGTCTACGCTTTGCTCTATTCAGATAAAAAGTATGAGCTTTATTTGAGTCATTCTTATAATTAACATACCACTGAATCGAGTCTTGTGTGCTAGAGCCACTTTACCCATTGCTACAGCTATCACGTTGCCCGAGGTAGGTATAGAATGCAAATTGGGAGGTTTTTCAATCTTCCATTGAAAATCCATTTTTCATCTCTCTTCTGTGATCAGAATCAACGAAATCAAAGAGTGACTTGTTCACAGAGTTAAGCAATAGGAGATCATATGTTAAAGCCAGACCTGAAAAAGCCTGTAAATTCAATGTTTTGCTCCCGGTTTTTGGGATGCCTGTCAGTAATTTTCAAGGAAAATCCTTTACTGTTTATCCCTTCCCTTAGTCTCGCTTACTTTAGATGTGGCATAGTGGTTTGATCTATGATTTTCTGCATGTGCTGAATATTTTTGGCTTGCTTTTAATAGAGACATATTTTTCTTGATGAACACCAGAGATGCACCCCCTTTGCTGCCGAGTGATACTACTCAGGGCTACAGGACGGTCAAAGCCAAGCTGGGTTGTAAAAAAGTGCGGCCCTGGAAGTGGATGCCCTTCACCAATCCAGCTCGCAGGGATGGGGCTATTTTCCACCACTGGAGACGAGTGGCAGAGGAGGGCAAGGATTACCCCTTTGCCCGCTTCAACAAGGTAAGGATGACTGAAGAGTCTGCAAAAAAACACAGGAGTTTTATTGCTACCCATCTTCTATCAACTCTTTCTTTTTCAGGTATACATTGATTACATTTTCGTTTAGTTATTCATTCCGATTCACTGTCCTTTCTGTACCTCTCTGTTTTTGTAGACAGTGCAGGTACCAGTGTACTCTGAGCAGGAATACCAGATGCATCTCCATGACGATGGCTGGACCAAAGCAGAAACGGACCATCTGTTCGACCTGTGCAAGCGCTTTGATCTGCGCTTCGTTGTTGTCCATGACCGTTACGACCACCAGCAATACAGAGTAATCACTTTGCCATTCGTCTCCATCACTCATGTTCCCTCTCACTTGTATGTATGTATTGCAAAACGTTACAGCGCATATTTGAAATGACATTCTCCCATTTATTTTCAGAAACGTTCTGTGGAGGACCTCAAAGAACGGTATTATTGTATTTGTGGTAAACTCACAAAGGTCCGTGCAGCTTCAGGGACCGAGCCCAAGATCTACATCTTTGATGCCGGCCATGAAAGGCGCCGTAAAGAGCAACTGGACAAGCTCTTTAATCGCACACCTGAACAAGTTTGTAACTTGGTTTCTTATCTTGTTGTTTGGACTTTGGCTTTGATATTGCAGTTTTTAATGCAGTTATGCCTTTATTGCAAAAAAAAATTCAACAATAATACTGAACCTTGTAAGATGTTTTCCACCAGTCAGAAATTTTTACACTGCACCTTTCTTGTTTTTCCTGCAGGTGGCAGAAGAGGAATATCTTATTCAGGAGCTAAGGAAGATTGAGACTAGGAAGAAAGAACGAGAGAAGAAGGCCCAGGATCTGCAGAAACTAATTAAAGCAGCTGACACAACCACAGAGTTAAGGCGTGCAGAGAAGAGAGTTTCCAAAAAGAAGCTCCCACAAAAAAGAGAAACGGAGAAACCGGTATGATAAACACTCATACAGAAAGAGCAAAGCACAAGCCAGCCATTTGTATGTGGGAAATGTTTTCCTATAATGAAAGTAGTGTTGAGATTTATCAATGCAATAGTCCACCGAAGGATTGAGATTCAGCCCTGTCCCATTAGTTTGTATGCTGTTGTCTGAAATGAAGTCCTGATCTATCCCATAGTAATGAATAGAATATTTTGACATGTGAAGTCTGTGCAAAGTTTATAGGCTTGTCATTGGCGTGTCTCTTATCAGTTATTTATTTTTCTTTAGGCCGTTCCAGAAACGGCAGGTATCAAGTTCCCAGACTTCAAATCAGCGGGAGTCAACCTACGCAGTCAGAGGGTGAGTACAGCTCACTTAAGACCAGTGAGGAACTAAAAACAATCACAGGCGCAGACCAAACCTACAGTTTTCAGAAATTATCTTACAGCTCTGTATTGAGAACTTATAGTTAGTTCTTCATTGACATTTCTTTTACAAAGACCGTTTTGTTTCAACCTCTATTTATATCAAGAAAGTTTCACTAAAGCTGGACCCTGCTGCTAATATACGCAAGGGACCAGGATGTCTGACTTGAGCATGCTATCTCTCATTAGCAGTGTGATGATACATTCTGTTAGTAACTCGCTTATATCTGTAAGACCTAGCAACGGGGAACTCTTATTCATCTTCAAGACTGATGAGGAGCTGCTGCTCTCTATGTAAAATGTATTAGCTCGGCTAAAGGAGCGGAGTATCCTGCGAGCCAATCAGTCAGACAGGGTTCAGTGGAAAAATACATTTTGATCTGGCCCGTTGAAGTGCATTTCAAACGAATTAAAAGCCCTGAGGTGGAGCTGTTCATCCTGGTATCCACCGCCCTTTAAATCACAACCGTGTGTGTGTGTTGGTGTGTCTTTCCGTGTGTGTGTGTTTGCAATTCAGATGAAACTGCCGAGCTCGGTAGGCCAGAAGAAGATCAAGGCCATTGAGCAGATTCTGCTAGATCAAGGAGTGGGTAAGTGAATTAGCACCAGCAATCTGCATTTTGGACGCTGCAACAGCCTAAAATGGTTATTTGATGTTCTTGGTTTGGCACTTACAGTGCAGCAGGAAAATCTTTAAAATAAACAATAACAACCATTTTTCAGTTATTCAGGCTTATAACACCGGGTTTATAACTTCTGGTTGAAGTTTGGCCAGAGACTTTAGAATTTTATTACATTACAAATCGTCATCTACCAATAAGAAAAAGGCAAAAATGTGATTTGTCCCACATTGAGCCAAAGCTAACAGCAGACTCAAGAAGATTTGTCAACTTAATTCTGGGGTTTAAACATAACTTTCTGACATCTCTAAAATGTGTTACGACTAAAGGGAGCAGCCAGTGTGATTTAATAGCAGGGAGCCTACACATAGGAGCTATTTCTTAACAAACACAATCTTGGCAACAATAAGCTTTAGTCCTGGGGTTGTATTTGGCAGTTTTCTAATGATATGAGATGTTTTATTTAAAAGATGGCTCCTCATTTACAGATATAGAGTAACAAGGACAATAACCCTATCTACTGGTCTTGACAGACAAGCAAAGCTTCAACAATTACCTGAGTTGCATGGTAATTAAAAAATGGGCAGTTTGGGACCACTACATTCATCAGCAGGACCACCATCTTCCACTTACTACAACGACCTGACAAATAACTCCAAACCCCTTTTTGTAAACAACTTTTGTTGGTGTTTCCATAGCAAGCTCCTTACGTTTGTTTTCTGTTTGCCTCTGTGTCCCTGAATCCAGATCTCAACC
This sequence comes from Pungitius pungitius, assembly GCF_949316345.1. NCBI lineage: Eukaryota > Metazoa > Chordata > Actinopteri > Perciformes > Gasterosteidae > Pungitius > Pungitius pungitius. The sequence goes on along the minus strand of NC_084906.1, from coordinate 15,923,575 downwards.
CCATGCCCACAGAGGAGATCGTTCAGATGTTCAATGAGCTGCGCAGCGACCTGGTGCTGCTGTACGAGCTGAAGCAGGCTCACAGCAATTGTGAGTACGAACAGCAGATGCTGCGTCATCGCTATGAGGCCCTACTGAAGACCGGCACCGGCAGCATGTTGGGCGGAACTTTAGGAGCCGGGCCTGCCGCCTCCGCCTCCGCAGCGCAGAGTGGAGAACTCAATGCCACCAACAGCACCGCGGCGTCCACCCCGGGGGGCGAGGCTCCATCCTGGCCCTGTGCCGATGACATCAAGGTGGAAGCCAAGGAGCAAATCATTGATGTTGTAGGAGCACCACTTACCCCCAACTCGGTAAGAATCTGCGCTGAATCGGACCAGAGTAAAAGTGCCTGGTTAAAAAGTATGTTTTTTTTTATCAATCAAGCCATAGTAAGGATGTGACCGTTGCCAAAATCACATCAAATACGTAAAACTTGTGACCATATTTCTTATTTTGTTAAATTGTATGGAAATGGCCACAGTGTAATGTTCAGGCTCATAAACTGGTATTACAAAAATTTGTCTAGATAAGTCAAATGTCAGTGAGGGATCCAGTCAGTGCGATGACACTCACCGCTGATTGGTCTGGCTCCCTCGCCTTTTTAATAAAGTAAAGTTGTATTGGTTGCAGACGCCGTCTTCACGTTCGTTGTGGTCATGCACAGCGTTCACTGTTTGACTGAAGGCGGGCAAACCCTGGCAGGCCCTTTTAAGTGATTGTTTTTGTGTCTCGCATTGCAGCGCAAGCGGAGAGAGTCGGCATCCAGCTCGTCCTCAGTGAAAAAGGTGAAGAAGCCTTGACGAGGAACAGAGCCCCCGCTGTTACCCGTGTGACCGTGTGAGTCACTGTGGTCACCGGGAGGACACACGTTTTATGGTTGGACAAGCGGCACACTGGGGAACGCAACAGCACATTGCTGTTCATTTACGTAGAAGCCCCACTGACCACACACACACACACAACTTTCCCCCTACCGGCGAGACCTCTCCGACACCCCCCCTCCCCCTATCGGGCCTGTCCAGCGTCTTTGTGACAAAGGCAACAACTGAGTGACATTTCATTCCATTACTGCTCGTCTCCTTGCCTCCACCATCGCTCAGCCTTAGATGAGGCAAGATCAACTGTAAATTGCCAGGCTGAGCTAATCGGGACCCGGGGAAGAAGGTGGGAAGGACCGGGTAATTGAAATGAATTGGAATGAAAGAAGGGACTTTGGGAGTGGGAGGACCTCGAGCTGCAGAGCTCATTTGACCTGATGTGAGGCGCTTTTTTTTTGTTGCCTAATCATGCCATAGTGTTTACTGGAAATGTGTTTTGGTGTTAGCCTTTAGTACCCGATGTTGCTGTCCCCCCCCCCCCTCAGCCTGACCCAGAGTGCGTCTCGCCTGATAGACTGTGGTTCCATCTGCTGCCCCGTCTCCCATGTTGGGCAAGTGAGGCTGATGTGTGTTTCTTTGTCCTCAGGTGACCTTAAAGATGGTTTAGTCAATGATTCAATAAACCTCATGGTGTTTTTTTGTTGTTGTTTTTTTTTCTTCCTGCGTGTTATATGTGTTTATGCCACAGTGGTTCCTTTCACATGTCAAGCTTCTGTTGTTTTTTCTTAAACGATATGTTAACTTTGAGGTAATCAGTGTTGAATAAACATTTACCGGGGAGATTGTAGAACCATGACATTTTTACCTTACCTGTCATCTAAGTTAAGTGACACGTAATAACTTCATTAATATGATAATTAAGCAGGGCTCGTTATTGGGTTGGCACAGCCACAGTAACTTCATGAGGTTCTCTGCCCATAATATTGCTAATTGCATGTCAATTATGTCATTAAGCCTGCTTAGACATTCATTTCTATGCTAATTTTTTGCGTTGAAGAGGGGAGTATGCACGCCTTCCGTGGGTGGATGTAGATGTAGATAAAAACATTTCTGGGAGGTGTTTTTTATGTAACCATCCATAACCTAAAACCATTGTTATCATGTGAAGGGTTTAAGATGGTTCAAATGTGTGATCAAACTGAATATAGAGTAATTCTGTTGATTCTATTGAAAGGAAGAAATTGACAGAATATAGACCTTTTTAATAACCTAAAACCTCTGCTTAATCTCAAATCCCTTCAGAGGGTGCCTTTCTTAACTATCATAGCGGGAAACTTCTGTCTTATGTCTTTAATAAGCTCACTACAGTTCCAGAAGTAAACCATTCCACACACTGGAGGTGGTCTGATCGAGAGAGAGAGAGAGAGAGGAAAAGAGTGAGAAAGGGCAAGTAAACATGGGTAAAATGGATTCTGTGTGTCTATATTTCATGTTGAAAATTGGCTCATAAATCCATGGGTATGATCTATGGAACCCGTCGTTGCTTGAAAAAACCTCCGTAAATGTGTAATTTCTCCCTTGACAGAACACAGCCGAAAGGCTATCTTTCTTTTGCTACCTCCTCCCCGCTCTCTGTCTCTCATTCTCGCTCCCTCCTTCCACCAGCCTTGTGTTGGATTAATGCTCCGCTCTCTTCCTTCTCTCCATTCAGGCTCCTCTGATATCTTCTTTTCATCACTGCTCATCCATTTATCAAAACTAGGGCTCTTCTCTCTCTCTCTCTCTCCCTCTCTTATCTCATCTAAACATCTAAACCCATCCTAAGTTATATGGCTGGCATCTTGTAAGATAGGCTGCAGGGAAGTGGAGGTTATTAATAAATACTAGTTCGAAATTGAAAATAGTAGGTGGGCAGGGGAGGGGACGCCTCACCGGCCATGTGTGAATGATAAAGACTTCCCCCCCCCCCCCCCCCCCCCCATCTGCCGCGCAGGCCTACACTGTACCTTCTGCAACACTGATGTGAAAAGCATGAGGCAGAACCTGCACGGCGGAGTGTCTTATAATGTGCTCGTGATGGCATTGAGATGGGATCTCTTTATCAAGGCCCGGGCTGAGGCTTTAATCACGACCTAAGAGGTGCGCCGGCTGTTTATCATAATTGAACTGTATCCAGGCTAATCGCCGGCATACGTCACTGTCGAGGGAGGGGGGCAGGGGGTGGGGGGGCGCTCGGGCCGCACCGCCGCCGCTGGTGATTGAACACACAGTTAAGAGAAAAGATGTGTACCGAGGGACATAAGGCAGGAAGAGGCAGGTAATAGCAGATGTGATAGAACGCTGTTCAAATACATGACGCCTCGAGGCAACCGCTGATGTGACAATGATTAGATTGTCGATGGCTCCTTCTTCTTTTTTTTTTTACCCATCGCGTCTCATACAATCACTGAATACTACGCAGGGGGAAGAGGGACCGCGTCTTGATAATCCGCCTCCCCAAGCTGGGGATGGAGCGCCTTCCTTATGGGCCGTGACGAATGTCCAAAACAGACTTTCACCCGTGTGTCCCTCTCTCGTCTCCATGTTTCTCACTTTGACTTTCACCTCCTCCTATTTAGGTCACCTTGAGTGAGGGAACTTTTAATCATTGTTCCACATCGAACTCACCTGTGGCCTCTGGGAAGCTGGGCTGCAACAAAAGGGGAGGGGAGTTGAAACCGCAGGTTGGAAGAAATCACAGCTGCCCACAGGGCTGGACAGTGGAAGTCATTTCCACTGGATTCTTTTTTTTCTTTTCTGCTGGTTGGGGGAAGGCTTGCTGCAACACAAACCCAATCACTGGCACTAAACAGTGCTTACAGCTAGGCATTAACCCCACTGTCCACCCGCCACATTAAAGCCCCGGGGAGGCCAAAGAGAGCGGAGTGGAGTACAGCGGACTAAATCTAGACTTCCTATTCCCCATCGCCGGGCCGCTCTCAGAACAGCTCCAGGTTCCAAGGTGTCCTTCCTTGAAAAAGAAGCGACTCGGTAGAACCGTTTTGAAAGAGAAAAAGTTATTTTACGAGGAGAGATTATAGAGTATAAAAAAGACGAATGTGGGTGAATGTTAGTTCCTTGATACACGCAGATGTGGATCACTCTCTGGATACATCACATGTTTACCCATACAAAGAGATTTTAAAACCAGGTACTGGAACGCACAAATATTGTGAAGGTTTGCCTTAAAGCTGTGCAGTCTGAATGTATGCATGTCTATTCCTCAGCTTTTACGTGCATCCATGTAGTTTGACTTTTATTGGATTGCCGGTGTGAGGAGGTTCAGGTCAGAGCTGCGATTGCATGCAGACTATAAACGGGACCGGGTTGGGCGGATCAGCTTCACTCAGAAACAAACCAGTTGGATTTGATTTGTCAGGGAGAGACAGAGAGGCCTCTGAACAACGTGTGACAGAGTTACCTCGGCTAACCAGCGTTAGTGAGTGTCCCTCTCTTCACCTGCACAAGCGCAATTCCCACAAAGAAAAAAAAAAATCCAATTTACCATGCGGATCCGCAGCTGTCACGGCAGGGGAATTAAACATTACCCATAACTCACCGGGGGGGGGGGGGGGGGTTGCTGAGCAGGTCAGCGGATGGCAGGTACGGTAACATCACTCTGGGGTGCAATAACAAAGGGCTTTAACCTCTGACTCGTTCTCCGGGGGGCCGCTGGCACAACATCATCCGAACTAACAGCAGCTGTTTAACAATCTCTGGTCGACTTGACGACTCGGCTTGCACACCTCGCCACTCGTCGCTCATGTGCCTCCCTAACACAAACAGGAAGACGTGGATGGGTGGGGGTGAGGGTGGGGGGGATGTCAGTGTAAATGCAATGTGTTTCCACCCCGCTGGGTCCTGCAGGGCCTCCTGTGATGCTTCATGGGGGGAGGTGGAGGTGGAAGGGGAGGCGGGGGGGGGGGGGGTGTGAGATCCTGGAGCTGCCAGCATCCCGGTGTCATCACCCACACAGGCTGCCTGCCTGGCTGGCCCGCCACCACCACCACAGCCTCAATTACCTGACTGACGTTTCATTAGCGCCTGCAGCTGATCCCGTGGCTGAGAGGCAGTGGGGCGCAGAGGAGCACGGAGCTGGAGCTAGAGAGAGAGAGAGAGAGAGAGAGAGAGAGAGAGAGAGAGAGAGGGAAACGGGGAGGGGGGGGGGGAGGCTTCCACGCGTTACATGCGCTGAGAAGTCACAGAACAGCCACTCACCGCGTCGTGGTCATTTAGCACACACGCTCTTATCGAGCTGGGCTGAGGGGTAGCGAAATAGAGCGGGTCTGGGTTCTATATTGTGTCGCCCGTTCAAAGCTGACATTTTTGAATTGTTTGTGCAACTGACAAGTGTGTGTGTGTGTGTGTGTGTGTGTGTAATACAAGGTTGCAGCTTTGTCAATGACAAAAAAAATCAGTCAGGTGCAGCGTACTGATCAGAGCGACTCGCCTCGCCTTACTCTGGGAATGCTTACACGTGTGGAACCATGCGTTTGTGGCGGTGTGTCCCTGTGCACGTACCTGGGTCTGATGTGTGTGGCTCCTCGATCCCTGGGGTTAGTGCAGGCCATGTCAGAGATGATCCAGGGCGGAGCTGAGGAGGCTTAGTTAGACCCTCGGCCTGAGCCTCTCCACAGGGCCCACGCTTGACTGGCCTCTCCTTCCCATTTGTCATCCTGGGCCAGTAAGACCCCCGGAGAGATTAGGGCATAGCGGACAGACTGGAGTAGCAGGAATAAGAGGATCAGTTAAGCTATAAACACAGACAAGTTTGTGTCTCTCCCCCACTCTGGTGCTGTGACAGTTTGTAACGGCTGTCAAAAGTTCCCTACGTGTCGTACGTCTTCCTTTTTAAAGGACACAGCAGGTACAGGAACTTCTGTCGGTCGGATCGCGTGGCGCGTGCGGCGAGCGTGCGTGCGGCGAGTTGGACATTAAACTGGACAGTTAACTGTGTCGACCCACGGTGACCCGAGTTAATGAACCGTGAACCAATGCAGAACAGAAAATGCAAAGGTTTGCCCGTAATTAGAGTTCTGTGACACAAAGACCATCAGTCAAATCCTGAGAGCTCCTTCATTTGCATGTTTTTGAATATTCTACTTAATTATGCAAAGGCAAGAGTGAGGTAGGCGAGAAGTTTTAAGAAAGCATCATAAAGTCCCTATTAAGAGCAGGAGGGGATTAATGACAGTTAATATGAGGGCAATCAAACATTTAATGCAAAGGCCCTCCTGCAGGCAAACAGTATTTAAATGAGTCAATTAGGCATTCATTATCTACAAGGCCATAAGTGGAGTCGGATCTGCATTAATGTTGGTGCAGAAATTCACTCTCCTCTAAGGAGGAACTAATGAAATATAAAAAAAAAAAAGTTAACAACTTAGACATGGCAAATGTACAAATATTGATTGCTAGAGGGGTGGTTACATGTTGTCGTCAAATCAGGCGAGATATCCACTGGAGATTGTCTCATAAATCATAATTATTAAGTTAGCATGATCTCTCCTTCCAATTAGTTATGTAGCATTGTGGATTTAAAATGAGAGAAGGGGAAGCCCCTCAATTGTCTGTTTTAAATTCACATCAAATCCCGAACATGGATATCTCCACTGTTAGTGCCACTAAATTATTTTTTACAAGACACCACCTTAAAATAAGTAGTTTACACAAAAACATAGGTATTCTGCATAGGATGACTTGAATAATGTACCAAACTATGCAGATATATCATTGTCAGGAGCTCCTCCCTCCTCTTCCCCCGATCCTTCTTTCTTTTCCTCTCTACGTGTCTAAACCTCCACTCTTGTCACTTGCTCCAGCACACAATTACTGTGTGTGATTGCTATCAGGCGGGACGGTCGGGGAGCCTCCCAAATTAGGGCCTAAATAGGATTTCCTACATGGCGAAGGGCACAGGCCTGGACATGGTAATGAAAGCCTATACATCACAATCAGGCCGACAATCCTATTCATACTGCAACACATTACTCTCACTCCTCATAATTATAGAGGGGTGACAGACGGGCCTGTGAGGCATGGTGGAGGAGGCGCAAGAAGTGAGGAGGAGGCGAAGGTTGGGGAGGGGAGGGAGGGGAGGGGGGGGGGGGGGTTACTGGGATGGTGGCTGAGCAGTGTCACAGTTAGTTTCGAGTGGCTTCTTCTCTCCCCACCTCTGTGATCTCTTGATACCCGGAGTGACCGGATTAGGGGAGGGGGGGGGGGAGTCCACTGGGTTCAATGCTAGCTCCAGTGTGCCGTCCGGCCGCCAATACACCTGTCTAATTACACAAAACTGTTCTAATTTGGTCACTTTCCCCACTGATCTTCAGATTCTTTCACTGGGAGACTGACCACGTCTTCCATCAGACTGAATACAGGCACAAAACACATTGCCTCACACAGAGCGGGGAGATGAGATGTGAGGGGAGGGGAGCTTTGCGATCAATACCATGAGCAGGAATCAGCGATGGGGAGAATAAGACAATGGCCTATCAGATTGAGGTTGACTTCTCCTTGTATGTGTGGCAAGCCTGTGACAAAAGATTGGTCCAGAAATCCGATGGCACTCGCCGACAGAGGAGAGAGAGGGGGGGGGGGGGGGAGAGGAGACAGATGAAAAGAAAGATTGCTAATGCTCTTCAAGCAGGCATTTTAATCTGTGACAGAGGAGGGATTTGGTGAAAGCCATTATCACACAGCTACCCCCCCCCCTCCACCTCCCTCCCTCTTCTATTCTGATAAGACAACCTTATCAGACCGCTTGGGGGAGAATGTGCATGTGTGTGTGTGTGTGTGTGTGTGTGTGTGTGCGGCCGTACCTTTGCATATGTTTGTGTTGTAAAATGGGATATTCCAAATGCGATTCATTGGACCTCAGAAAACCCTACTCCAGTGATTTAAATCACCTTAAGAACTCACTCAACGGTAAGCACCCTAAAGCGGATTCACATCACAAAAACCCACCTCGCCAGGCAAAGAAACACCCGTGACAACGAGGCAACAGGAGGCGCTTTGTTACACGTGCTCCCTGCTAAAGCCCCAGGGAATAAGCCACCTTGACTTTGTGTGTGTGTGTATGTGTGTCTGTGCCATTGTCTCTCCTACAGCAGCAGAAATACCTCTCATCTCATGACCACATGACAAGATTCCAGAGAGAGGTGAGATGATGATGGTGTCTTCCTACTCGGGTCAGATATTCACTTCTGGAAACTTCTTCCCTCTGTCAGATGGACCAGGTGCAGGAGGTTGAGTTGGTGTGTGTGTGTGTGTGTGTGTGTGTGTCTGTGTGCAGGTGCCTGAGGCAGCAGATGGGAAGATGTGCTTGAGATGACTCCTCCTGATGTAATGGACTGATAGAGGTTAACCGTCTGTGTATGTGGGTACACGCGGGTGGAAAATGTGTGCGCATGCATGTACTGTATATGTGCTTAAATGTCTGTGAATGTACACTTGCATGTCTGAGCCCACATTTGCATATCCGTGTGTGTGCGTGTGTGTGCGTGTGTGTCTGTGCGTGCGTTGGACAGCAACGTACTATATCCCCACTTAGTTTGTGTGTGTCTCCTCAACATGGTGTCCCTTCTGTGATCAGGACAATCCATCAGGCCCTGCCGCTCATTAATCACCAGAGAGACACGACACACCTTCACACACACACACACACACACACGTGCCATCAAGGCGGGCAGTGATGAACAGTTAGTTTAGCGGAGCATTCACACCTGCACCAAAAAGAGCATGTGGGCACAAGGCGACACGACACGTCCCTGGACACGTCCCTGTGACCTCAGAAGGCCTCCTGAAGGCAGAGAAAATGCCGACCGTCGAAGCACGGGGGAGGACACGCCGTAGTGCTCTACATGCAAAGTTTCTTGAGGAGACACTTCAATTTGAGTGGGTCGGCCCCCGGGTAGCGGATCCCATCATTGCAACCCCTGAAGTCCTCGTTGCCTCTGTGCTCGTCTCAGGGTTCCACTCGTGGCCTTTTACTATGGATCATCAGATCAGAGCTGAGCAGCCCTCCATAGAACCAGCGTACTGGCTAATTCACTATTGATCCTGGCCCATAGACCAATTTCCACTTGTGTTTGGTTTGGGACTACGGTTTCGGTCACGCTCCGTCTCTCCCTTAGGGGCCAGGGAGGAGCCCCTGCCACTCTCTTATCAGGCCGAGAGCACACACACAAAGAGCGTGTGGGATGAAGAGAGATGGGTAGTGAAAGGCGAGAGGGGAGTGTGAAGAGCTTGCAGGGGAAAGCGAGAGAGGTCATTAGTCGATGGTGATGAGCTCCAGAGTTTGAGACAAAGCTCACCGGCACTGGCTTTGTGCGAGGTCGCAGTGTGTTGTGTAGCCGTGTGACACCAGAGGACAGGCCCCACGTTGATTTCCTTCAGTGCAACTCTCAGTGCCGGGAAAATGTGGATGTGTTCAAGCAACAGACACAAACACAGAGCTGTCCTTGGTGCTGAAAAGAGGCTCCCTTCCCTGTTCTAGGAGGCGGCCAGAGGCAACGTCTCTTTGTGTGTGTGATGAGGTGATACTATTGGCGAAATTTGTTGGGATTGTGTCACTAAGTAAATGTATGTAGACAGACACACTCCCCTGATATGTTGCTACACATATACGGGTTTCTTCACAGATCAAACTCGTCCACTCCTCACAATCCTTTTTCACCTTCCTCTATCTACTCACCCCTCACTCTCCATCGCTGCCGTCACAACATCTCCACACCACACCGTCTACGCACCTCTCAGTCCCCTATTCCCTTTCACTCTATCCACCCCTACCCACCATACACCTAATCCTCACCGCAACCCCCTCCCCCCCCCCCCCCCTCAACCCTAGCCTCTATCTCTCTTTTTCTTTCTCCCAGTAACAACATTCCCTGGACTAATTGCAATTCTGTCAGCAGGTAAATGCTTTGTGACCAGTCGCTGACAGTCACGCCAGCCAGCCCCCAGGTTGCCACTGACAGTCATTGTGGGGCAGACAGGACAGCCTCGGCAGCGTTGGCAGTCAGTTAGCAGGCAGTGTATATGGATGTGGCCTCTCAGCTGAATAGTGAGACTCCGACTGTCTGCTAGTGTGTGACACTCCCATTACCCCGCCACAGAAAAAGGTAGACAGCCACGGAACAGCTGGATAATGCACTGGCTGACTGACGATACACTCTGGACCTCAAACACTCTGCTTCTCACCTTGTCTCCGGGCCCATGACAACGGCATCTTGATACTGTCAGGTTGGGAGCCAGCCATTGTGACATGTCAGGACTCAACACAGTTGACTATACAATTGGATGTGGAATATTAAAGCAAAAAGGAAGCCAGGGTCGGGGGGGCGGGGGGGGGGGGGGGGGGGTAATGGGGATTGATGATGACTGATGGATTAAAGCAGATAAACAGGAGTAACACTCGTATTTTTGTTCACGATTTCAGCACCTCAAATGAGGTGAATCCTTCCAGTTACCATCGACCTAAAGCCAATGTGGGGCTTTTGTAGCAGTGCAGAATGTGTGAACAGGATTTTTAAATGTAGCGTCAGCCTCAGCATATGCTCAATGATGACCAGGCTCGGCTAATTAAAGCAGGCTGTTGACAGTTGTCAGCGTGACCCTTAGCTCAGCGCTCCCCCGGGGGGTCCTGTTAGCATGCTAATGCTAATCCCCGGTGACGGAGGACAGAGCGGGGCTGTCCCCTGCAGCCCGTGCTGTTGTGACCACAGGATGTGTCAGGGCAGGAACAGTGATGTGCTAACATGGAGATGTCCCCATGTGCATGTCACACATCTGTAATTAGAGAGAGCCAGGAAACAGGCGAGCTAGAGGGGACATTTGTTGTGGAGCCACTCGATCTGCTTTCCCCGACGCGGCTCAGAAAAGAGCAGTCTGTGCCTGAAACAAGCTTAAAAAAGAGCAACCGGTTTCACAGGCATTAATGCGACGATCCGCCTCGTGCGAGCTCGCGAGGCATGTTGGAAATTTAATGTGGGGGTACGCAGGAGAGGAAAAAAAACAATACAGGGCATAACAAATCACAATCACAAAGCAGTTCACCTTACAACTGAGGGGTGGAAAAAGAGAGAGCGCCCCTACACCTGTCTGTCAGTCTATTTGTCTGTCTCTTCTCCCCTCCAAGGGAAGGTCAAGGACACATGCATATTCATGGGGAAGCCTGGCACAGGATCGATGGCTTTTAATTGTTTTCTCTTGGATGGTGGAGGGACGTGCCAGCGTCTATTGATCTGTTTGAGCTGAGGCCACTCACAGAGCACGACTGGGAGACCTTTACCTGACTGAACACCAATAGACAGCGCGCGTGTGTGTGTGTGTGAGGGTATATGCCGATTAGGATTTCGACACACAAAACCACAGGCTGTAAGAAATGGCCTCCTGGGGCTCGGGGGTAGATAGACACACACACACACAGAAGTGACACACAACAGCGGAGACAAGGTTTTTGCGAGGTGGAGATTTGACTGACGCAGAACTACACTGTGTGTCTTGAAACAAACCCACGTGGGTTTACTATTTGCTCTTCTGAAGATTTAATGCAACAAACTGAAACCCACATACAAAGAATGGATTGTTAAAGACAAAATACGTTCTAGCTTCACCAGAAGAAGGTTTTTTAAACATTTATGTGTCAGTATAAACTATAGAACAACGTAAAATGTGTCATGGTTTGGAGAACAGGAGAGGCAGGAAATGCAGACTCGTGGATGGGCAGATTAAATTAAAATTCTGTAACAAAGAAAACCTTCTTACATGTTCAGGGTCCAATGTTACAGGCAGAAAAAACATATTGACAATGCATAAATAAGTCGGGCTGTTATAAATAGTGCGACTAATGAGGAAGCGGGAACAGGTGAGGAGGCCTAGTGCCTTCGAGGCTAACGAGGGACAGGTGAAACTAATCAGTGAGGGGCGCACATTTAAAACGGGCGGGAAAACTCATGAAGGAAGCACAATAAATGAATCCGACTGCTGCTGGCATGTTGGAGGCTTTCTCATAAAACATTGGCAACGCTGATTTCTTTTTTTTTTTACTGTATGTTTGTGTTCTAGCTAGCAGTCTTCCTCGTAAACCACTTTTTTTTCACACATGCCTCTCTACATGTTACTGCCCCCTGTTTTGGGTGACAAATGCCCGTAATCAAATAATATTTTCTGTAAAACTTAACAAGATCCTCAAATAGCATGATTTTTAAAAATAAATAATGTCTCTATCCACTCTACTGTAGTGTTGAGAAACATTTACATTGTGGATACCAGACGAATGTGTTCACAATCCTGTCTCCCACTCAACCAGATCTTTTCCCTCTGCAAAGCTTATCCCCTTCAGAGGCATCTTCCCTCTCTTTTCATTTATTCTTTTGTAGCTGGTTGAATTTGTCAATTTGAACAGGCATAGTTGGGGAAACTGGCGGTAAGTGGGGAGCAAAAGGGGGTGTGCGGGGGGATGCGTAGCGTGGAATTGAGAAGGAAAAGAGAGAGCGAGAAAAAAGGATAGTGACAGTCATCCATTTGACCCAGGCTGTTGAGTGAGAGCAGTCTGGCTTGTCAAATCTCTGTGCTAACAGTGAATAGCCATATCTGTGCAGAGCATAGAGGGGTGTCATGCACTATGGTTTCATGGTTCAGGATAAGGCTGGATAAAGCCATTGGCTGGATGACACACAGACAGACAAACTTTCACTTTCTCTCCAACTCCCTGTCTCTCGCTCTCGCTTGCAGTCTCATCTTCCAGAAAATGTGTGTGTGTGTGTGTGTGCGCGCAAAGGGACTATCAATGAAAACCCTTGGTGTATTTCAAGGGGAGGAAACAGTTTCTTTCTTAAACCTCATACCCTGCGATTATTGAAAAATGAGAGTCTTCCACCCCTGCCCTCCTCCTTCTCCTCCGCTACACTGCAATATCCCCCTCGTTCAACACACAGAGGACTTATTACCGGCTCATTAGCCTGAATCATACAAAAATTAGACTCCAGCCTGCTGACGATAGCTCAGAGAATAGGCTTTTTCTCTGCTCAAGAGTCAAGGGTTAAGTTACCAATCAAAATAGCCAGGCAGATGTATTAAGACATTTTAATATTGGCCATTGTTGGAGCTCTAAAAATTTTTTAATCTCTCTGTGGCACGGCTGCCCCCCAAGGCAACTCAAATAACGCTGTTCAGGGAGGGGGGTTGGTGTTGAAAGAATTGATGTACCCTTTGGCATTTGGATAATTGTGTTGGAATTGCTGGCACCACGAACAGCTTCATGGCTGAGTGCCCTTTCTTCATTTCACCTCCTTGCTTACCTGCTCCGTAGGTTGTTGCCTTGTTGTTTCTTTCACCTCCTTAAATGTTGGATTTCACTTTTATCTTGAACTCCAGCTTTCCTCCCTCTTTAAAAACCCCTCAAAACCAAGCTGCTTCAGATGGAAATCAGAGGGAGACTGCCCACAACCCACCGCTCTCAAGCACAGTTGATATAATGTAAACCACCAGAGGGGGCCAGCGATGAGGACTGGGCCACAACATGCAACCTCAACTTCATCACACTCGTAAGCTCTTAAAAATTGCTTTACATGTTTTACATCTAGAAAGCACATTATTTCTATCTCACCTGTCAGATCTCCCTAACTTCTCTTCATTTTCTCTCTTCTCCACCCCTCCCTGGTATGGCCCCTCTTCCTCTCCCTCATCCACAGCCCTCTACCCCCCCCCCCCCTCCTCCTCTCGGTGGTCCCGTTCTCTCCCAGGGTTCAGACTAATGACTAGTGACAGTCCACTGAGGGGAGCGAGCTGTTTGCAGTCAGCAGTGCGTTTGTTGGTAATTATTTTCCAGAGTGTCACATTAGTGTCAGCCTCGTGGCGGTGAGAGAGGACGACGGGGGGGGGGGGCGCCCGGCTGGCTGGATGGGTGATGCGGGGAGGGGAGGCGAGGCGAGGGGGGGGACAGGGTGTGATGTTTGGTGGTGGGCCGTGTTGTGTTGTGTGGTGTTTTTGTGCAGTGGTGGTGGTGGTGGGTTGAGGGCACAGGCTGTCACTGCACTTTAACCCCCCCCCCCCCCCCCCTCCTCCTCCCCCCGGCGGCTGCACAGGACTTAAGATTAAGGTGAACGCGAGAAAACAAATTGGTTCCCACTTCTCACTCATGTTTCGGTCCTAGAAGTATTTGTCTTAGAGTGTGAGGATATAACTATATGGAAATACATGTTCCCCTCTGACAGGTATACAGTCTGTGATAAACCTACATGTTGTGACTGCACATAAGAAGTAGAGGAAGTAACCTTGAGTTTCAGAGGCTGGAGCTGAGTAGAAAAAGACGCTTATCCAATCACTCAACACTTTTGGGCAAACGGTTACGGATTTAAATGTGTAGGATTAAAAATACATTGTGAAAGATTGAAATGCGAGAAACAATTTCAATTTGCAGCTAAGAAATTGTCCCCAACCAACACACGGTTTCCTTGATTGCCTCCGTCACTTCATGCTCCTCGCTGATGTTGTGTTAATGCTCGCAAAGTGACCATTAGCCTCGCAGAACTCATGTAAATAATGAACCCAATAATACAATATTTTCTTTTAGAATCTTTGAGGTAAGGGGTTTAAATATTCCAAAAACAGACCGATGTCTTGCCTTTTATTATCTTAGCGCCCCAGACGGGACGACTAACATACTGGTGGTTATAGTTTCTTTGTAGGATTTGTTGACAGCGACAAAAATGTATCCTTTAAGTCACAATATAATTGAACCAAATGTTCTCAGAAGTCACAAAGCGTGCATTGCTCGTTCCGCGTCCCTGTGGGATATTTTGGCCTCTTTTATGACGCCTTAACTCCACAGTGTTGATAGAACTGTATTCAGTTCAGGGAATTTAACTTCAGCAGTGCGGAGACAAAGTTGAGGACATGCAAACAGTACCGGCCCCGCCGACACGGGTGTGCTGTGAATGTGAAAACATACAGGGTACTAGTGTGTGTGTGTGTGTGTGTTGTGTGGTGAGGGGCAGTCACCAGCCCCCTTGGGAGGAAGCGATCAATGATTGAGACCATAATGCACCTCTCTGTATTCCTCCTCACATTCACGCTCACTGGCTGCTTTGGGGAGCTGTCTCTCTCTCTCTCACACACACACACACACACACACACACACGCACACACACTTCCTCTTTCCCCTCATACGCACACACACACATACACACACACACGCACATTGTCACATGTTGGACAGCTCATCTCTCACACGTTCCCTTCCACTCCATCTTGTGGCTGCCTGGTCGATGGCCTCCTCTCTCTCTCTCTCTCTCTCTCTCTCTCTCTCTCACTCTCTCTCTCTCTCTCTCTCTCTCTGTCTCACTTCCACTGCTCAGTCATTGGCAGACTGTGCTGTGCTCTGGCGCTGTCTCTCCCTATGTTAATATAGTAGCTAACCTCTCTCTCTCCATAGCACTGCTACCAGACAGTCTCTATGTTGATATACTGAGGAGAGTGCACAACTCCGCCGCACAACTACCACCCAACCGACTCCAGACAACTGAGCACTCTTCATGTGCAGCGCTGCGAGGCGTCTGCCCCGCTCTCCTGTGCAGGTGTTGTTTTTTTTGGGTCTGCCACGTCTCTCTTCAGGTGCTCCAGCGGGCACGATATCATTTAAAAAAACGAAACATTTTTCACATTTTTTATCTCGTTTATGTTCTCTTCTGCTTTTGATTAGCCGAAAAGGTCTGATTTTTGAAAGCAATCTGCTGTAATTGGAGATTGCGAGTCTCACAGCAAAAGGTAATTATCACTAATTGGTCTGTGGAAATGATTAGAACAGTAACTTAGTTTACTCCACGCCCCGAATACAAGAACTGCGAATGAGAGTGCAAAAATAAAGACATTATTATTTACTGTTCCCCACTCCAATTAAGCATTGTGAAAGTTAAAAGACTCCGCCGATGACCCCGGGCACCTTAATAAAAGAAGTAGAGAACTCTCATCACGTTGATTTCATTTGCCTTCAACTCATCTCCGACTTGTTGGGAAATACGACAAAGACGACTGAAGTGTAAAATTGTTATGATTTAAAAAATATATATTCAAAACCGAGATCTGTGAGCCAGGAAACAGGAATGCGACCGCGCACGACACACAAAAAGACGATTTCAAAGCATGAGCGCCATACATTAAGATGTGTGCACGCCATACATCAAGATGTAGCGCTCTGCGTGTGCACGTGTGCGTGCGCGCGTGTGAGCGGGCGGCCGCCAAGAAGACAAGCCAAGTGACTCACCTCCTGCCAGAAAATGAAGACATACAATTAACATCGTATCCCATCATCCTCAGCTGAGCGGGCAGGCCTGTAATTGGCTGGCTGACCAGCCCTGCGTGGCTCCGGGTGGCAATTTATTCTGGGAGCCTCGCAGTTTACCCTGGGCGGCTAACGGCCCCCGTGCCGTAACCTGGCCGAGGCAGCGGGGACATCATTAACACTTCACTGGGCCTTGCGGGACACACACACACACACACACCCATCCTTCGTACATCACCCACAGCCACTGGCGCAAACGGGGCAAATTGGGGGAGAAGGGTGGAAATAATAATCAGAATGTCAATGAGGCCACTTGTGGTGAGTGTGTTTACTGATCAACTTGCAAATGAAGGTATTTTTTGGGGGGGATTTTTACGAATCCCAGTCTCCTAGAAACCCTGCGGTCATTAGTTTGTGAGGAATCAAAGGCCATCCTTGCCCTGAGCAACACTTTATTTTGGAATTCAACCCCCCCCCCCCCCCCCCCCCCCACGTTTGTGTCAGTCTCATCCAACCTTGGACTGTGAGTTTGTCTGTGGTGGCATGCGGTTGTCTAACCCCAAAACAATGTGTGAGGCTCCCTAAGCGCAATAACGACCTTGCCTTGTCAGAGGGAAGACGCGTGTTACCACGCCCCCGCATTGGTCCGAGGGCAGAGACAGTCTGGACTCCGGTTTACGTGTCCATAACCCAGGTCTGTCTCTGCCGTGTGGCCCTCCGTCTTTAGGTGTGAGAGGAAGCTTCTTCTCACTGAGGTGGTGTCCAGGCCATAGTTACACGCAAGAGAGTCAATATTTATCTATGTATTTTCAAATACCATCCCGATTTTTTAAAGTCAGTGCGCTAAACCCCACTGATTTCCATCCACAGGCCTCTTCTTGGCTGTGATGTTCCCATCTCACTCATTTCCTATCTCAGGACTCTTTCTTGCTCCCTGATTGCGCACACACATACACACAAATGCACGCACACAGGCTCACAGCCAAATGGCTGTTCATTAAAGACAGGGACCTGAGGGGAAGCAATCGTCTGAGAGACGGAAATTGCGTGTCACATTAGATTAGCAGTGTAAAGCCTCTGGATTGGCTCCGGGGAATAAGGAATTATTTCAATTACATTATTTCAAAAAGTCTTTAAGCAATACCAATACCGATAAAAACAAATTAAGAGTGATTTGGGCTGATTTGTGGCGCTCTGAGCTGGGCTTTCTGCTGGAAATCAGATATGAATAATGCAGATACGCTGTGTCTAATGTGTTGGAGTTGAAAGCAGATTATCTGTGACAAATAATACCATTGGTTTGCATTGTGTCTCATCAAAAGAGAATGTTCCCGAGTGTCAATCACACATGCTGGAGAACGTGCAGGCTCAGGGAGGATAACTTCATCCCCTGCCATTCGCAGTGAGAAAGCAGTGACACCCACACACAAAGTGGTGGCTTGGGTGAGGGGGGGGCGTGAGGGGGGGGCGGGGGGGGGGGGCGTATTTTGGATACCTGATGCACTTAAGCTTAAGCTTTTTCTCATTTTTGATTTGATCCTTTTTCTACATTTGAATTACAGGTGTAATTCGCATTAAAGTTGTGTGTCGCTGTTGACCAACAAGACAAAGATCAATATAAGAAATATTTATATTAAATGTATTTCTATATTTCCAGGTAAATATCAATATCAAGTTTCCCTGTCTTTCGGTTGGCCAAACTGAATACTGTATTTCATTTTTTTTTTCTTCTTTCGAATCAATTTCACTCTAACGCACGAGGGGCAATGGAATGAGCGTGTCCATCACGTCCGAGGGGGAGAAAGAGCACGGAAGGAGGTGTGGAGGGGGAGGGAAACCGAGAAGAAAAAAAAGAGGGCAGGGAAAGAGGAAAAGGGGGGCGGGGGGGGGGGGGGACGAGATTGTCACACGCAGCGCATGAAGGAGAGACCCACAGAGGTCCGCTCACTGACGCTCTGCTGCAGCCCGGAGACGCACCGACGGCCGCCCTCTAAACTCCACGCGTCTCGGCGGCCACTCACTGCTCAACACTCGCAACATCTGGAGAAGGACTGGAGAAGCCGAAAGCAGCTGCGCGCTTTTTTTTCCTTCTTCTTCTTCTTCTTCTTCTTCTTCTTCTTCTTCTTCTTCTTCTTCTTCTTCTTCTTCTTCTTCTTCTTCTTTTCTCTTCTCACTTTCCTGCGCGACAAGGGGGGAGAAAGTGCGGCGTCCCTTCAACTCAACGTTTAGAAGTTGAAAAGAAGGAGAGTTTCCCGAAAACACGTCTCGCTCTCCAAGCGGTAAGTGCCGCCTGATGCTGCGCGACAACGCGCGTGATTACAGTTTAAGTTTGGTTTAATTGGTTTAATTGGATGTTTGATCGCCGCGTGTTGTGTGGGTGGTGAAGCGATGTCGTATTTTTCTTTTCTTTTTCTGAGGTGAGGCAACTTGTGCGCTTCCAGGGGAAAACTGTTCGATACTTTGATAGTATTTGAATGCTTGGGTCAAATCTTGATTTGTGAGACTTGAACTATGAAAAGTCACTATTTTTTTTCAATTGGTTCAGTTTGAGTGAATTAAGTTGTACATTAAAAAGTGCAAACTTTAATTTAACAAATGTTTATTTATTTATTTATTAGAAAAAAAGAGATTGAAGTTAGCCTTCTTATCTGGGGAAAACCATGTGTGCTGTAAGTTGTGACTTTCTAATTTCGGCCTTTTACAAAAACTAATTCTTAATTCTAGTTTAATAAATGTGGAACGAGCAGATATTCCCCTCCTACTTAATATTATTGTTCAACCTGTTTGGTAACATTTTAGATAAGCTGGAATTTATTACACTCTGTTCAGCATTTGATGCAATTGGGCAATTAGGTATTTTACATTTTAAGACAGTAATGTTGAGAAACTTAAATTTCAAGAAGCTCATTCAACTTAAAATGTCATATTGTGTTGTATTGGACACAATTGGCAGAACAGGCAATTTACAGATTTACTAAGAAAAAAACTCCCAAATGTAATATAAAAAGGCCTTGGTTACGTGTGTTTTACAGTCAATTTATTCCATCCTAATTGTTTGCAGGCATCCAAGACTTTTCTGTTGAAATTAGTCCAAAGCTGTAGTTGTAAAAATGCCTCAAGATTTGCAAGTGTTTTTCTTTTTTGGCAGTGGAGATTATAAAAAATAAATCCATGTGAATTAGTAAAAATAAGTTATTCCTAAGAGAGATCTAATTAATTATTCATCAATCAATGTCTCAAGAATAGAAAAAAATGTAAAAGTGTGCGGAAGAAAAAATAACCAAATCTCTAACAATTTATAATTTATTTTTGTGTTGCTGCTTGTGTCTTTTTACACTCAACCTCAGCACTCTCCTCTGACTCTGGGTTTCCTCTCCTCTTCCTCTCCTCAGGACCACCAACAGGGAGGCAAATGGACCTCCACCGCCCCTTCAAGATGGACAGCTCCTCCTACCTGCCAGCCCCACTGGCCTCCCCTGCCCTTATGGTGCTTGCCTCCACTGCCGAGGCCGGCCGAGACGCCTCCGTCCCCTGCCAGGCCACCAGGCCCTTTGGTGTCCCCACCTCCATGGAGAAGGACCTCCACCTGCCCTTCCCCTCGGCCTCTTACACCTTCACCTCCATGTATCAGCGCCAGGGCCCCATGTCAGGCACCTTTCCCTCCCGAGACTTCCCAGCCTCTCTGCTCCACCTGCACCCACAGTTCACCCCGCCAAACCTCGACTGCTCCACCTTGAGCATGCTCAACCACAGCGGGGTGGGCGCCTTCCGACCTTTCTCCTGCCCGCAAGAGGAGAGGGAGTCGGGGGTTTACCATTCAGCCTTCACCCCCGCCAAAAGGCTGAAAAGCTGCTTCCCGGAGGTGGAGGGGAAGGAGTTTGACTTTGGCTCCCCCGGCGGCTCCCTCAAGGCCGGGGAGGACTCGGGGAGGAAGCTGTTCTCCATGTCCGGCCTGCTGTCGGACGGGGAGGCGTCGTCGAGCCCGGAGGAGCGCAAAGAGCACGGTGAGTACACGCTGTAACTCACACACACACACACACACGCACACAGTAGAGGCACGCTTTAAAGCTTACACACACAAGTCACTGATCTTACACCTTTAAAGAATGCGGTGAAATGTACCGGGTTTAATTGGCACATCAAAGACGTGGCAGGTGAGATTTACATACCCTCTGCAGCTGCCTCGCCTAATGGTGACAAATTGAAAGGAGCCTTTGTGAGTAAAGACGTATCTCAAAATATTTTTTCCTTGTGCGCTCTGGTCTTTATCGTAGTTGGACAAAGTGTTCACAGCAACTGGCTGTGACTGACTTTGACACAAATACATTGAACTGTGTCACTTGTTCAGCTTAGTGATCATTAGCCACATATGACCATTAGGCCTATTGGAAGTCAGACTTTTTTTTTTTTTTCTCGGCCGCTGAGGAACACAAATACATCGCAGCGCGTGGAGGGTTGACACGGGAGGAGTGAGTGTTGGAACGAATGACACCCTGTCAGAGATAACGAGGTGGCAGAGATAGAGAGGAAAGGATTGGAGGAGGATAGAGAGAAAGAGAGAGGCAGGGAGGGAGACGCGGCGAAGGCGCCTCAGCCTCGGCTTCCCGGCGACAACCCTCAGCTCAACATGGCCGCCCACACCAGCCGTCTGATTTGTTGACAAATGAGTGGGAGAGGTGTCAGTCAGTGTGCGCCGCGGAGGGAGAGCCGCTCCTCATTACTCCCGGGGATAATTGCCCGACGACGCGGGGGCACAACACTCGCCTCGGTGGGAGAGGAGGGGGGGGGGTGGGGAGGAGAGGGTTACGCGGGAGTCGGGGAGGCAATGCTAGGCATGATGGGAAATCAAACCCCCCCCCCCCCCCCCACCCTCCCCATCTCCACTCAGTGGCGGTCGCCAAGAGAAGCGGCTGACAGATGAAAGGGCCCGGAGAGAGACAGAGGGAGACAGAGAGAGGAGAGAGAGCACCAGGCAGATCAGAGGGGAGCACCATTGAAAATAATGACAATGAGAGGAGGGGGGCAGAGATGGAGAGGGGCGGAGACAGAAGGGGGGGGGGGGGGAGAGCAACGCTGATACCCGCTTTCATACATATCACCTAAAGGAAACTTTCATCCCACACATAAAGGGCGGGAGCAGGGACGAGCTGTCTTAAGAAAAGTTTGGATTTTGTTGCGTGTGTGTGTGTGTGTGTGTGTGTGTCTTTGTTGAAACTTGCCGATTTTGTCGCTGGTTGGTGGCTGAGTGACGGGGCCAGGGAGGCGGAGTGGCAGGAAGGAATCTCAATATGGAATTTTAATAAGGACAGGGAAGGGAAAGAGATGCCAGCCAGCCGCCATGCTGGCACGAGAGGTGTGTCTGTCTGACAATGTTTGCTCTGCGCACTCGTGCATGCGTGCTCCCCTCACCTCCTGATTTTGGGAATCTCATTTGGGGAATGTTGACAAGGACAAAAGACGGCGGGGTGGGGTGGGGGGTGGGGCGGGGAATAGGACACGACGGAGCATCTCTCCTCAAAGTTTTCGGGCAGGAAAAAAAAAAAAAACGGAAGCTGCTTTTCCAGCTTTATCCAATTAGATTGGAGCTCAGGCAAACTAAGAGCTTTAATGCAATTGAGCTCCCTGCACTTTTCTAAGTCTGACATACACTTGTTCCTCTTGACTGGGTAACAGACACTCTTTACTTCAGGACCAGAAGTCTCAACTGCTAAGCTTGAAATCTTCTGGGGTCGTGAGAGTGTGTCTTCTGCCGCGGCGATGGCAATGCAAATGCCCGCTGAAGTACAAACTAAACCCTATGAACCCACTTTAATACTTTTTTTTAAAAGTTTCCATCATGAAAGCAATTACCTTCTGCGTGTGGTTACGTGCTCTGCCCGTGTCTGTGTGGGCTTCCTTCGAGTGCTTCAGTCTCCATGTCGGGTTTCAGGGATGTGCCCGTGAGCAAGGCACTGTCCTCAAAACTGCAGTCCGTTAAACTTAAGGGGGGGGGGGGGGGGGCGCTTAAGTAGACTGTCCCATGACGCGACACTTGCAGTGGATCCTCTCACCTTTCCCTTCTCGGCTCGACACGTATGTAGGGCATCTCCTCTCAGCCATGGCACTGAATTTTACGAGTCCTCCTGTCCATCCGTCGTCTGCCTTCTGTCGATCCCCCCCCCCCCCCCCCCCCCCCCTGCCGGACTTGCCCCCCCCCCCTGTTTTATCAGGGAATATCTGAGGTGCACGGTGCGCGCTGACAGCTGTTCAAACAGCCATGCTTCGCTCACAAAGGGCAGATGTCTTCACTGGAGCGAATCATGCTTATTTTCCTCAGGGAGATGCTTTCCGCCGCAGGCCTGAGCTGGAACTAAAATGGCCTTTTACCGCAAACAGGGGCAAGGGAAACCGAAGGAGATCAGTGGCGAAGACACCGGGGGCCGGACGCTGACGGAGTGGTGTGTGTGTGTGTGTGTGTGTGTGAGTGTGTGTGTGTGTGTGTGTGTGTGCGTCCATATATCACTCTGGAGGCAGAGCTGAGTGAGAGCTGTGATAACTGGAGCCAGATGTTTGAGAGCCCCTGTGTTGTGATACTTGTTAAATTCCAAACCCCTGGTTGTGGCTGTCAGAGAGGTTAAACACTTCACCTGCAGAGTAGACAAAGTAATCCACGAAGGCCACCAGACCGTCAGCTGCGGACCAGCTGGCAGTTTTGCCCGTTGTATACTTATATATGTGTGTAAAGCCAACACGACTCGGC
Organism: Pungitius pungitius; assembly: GCF_949316345.1. Lineage (NCBI taxonomy): Eukaryota > Metazoa > Chordata > Actinopteri > Perciformes > Gasterosteidae > Pungitius > Pungitius pungitius. Next base: position 15,900,654 of record NC_084906.1, on the reverse strand, counting down.
AAATATACAGGTTTTCTTTATGAGTGACACACCTCAAAATGAGAGAGGAAATTAGTATTGCAAAAGGTTAGTAAATCAGCCATTTTCCTAATTTATATAAGACAGCATACAACTGAACAACAGACAGATTGAAATGATGTTTTTGTATATTTCATATTCAAATGGTCCCGTTGTTTCCAGTCAGGGACGTCTGGCCGCCCATCGACTTCATGTCAGGGACATAATTATCTTTTTTACTATTCATTCATTCACATTAAAGCATATCATATGTATATATAAGCATATAAAGTATCACCTGAGTCAGTCTGCTTGTGTCAACTTGGGTAAAGTGAAACACGAAAGCTTAAATAGACTTAAATAGACTAGTAATGAAAGTGACTACTAGTAGTTAAAACTGGTCTACATCGAGCACAGGCCGCCGTAGACAAAGACGCGCCGAGAGACTCGCTGAATCTTCACCTGGCCGTAAATAAGCCCTGCAGGAAGTTAATAGAGAGGAACATGCAAGCGCTAACACACATTGAGGATTGTCGACCAGATGTGTCCTCTACACAGTTATTCATGGGCTGTTAGCGGACTAGTGCGCCGCCCGAACACGATCAATATTACATAGATTCATCTTAGATGTGACACGTGGATAATCCCAGTGGTGAAGTTTGAAGGATTTGAGCTTGTTCCAGACAGAGCTTACATGCTTTGTGTGCGCAGTGTGGGGTTTGCAGGCACACCTTTGTGTGAGTTTGATCTTGGTCTGTTACTGCTGTCATTAAATGAGTAAAACGATTGCATTTATGCTGCAACACGCTTCTTCCCCTAACGGCATTGTGTGTGTTTGTCTATTTTTTATACAACTATTTGTGCGTATAAGTTGCGCGCACACACCAGGCCGTATGCTCTGGCTGTGTGTGCCGATTTGACAACAGGAAGGCCGCGTGTGCGCCGGGTTTTCTGTGTGTAGCAGTTGTTGACGGCAGCTCGTATTGAGTGGAGCTTCGTGCTGAAAGACACAGTGTTTACATCCCGCTGGCAGGCCACAGGAGATCAATAGAAACCACTCGATGCTCATGCATAGACATATAGTATCCGCTGCCCGCTATTATTCCCAGGGTGTATGCTCCTTATCGGGCAGACTCGCGTGTGCACTCAATGCATCAACAGTCACATTCACCATATGCCTATGGCTGTTTTTTTTTGTATTATGTAGCAATAGGAAGGTCTAATAAAAAATACAACCAGGAGTGTTGGCTGGTAAAGAGAAGGAAAGAGACAATACAAACAAGCCTCCTTAGTGAACCTATAATAATGTATTTCATGAAATTGTTTTTCTTTTTTTTCATGTCTATCAAGCTTTGTTTAATCCTTCCAGAAACAAATTTTAAAAATACTAAAAACACTGAAAGTTCAAGTCAATTCTTGTTTTATTTTTAGATGAGTTATGTTTTTGCATTGCATGCTGCAGCCACAATGCCTTTCCTTCTGTTTTGAAAGCTGGAGGTTCTCCAATAAGTGACATGTGCAACTCTAGCTGACCACACTGGTAGTCTTGTTCTAGATATCAAACACTCGGCGAGGAAGCATTACAATATTAATGGTGCCTGTGTTTGATGTGAGAGCACGCCGCGGTTGACTGTTCCCCCTCCTGTTGTGATGGTAGTTTGTTCTCCTAATGTTCTCCCAAGTAAAAGAGGCTTTCATCCTGGCAGGAGGGAAAACTCTTCTTGGCTTTTTACCTCCATTCCTACATCTTGTTCTGGAGAGAGGCAACGCGTACATTTCCCCCCCAAGCTTTTAGATTTATTTGTCTTAACACGTCATAGCGTATTTGTGGACTGTGTGTGTGTTTGTATCTTCAGTGGTATCAGAGTGTCAGGCTGAGGACCACACGGCTTGTCCGAGACAGACCAGATTTTCTACAAGTCTGGCAGCGGGCTTTTACAGTAGCGTGGGGAAATCTGTACGTGGCTGTGTGTGAATGGTGGTCGGCGGGGTGAGGGTGGGTGAGGGAGGGGGGGGGTTGTGGTGACCGTCAGCACCTGTTTGAAGATCAACGCAATGTTCTGGCGAAACATGAGCAGCGGGAACATCTTGTAGTCACCGCGTCGCCTGCTGCCATCGAGCGGCGCTGCCTGCGTGCAGAGAGGGAGCGAGTGAGGGAGGGAGGCTTGAGTGTGCTGAGAGAGACGGAGAGAGAGAGACAGACAGAGAGAGAGAGAGAGAGAGGGTCATAATGAGGGCAGGGCCGAGGGTTTTGTTGTTTTAACAGAGGCCAACGCTCCTTCTTCCCTTCGCTCCCTTTTCCCTCTTTTGACTTCTGTCTACGCACCTGACCGACTTGCATCACGGCTGCCTCTGATCTCACATCAAAGACCTGGTGTGTGTGTGTGTGTGTGTGTGTGTGTGTCTATAGTAAAGGTTTGCCGTGGTGACAGCGGGGTTATGTCTGTTGAGTGAATCGCAGAAATGACACGGGCACATGAACAGTCTCTGTCCCCGGAGCCTAACAAATCACTTGGTTAGACAGAGAGGGCAGGGGGGGGGGGGGGGGGGGGGGCAAACGCTGGGGTTAAGCAGACAGTGTAAGACCCCACCAATCCTGCACAAACGTACACAAATATGTATATGTGTATATAGATACGTATGTGTGTGCGCCTTGTATCGCACACACTCCTCATTACAGCATGTCACTGGTGCTCGCTGCAAGTCTCCCAGCTGTGGAGGAGGCTGACAGAAGCCGAAACGTCAAAGGCATGCCAGGCGTGATATAGCTTTACTCCCCAGATACATGACGTCCTGACACTACGCGGTGGCTTTTTAAAGCAGAATTGGCAGCTATTGTAGATCATCAAATGTTTCTTTTTTTTTGTTGCAATATTGAATTAGAATGAAAGGAAAAGCTTCTTTAGTTTGCTGCAGCGTTTCTGGGTGAAAGAACAAAAATACATAGTTTAGACTTCTCCTCTTTCTATTGAGCTGACACTAAATAGTTTACTTTATATAAAGAGAGGAAGTAATTTGTGTTACTAAATGCATGTGATTGTTCAAACAAGCACAGGATACAGTACACATTGCTTTCATATGCATCCCTAAAGATCCACTTATCGATTTAGTCACTTTTCAAACTCCCATCAGTGCCGGTGCAGCCCGGCCTTAAATGTCAAAGGTTGCCAGGATTGACCCTTCACCCCCGCTGCGTAGGGGTGTAAACACTCCCCCAATTCTCCTCACAGAGCTGCATTGGGTCCGGGCCATAAATCACAGGCCAGATAATTGATAGGATAACAGCAGTCCAGCAGTATATAACCTTTTACGTCTCGTCTCAACTCTTTATTATGGTGCTAATGAGTGGCCGTGGATCAGGGCTGGAGCTGGGGGTGCTGCTGGTGTTAGGGGGGGGGGGGCACTTGAGTAAAAACACAGGCCCGGCTACGTGCACACTCACTTGTTAGGCAGACACACACACACACGCACACACACACACATAAATACATAAAGTCAGCGCGCACTCAACACACACACAAACTACACACAGCAAGGCACTCACGCCGAAGGAAATGCGCATCCGCAAACATTCCGTCACACGCGCATGCATAATATGCAAACACACACACACACACACAGTGGCAGGCAGATTCAGCAGTGTCCATTACAGGCTGCCATTAGTATGGAGATTGTGCTAATTGTCCCCACAGACCACACAGCCAGCTCTCAGCAGGACCGCCGCGAGACTGTGAAGCCGAGTAAGAGCAGGGACTCACACATCCCATTGTCTCGGCCGTGACCCTATTAGTGCAATTACAAATCAATCACTGAATGATTATGGGATTCATGCTGTGGATTGTTTCAATGCAAATGGCACCAGTGTAGTGCATCAAGTTGCTATGCAACTGTGGCGGAGTTTCACTGGAGAACAGTCACACAGAGATTTCAGCACTGTACAGACCATGATAATCCAGTCCAGCGAGCCCCCTGAAAGGAGGATCCTGTCGCTGGTTCGGGAGGGGGGGGGGGGGGGGGTCCTGCAGACCGCAGAGAGTCCGGTCTCATTAGCAGCGGCTCAAAGCCTCCTGATCAGTCGAGTAGAGGAGATTGAACTGCGAGCGGCTCCTGTGTGACCCCGGCGGGGCGAGAACACACGAGAGAAGATCTATACCCGCCGGCGCTGCCACGGGCCTCTTTGTTCTCCCGCGTCTGCTGACAGCGGAGATCGGAGGGGCGTATCGAACGGGCTCACACTGCGCTGCACTCACCGGGGCTACAGCGCCCAAGTGTGTAACTGATGCAACAGACACACATTTCTCTCTCACACTCAGAACAATGAAATGTTTACACTCTTTAGTTTCACTCCACACTTGCTCTTTGACAAATCCATCTACACTCTCTCACACACACACGCACACACACAAACACACGCATAATAAAACCATCACTACAGTGATTTCTCGTCTGATGTATGAGTGCCATCCCTCCACTTGAGAGTTTTGTATTAAGGTTGGATATATCTTTCTCTCAACGAGCTTTCAGGGTCGAGTGGAGTCAGTCAGGTGCTGGGATACCACAAACAGCATGCAGGGATGCCCTTTTGTATTCAAAAGAAAACAAGCACAAAGTAATTTACTGCCCCGCTTTTGTTTGCGTTGTAAAGCTTAAGACGCACAATTTATTTCAACGGTAAGACATTGTCCTTGATATTTTTAAAACGTCACATAGACATAGACACAATGACTTTAACGTGTTTACAATATTTGTGAATTCCCCACAACAGATCTGTAAGAAATATTTTTACTTTGGGAAGTTTACAATGTTACATTATATCTGATGCCATTAGTTAATTTCTTTTATCCGTTGCAGTCTGGACCACGTGACAAACAGATTACAAATTCCTTCCCGGAGTTATTTATCTGTAGAAACCTTAAAATGGAGATCAAAAAATATAGGTAACCACACAGAATGTCGCATAAAATGTTCACATTTCTATGTGAACACATACAGTTTATATCTGCCCATTAAGTGTAAATTTGAGAAGTTTCTAAGGTATCAGTATCTACTGAAAATAATATACACAAGGGCTTTCCTAGATTTTTTTGAAAAAGAAGATGTGAAAAGATTTCTTCAGCTTTTAATAATCTCCCAAGCCAAAGGCTTTTAAATGCACCAGATCCCTCTTTCCTTTGTGTGGGTAACTGGAGATAAGCCGTTAAATCATCTGTATCATTCCACTTTTTCACGATTAAACCATCGTCATCTGCCATAATTGTTTGCTCATCCAGACAGACACAATAACATCATTTAGGAAGTGTGACTAACCCAAACACAGGTGTGTCACACAGCGCCAGGTGCTTGTGGTCTTTCTGTACCATCAGCAGTCAACACTGTTTCTGTCAGTATCAGATGTTATCTGTGGGAGAGGAGGAGGGGGGCGGGGGGGGGGCGCAGATAGGGTATCTGTAATGAGTCACAAAAGGGGGACGCTGCGGTCTGGTGTCCAAAAAGTTCAGACTGGAGGCCTGCTGTCACTGTGATTAAGGCCCAATGCGGGGCTTTAAACCCAGCATGTTTCCTGCGGAGGAAACACAACATTTTAGCCGTTGTTTGAAGTGTGTTAGGGTGTCCCTGATGGTCCACGCTCACCTGCTCTCTACACAATGTATGTGGGACAGGTGTGTGAGGGGAAGCACGTGGGTGTGGTATTTCTTTTGGAGATTTTTTGCAAGGCTTTGTTTTTTTAATGAACACAGAAAAGCACTGCTATAATGAAACTTTATTTTAAACATCTCATTTTCGTACTTCTGAGTTCTACTCATCTCTGCTCTGTGTATTTACTTCCTCTTCTCTCTCATTCCTTTCTTTTTTTCGGGAAATGTATTTTTATCGGTCGTGTTCGTGCAGTTTTCCATGAAATGAAGCCAGTACAACATAACAAGAACCCACAAGTGCACATAGTTGACCTAATAAAGAATGTACTAGCTGACCAAACAAATCACAAGAAAAGTAGATCAATTAAATGAGTGGTGAAAAGAAAAAAGAAAATGTTCTGTAGATGGACCAAATTGTCCTACAATCTTAATTTGTTATTCCCCTAGAGCAAATGTGATGTAATGCTTTACTTAAGGTGGTTGTGTTTTTGTCATAATATTTGTCATAATATAATATACCTCGCTTTTACCCTTCTCTCTCATAACCATGCTGTTTTTGTTACATGTGTCCAAATTACTTCACTTTAAATCTCACACCACCATCTGGGAACCTCGTCTACATTTTGAGAATGCGCCTGGTTCAGCTGATCGATGTGTTCAGAGAGCTCACTTTGCTCTCATTGAGTCTCGTTGCTTTAAAATGAAGCAAGTGTGTGTGTGTGTGTGTTTTTCCTGGGAATTTGTGAACGTGCGACAGAGAAACCTGTTTGCCTACGGCGCTGATTGGGCCAGACTTGGCACCGCGGTTGCCTACTTGATGGGTCGGATCTCCGGGGGGGAGTGAGGGTTCAATGCATTTTGGAAACTATAGATAATTCCTCACCGCAGGCGAAGCGGACGGAAAATGAAGTATTGTGAGATGCAACATGCAGGAAGAGAGCTCTCTGTCTTAGACACTGCTGTAAGAAAACCGTCCCAACTTAACAATGATTAAGTCAGGATTAATTTGTTTATTCTGTGTAGTTGTTGAACCACGGATGAGTCCTGCTGCAATTAAACTCGCTGAGTTCAACACACAGTGACACGCTGTTTGTCCAAGACTGTTTAGAAAAAGTTGAGTACTCGATGCACGCAATGGAGCGATCTTCTAATTTTCTCCTTATTAACCACTAATTGGAAGAAAGAGCGGGAGGGGAGAAGAAAATGAGAGCGAATGATGAGGGGACACTGGAATAATAAGGTAGAGCGAGAGGATGAGACACACAGAGAGAGTATTAATGTGTATTAATCAGTGGTCCGGCTAATAGTGATTTGTATTTTTAGAGCCAATTTAATGAGCCTCTAATGAGGAATTAGCTCCTGGATGTCTCTCACCCTTTCTTGCTCTCTCTTTCTCTCCACACACACACAAAATGTACAGTTTTGTATTGTCATGTTTGCTTCAATCCACGGGAACACGTAAAACCAACGGGGAACTCCTGAAAAAAGTATGTATATTGCAGCAGTCATGCCGGTATGGTTGAAATTATGAAATATATGACTTCATGAGCCAACATCTTGGGCAGTGGGCTCATTGATGCTCAAATTGTTAGCAAGCAAGGCGTGCATGTCAATTTTTTATGGTACCTAATAGAAGCACTATTTTGTTTTCCGGTAGAAGATTGTAAAATCACGAAAATGTGATGACATTTTAAATGTTACAGAGGAATAAATCCCTTTCCCTCCTGGCAAAAAAGCAACTCAAGTTAAACCGACTGTGGCAATCGATTGCCTGAAGTGGGCTGAGAGAGGTTCACGTCGTGACAATGTGATGTAGCACGACAGTGCCGGATCTCTGTATATTTCAGTCTGTCTAGCGAGTGGCGGCGGATGGCATCAGACGAGTGACGGGCCACCGGTGAACATCTCCATCGCCGTCCGCTCTCTGCGGCTTCATGATCCAACGCACGGCAGCACTGACTTTGACAGACAGCAGTCAGAAAATGTCAAAGTCTGGATTTGGCATTTGCTGCCCAGAGTATGAGCTGGATTACATCACAATTGTTGGAGGATCATAGCAGCTGATGGCAGATAGATGAGAGTGTGAGTAAGGAGAGAGAGAGAGAGAGGAGGAAAGAGACAACAAGGTTCCTGGTGAGACCCGAACAAGGTGAGACTTGATCTCAGAGTAACCAGAATTCCTAATACCTGTGCTTTACCCCCTCTTTTGGAGTTTGCTTGGATCTGCTCAGGAGGAAACCTAACCTGATATAGTTAGGCTGATGATAATATGAACTTTTTGGGTATCAGTTGCAGAATCTTGACTTCATTAATGTTGTAAAAGAACATAACTGGCGAGTATAAGCTCTGCACCCACCATGAATCAGCGGACCTTCTTCAAATAGACCTGCAGATATTCCCCCATGATGTGGCTTGTAAGTAGCCTCATGTTACTGCAAATACCCAAGGGCAGTCCCAACCCCCCCCCTGACTTCCACTACCTCTATGCAATCTGTAAGTCACTATGAAAGACCATTGAGCCATGCATCTCAATGAGGTCTTGATTGATTGGCCGGAGCGAGGCAGAGGCAGGGTTCGATCTTGGCCCCCGGGTCCTGAGAAGGGAAAGCATGGTCGCGGGGACACAGTCGCCAGGCTACCCCAGTCCACTCTCTGTCAGCGAGGTGATTGCACACATGCATGCTGAGCCACGCCATGTCTAATGGGGAAGATGAGAGAGAGTAAGGAACGAGAGGAATTGTGGGCTTTGTGTGCTGATTGACTTGTGGTCAGAGAGGTTATGTCCATTGATCTGTATGGCGGAAGAAAAGGAATTTGGCCTGAGGTGCTTCAGAATGAGTCTATTTGGGGGGGGTTTAGGATTTCTGTCCATTGCCACCAGCAGCTTTTTCATCACCTGACTCCCCAGGAGTTACAACTGCCATCTCCCGTCTCTCCACATAATGCACAGAGCACTACAGGGGCCAAAGGCCAATCAATGTTCTACAAGAGGTTGATACAGATCTTATTAGTCAATGAATGATCATTAGTGGTCTAACGAGGCATTGATTTGTGGACGGGCCAAAGGTTGCGGTGGTTGTGGTGAGTGTCTTTAATACATTAAACACAATTGATTGCCGAGTAGGAGGGATATTTTTTGAAGGATGCTGGAATTAGATTGGACTGTGGGAGATTTGAGGTCAAGCCAGGAGAGAGAGAGAGAGAGAGAGAGAGAGAGAGTTATCTTCATCGGCTGTTGAATGTGGTTAGGATTTAACATGGATCCAAGCGGCACGTTTATAGCTTGTGTATTACCGGTGTAGCGATTCTGCAACTAATCAAAAACAGATATCTAGAAGTACTAAGTCAAAAGCAACTAAACTCGCTGTTTCAAAGGTTGGCGCAGCAGCCTTTGAAAGCTGAGGAAATGACTGTGCTCAGAGCAGATGTGTTACAACAGGGCCTATTATGTTGCTCATTAAATACCCAACCTCTCAATAGGCCATTATTTCCCCAATAAAAAACAAACGGCGGCCTGCATACTTTCCCCTCCCCTCCGCTTCAGAGGTTGGTTCTACCTCACAGACGGCAAAAAAGCCTGACTAATATCCTGCATGTGATGCTTTTAAATAGGAAGCAGGCCGCGGGACAGGGTGGGGTACAGGTGTGGCAGGAGCCAATGGCTTTTATAGCCCTCCATCTCCTGTGAAAGTGTGCCAAGGACCTGCTTGCAGAAACCCACCATTGCAGTGTTGGCCGCCAAGCGTTAACTTTTCTCCCCCCACCGATCTCTGCACGCCTACTGGTTATATGGAGCTTGTGCTTGTTATGACTTTATAGCGGGGTTTCTGATGTGCTTAGAGAATTGTTTGATGATTGGGATAATGACGCCAGTTGGAGGGAGTTGTCTCAGCACTTTGTTGCCCTGTGAAAATCAGACCGAACCCGGGCGACGCAAGGCGAGCGCCACATCCTCCACGAGCCAACATCCCCTGCCATTCAAAGGCGTCCAATCCTCCTCGCGTCAATCAGAATTATACCACGGCCACAGGTTTGTCACCGGGGGGACGTTCGTCACCGCGTCTCTACCCCCCCTACAGAACAGCCTTTTCATGCCCCAGCATAATGTCAGCCGGTGACATCCCGGCCTGATGTGATGTGGCATTCACTAAAGGTCACGTTAGGCATCTCCGCTCCGTCTGCATCAGCAGAACTGGCAGCCGTCATATGGGCGCTGGATTCGGCCATTACCCAGGCCCTCGGGGGGGCTCGGAGCTTCAAGGATTTGTCAGCGGGATTCTGATCTCTCTGTTGCAGTGGCGAGCAACCGACGCAGGACAGTCACAGTCCAGGCCTCGAATGCAGAACAACGGCAGCTGGGTTTGACCATCAGTCACACAATAGGGGACAAGGACGATATCTTGTTTATTTTTCAGAGCTTCCCTATCTTGAGGGGCACGCGATGGTGAAGACAGGGCATATCGCAGCTCTCTGATGGGTTTTTCTCCCTGAGGGTGTGTCTTCAAATCCATAGGAAGATAAGAGATTGTATTCAGCCGTGTTTGTGTGTGCTGATAGGGATTTACCTCTCGTACATGAAGCACCACTGTATTTTACAGTTTCCTTGTTGTTCCTTTTTTACTGCAAAAGTAGCATAGTCAAATAGGGATACAAATTGAATCAAGCCTTCCATCACAAAGCTCTTGAATTTAGCCAAAGAAGCATCCTCCTAAGTGGGAACATCAAGTGAAGCAAAGAGAGCAAATGAGGAAAAAAAGCAAGACATCCAGCGAGAGAAGGCCCCGCGCTGCGGAGACACAAAGACGGCAAAGAGGAACCCTTCATAGACACGGGGAATCCATCTGGAGATGAGCCAGTCGGACTCAGCACATCCCGGGCCAGCGAGGGCCAATCCATCCGCGCCAGTTGCCGTAGTGAGAGAACATTTAACAAGCCCCACAGGCGGGTTTTACAGCCCCCTGTTGTGTGTCTGAGACCCCCCAGGCTGAAGAGGGGCAGAGGCTGACTGATACTGACAGGGTTTATGTGGGCAGGGGCGGAGGGCAGCGCGGGGGGGGGGGCGGCAGACGTGTAAAAAAGCTGGTCATGAACCGACAACTGTCACTTATGAGAGCACAGCACAATCCGGGAGTCAGGCTTCAGCAAAACACACACATACTCGCCCATACACCCAAACATGCCCGCTGATAATTAAATCTGATGTTTTTGTGGGACAGAGGTGAAGAGCGGGGGGGAATGGCTGTAGTCAGAGGAAAGGGGCTTATCCAAAAAGTGGTCCAATAAAACACCTGAAAATCAAATCCCATTGCTCTTATCGCGGCGCCATTCAGAGACGTTATCTGTGCAGGTAATGTGGTTATAAATTCAATTTCAGCCCAGAGATTTCATTGTTTACTGATGCCTGCATGTTCCGGGCGGCGGAGCGCCGAAAGCCCGGGAACGTTCGATGCGTGTCGGGAAAAGTCATTTAGACTTCCGCAAGGGGATGCAAAAAAGAGAGCGAGAGAGCGAGAGAGAGAGAGAGAGAGAGAGAGAGAGAGGGAGAGAGAGGGGTGAAACCAGGAGAGCTGTCGCTCTTCCAAGGACACCTGACTCCACTTTCCATTTACCATCCCATGTTTTATTTAGAGGCCATTTTGTCTTTTTTGGTTTCCTCGTTGTGGGGGCTCATAGCTCAACTGGGGGTCGGCACTTGGCGGCAGACGTCTGACGTCTTGTTGCGTCGCCGGTCGGGTAAAAAGTATTCGGTCAGGTGTGCAGATGATACGGTTCCTCAAGGACCTTCAGAGGGGGAAATTGAGAAACTGTCCAAAAGACGAATCTGTTTGTAATGTTCTTTATTAAAACGTGTTAAATTGTGATTCCCGCCTCTGTCATTTGTTTTCCATTGACTGTGCACTGATGGAAATTAGGTGCCTCTTGCCTACTAGCTCTCTACATGTGATTGATGGCTTTCAGTAGTGAATCACCTCATCTAGTAGGTAAAATCTTGATATAGTAGAGCTCCTCATGCTCCCAGCTGGCTGCTTATGGCAGTAATCCATCAGTGGGGCCCAATGGGGCGAGCGCCCCCCCCCCTGGGTAATGTTCCCATTGACAGCCTATGATGTCAACACACTGACAGCAGGGGGCTATAGCAGTCTGTCTGTGTGCATATATGTGTATGTAACCTCGTTTCACTCTCACTGCCGCTGTGTGTCAATAGTACAGAACACGCACACACACACACACACACACACACACACACACACACACACAGAGCGTTATAAGGAAGGAAGCAGTGACGCACCTTTTCCTTAGCATTGTGGTAAAACTGTAATATACTTTTTCTTTTAACTCTGTCATTCTGGTTGTTTTCCAGGCAAAGTGAGGGGTCTCTATGACGCTCAGGCCCCAGTCTGCCCAGTCTGCCAGGCCATTCTGCGACCAGGGGAGCTGCAGGAACACATGGAGCAGGAGTTGACCGAACTTGCCCAGACACACCTCAGGTAATCACCATCTGATCTCCCTTCCTATCGTTTTGCAATTTAGCTATTCTTCTTTTGATTATTTTCATTCAACTTCTCTGGGTTTTATCTTCATGGCACCGGTGAGAATTAAAGTCTTTACGTCCCATCTCCAACCATCTATTTTTTTTTCTCTTCTCAGTTATCCATTTGTCATTTTCTTCCTGCTTTGTGTCCTGGGCTTTCTATTTCTGCTCAGCTTTCAGGTGATAATAAACGGTGACAGATTTTGTAGCCAGAGGAACCCCCCCCCACACACACACACACACACACACACTATTCCCTTTAGTTTCCCTAGGTGGTGTCTCCTGTCTCCTCTGTCACCGGCACACAGTGTTTACAAGCTGCCTCATTGTTCCCTACATATTTCATATTACAGACTTCGGGCCTCGAGGCGACCAATCACACAGCGGGTGGATAATGTCCTTCTAATGGCTGCTTTGAGCCCTTAAGCAGACGCACAGTCTCAAACATACACACAAGGACCAGCAGTGCACACACACACACACACACACACACACACACACACAGAGACATTACCTGCTGCTTAGACCAAAAGAATGATTCCTCCAATAAAGACATTACACTCCAAATCTGCTTAACGACCGCTTCGTGGACAGTAATGGTTTCAAATTGAAGTTGGCCCACGGGGACACTGTATGTGTGTGTGTGTGTGTGTGTGTGTGTGTGTGTACAGTATCTGCGCGATAGACACAAAGTGAGAAAGAGTAAAATGAGGTTACACACAGACTCAGACACATATTCTGACAAGATGAAAGCAGAAAGTGTTCACAAGATGAAATTTAAAAGATAATATTGTGTTGGTAAATTTAATGGGAACAGAAGGGAGACGACTTGTGTGTGTGTGTCATTTGGATAATTTTCCCCTCTTTTGTGCAGTGCCACTCCAGTGCAGCAGCACAACCAGCTAATACGGACGCCGAAGGTAAACCGTTGATGTCCTGAGTTTGATGACAGCGCAGAAGCTGTGATAGTTTCTTTTCTGACTCTCGGTTCTCTCTCCGTTAGTCTCTGACGCTTCACATCAAGCGCGAAGGAGGTTCTCCAACCTCGCCCGCTCGAGGATCCGAGGACGCCCACTCCGACCGATACCAGGTGAGCTGGTGATAACTAATCCGCCAACGATGTACTGGGAGTGACAGTACTTCACGTTTGGGTTCTCACTAGCGCTCAGTGAAGTTTTCCTCAAAGTTTACTGAGACTTAATAAACATAAACAGTTGTTCCTGTTTATGTAGATGTCTTTTTTTTTACTTTTATAGACGTCACTTCACCAGACTTGTGTGCTGGTATTTCCGATTTAGGCACTTTACCACATTCTATACAAGTAAAAGGTTCATCAAGTCCGTTTTGTTTAAAGAACTCTGTAATACTGTATATATAAAAAACACAAAAAATGTAGTATAGTAAAAGCATAGAAAATAAAAATATTAAGTATGTTAAGTTAAAGAGGAAAGCATACAAAAATGAGTAGGTATTGGATCACTAATTTCTCAGTATTTTTGATTTCCGATAAAGTTGACTATAAGAATCGAAAATATCATATGTGTTAATATCACGCTGCTGTCTATTCATTCAACATTCTGATCTCCTTCCTGCAGACGTTTCTCCGGGTCCGGGCCAACAGACACACCAGACTAAACGGTACGTCGTGCTTCCTCGCTGCAAAAGGGTTCAATGAAGAAACGGGTTTTTTTCCAAACCGTATACTTTCTTTTGTTCCCACTGAAAGGACCAGTGATGTGTTTTCGACCCCCCCCCCCCACCCTCCCCCCCACCCCATACCTCCTCCCAGTCCCGCCACCAGTCCAGTGGCTTAGATACCACCCCCTCACCACCGCACCCCGGCCTAGCGCCCCCACGAGCAGAGGAGCTATTAACCTCTCAACTTTGACCTCTTGATGTGTTAACAGTCGATGACCTCTGCTGGTGCAGGTGCTACGTCAAATCTGCCCCGTTACGCCCCCACAGCGCAGGAGCCCACCTAGACTGCACACAAGCTGGTAAGACACCCCCCCCCGAGAAGCACTCGCTTCCTCCTCAACAGTGACTCCAGTGAGCAGCCGATGGCTTCTGCTTCCAGGCCCCTAAATGTCAAACAAAAAGGACTTAAATAAGAAATGATGTCTGATACATAGTTTACTAATTGACACAGTCGAATTAGATTTGCATGTCATCGTTACCATCATATATATCGAGTGATGATATAGAAGTCTTGGCTTTAAATAATTTTATGAAGCAGACTAGTCGAGAAAGCAACTATTAACAATGAAATGAAGATGAAATATTAACAATAAAATATTCAACCAAAGTGGGACCAAAAAAACAACAGAAGAGAATTAAACAATACATTAATAGACAAACAACGCTGAAACAACCTTTTCCTTTTTTTCCTGCAGCTGTGTAACTATTTAAAAAAACCGATTAAGACGCGTAGACTCGCAGACGTCTCACTACGGGTATTATTATTAACACTGAGATTCTCCAGCTGACTCCTCACACTGCCAGTGCTGTCGAGGTCTGTTAGCCTTTATTGGGTCTTATTACAGGACAGCATAATGAGCTTCTAAATACATGTCAGGGGAGGAAGAAGAAAGGAGGAGGGTTACTCTGTTGATTAATCAACCTCTCTCTCTCTCTCTCTCTCTCTCCTCCCTCTGTTCGATGAGCTCTTCCTCATCTATGACCATCTCTTTAACCCTAATTATGTTTTGCTGGGATGGCGGCACTCGGGTCACGGCCACCAGCTCTTTCCGCGTGTCCCTCCTCGGGGGAGGGGGGAGGGAGGAGGGGGGGGGGGGGTCTATACTGTCCTCCAGCGGGAATTAGAGAGCCCCTAAAACGTAATGTCCCCGTCTGCAATCTGCAGTCAGTCGGGTCACAGTGGGAGAGGAGGTGCAGTTGGTGTTCTGCCATGTTAACTTTTATATCAGAGAGGGGAGGGAGGAGGAGGAGGAGGGCCGGGGGGGGGGGGGGGGCGGGGGGGATTGGGGACGGGAGGAAAAACTTTGCATCCACAGGCAAATAAATTCTGCAGTCGTTGAATATCTAAAGCCTGCGCTTTGTGCCTCTTTCGTGTAAATGTACTTCAGATTTTGGTTTGTGAATTTGAATGTGGTCGATTTCTTTTGTTACAAGGCCATTGAAATGTAAACTGTTTTTTATTTAGATGTATATGTCAACAAAAATAAACTTGAAAAAAAATCTTGATATATTTCAATGTTTTTGTTGTCAGATCAGCTCATTCACATCATGCCCCAATTATTCATTTGATGTTATTTAACACCACAAATGAAAGAAAAGTGGCATTTGTTGCAACGTTTAAAGCATACAACAAATAATGCCGAAACTGTTGGCCAAATCTATAATATTAACTACTTTACTAATAAACTAAGTGGCTACATTTTGAAATAAAGATATTTTTTCTCACAATTTTCACATTCTTGCCCAAAACATTTTTGGTAAGTAAAAACGTGAATGAATTTTTTTTTGAAAACTTTTGGATTACACAAAATGTGCAGTCAGGAATTAAATCAAGTTCTAAGACGTTCCAGGGACCAGCTAAAGTCATTGTGACCTTTTCCTTTGAATTCTCTGTTCCCAGTCAGGATCGGAAAGCTGAAGAGGAGGAAACAAGAAAGCGGACAGGTGTGTGTTTCCTTTCTGTCCCCAAAGATGACGGACGAAAGTCTGCGCTCCGTCTTGATCCTCGGAGCATCAGTGTCATGGACATATTCACCGAGACAGTGATATTGTGTACTGTAACATTGATGGCTGTGTGTGTGTGTGTGTGTGTTTCAGGAGGGTTCAGCGGACTCTGTGGCATTCCAGGACGAGTGGAATGAGAGGAGAAGGGCTCAGACCGCGTCCGTAGTCGGGGCTTTTAAAGGTAAGCACGAATCTGTGCGCGTCACTAACGTGTGTGTGTGTGTGTGTGTGTGTGTGTGTGTGTGTGTGTGTGTGTGTGTGTGCGCCATCGAGGTACCCATGTGTGAGATCCTATTCGGTGGAGGGTGAATAATGTGACTGAGTGACAGTTGAAAAACCACTGAACTTTTCAGTCCGGATTACAGCGGAGCAGCGGATGCCTTCGAGGTCACATTGAAAGTAACGGTTTCCTTTACACTAAAAAAGGGAATCTGTGACCTGCAGACTTGTTCCACGCTGACTGACCTAAACACAACAACATAACATTTGTGATGCCTAAATTCTCCCTGACCTTAGAAATCAGAACCCCCCTCCCCCCTCTCCCCCCCCACCCCCCCACGTCTCTACCATATCCTTTGAAAGGCGACAGTTGTTGAGACGTTTGTTCCTGCGGGGGACGTGTGTTCCTCAGGTGCCGTGCTGCTGGGCGCCACTTCCAAAGAATGCAGAGACAGCGACGCCGACCTGGACGTGGATGGAGACGATACCCTGGATTACGGCAGGGCGCAGTATCCTTTTCGCTCCCATTTTGGTGCGACAGAGCGACGCTGACTGCGTGGAAAAGTTTGCTTTTCACTTGACGAAATGAACGCCCGAGTGCCTCATTGATGGATTCTGGTTTTTCTTGCAAACTCCAAAGCTCCTAGTCAAACGTTTACTAATTTTGAAGCATCTGTGAGATGTTGTTCCATGTTTCCTGATCTGCGTCCTCAGATACACAGAGACAGATGTAATCCCGTGCTCGGCAGAAAACTCAAAGGAGACAACAGTGAAGTACGTGTCTCATTCACAGCGGATCTTAAAACGAAAGTGGATCCTTTCATACATTTCCTCATAGTTTTTATTTGGGTATTTGGTTGTAACGCGTTGGTTTCTGATGTGCTGTTCCAGCAGCAGTGTGTTACCTGACTCCAGAGTAAGCCTGGAGTTTTCCAAATGGTCAAATGACGGTGAGTTAAGAAAACCTTTAAGCGACTTGAATCAATTGATCAAATAAAAGATGGAATAAGTAAAGGTGAGCTCGATGCCTCTCTGTTATCCGTTCACACAGCGACTCCTTCTACCAGCGGCGGAGAGAAAGTGGACGGCGGCACAGCTGCTCTCCCCAAAACCTGCAAAAACTCTGTGATAGAAACGTGAGTTCCTCACTCACACTTTACAATCCTCAGCAGACCTGTTCATGCAACGTCTCCCGGCACCAGAAATAGCTTCACTTCCCAATTTTATTGTCGTTAAACCCTTTTTTAAACAGGCCAGTCACTAAAATAATTCGTATTTAAAATGGTGGTCTGACTTGAGGAAAAAGGGGACGAACGAGTCTACAGAGAATAAAGACTCATGTCCTTTCGCCTGTTGAATAAGGTTCTGTTTGGGTTTGTCATTCACTTTGGATGTCAGCACATACTGTTCAAGCGGTAAGATTTGATCTCACACGGTTTAAACTTTGAAGCCGAACCAAAGTGGTAAGTGAGTGTAGTTTGCTCACAAAGTCAGGTGTAAATCAGCCAATCGGAGCTGAGGAAGGTGGCCAATCCCCTTATTGTAAAGTGTATTTTGGGGGCAGACTACCTCCAACCTGATACACACAAATAAAATATCAATTTGATGATATCATCAATCAAGGTCATAGCAGGCGTGTACACACATTTCATCACACTTAATGCCTCGTGGTACAGTACGTTTGCTCGTATAGTCTGTCCGGTGTTTGTATGTGCGTCTCTGTGTGCGTCCCTGTGAGGACCCTGACACCTCATCCCCCCTCTTTCACCTCTCACACACACACACACACACACACACACACACACACACACACAGCCTCGGCCTATGATTAATGAGACAGTAAATGCAGGCAATGTGATTGCTGTTAAATTTCATGCTCAGTGTCCATGTTGGCCAGCGAATAATTTAATCTGTCTTCGATTTATAAATGACTCGCCAGTGTATGCCTAACTCACGCACACCCTCCCATCTCCCCTCCCTCCTGTTATCGTCCATCTGTATGTGTGTGTGTGTGTGTGTGTGTGTGTGTGTGTGCGTGTGCGTGCAGACTCACAGAGGATTCCACACTGACAACTCTGGATGCACTTAAAGCTCGGATACGGGATTTGGAGAAACAGTTGTCTAAAGGAGACAGATTTAAATGCCTCATCTGCATGGTGAGTACGAAGCCGAATGAAGTCAGCAGAGCAGACACACAAAATAGAGATCACAGCGCAGCGATGCAGAAACGGCTGATATTCCTGTAGGGACTAATAAGTCAATCAAATCGGTCATGCTCTTTTATTGGAATTTACTGTAATTGTTGTGATGATTTCATGATATGACACATATTGGTATGTATTGTGCTTTTTTTTTCTTTTTGTAAATATGTGTTGTGTCTTATAATTATTTATTTATTTTTGCTGATGTCGATTGATCTACATCTTGAGACCTAGCGCTGATAATGATCATTTTTTTTACTCTGGTAAAAGTAACTATTATTCAAGTGATCAAGTAGAAAATAGGTAATCAATCAAGAAAAATGCCAGATGGTTGCTCATCCAATTGTATCGTTTTGGGCCGTTGAGGGAACAAAGTAACTGTATAAAATTTGACAGTATTGCTGGTCGCTGAAGATTTACAAAAAATATCATTCACATTTTAATTCATGATTTATTAAGCAAATGATTGGCCAATTAACACAGAAAGTGCTTTAATCTTTATTTGAACTTGAACAAAGATGGTCGATTAAACAATATATATTTTACCCCGCATTAAAACAGAAAATATATGATGCAATTAATCACTAAACACCAGAGCTTGACCTTTACCTTTGTGCGAAGGGCTTCAATAAAAGCGGATTTAACTGAAGCATCACGTGGACATCTAGTGGCCGCTTTGTGTACTGCAAGTAAGGAGTCCTCCCCTGTGTTGTCTGTCTGCAGGACACCTACACAACCCCTCTCACCTCCATTCAGTGCTGGCATGTTCACTGTGAAGAATGTTGGCTTCGAACCCTGGTAAAACATTGTATTCATTCACATTAACTTTGAGCAAAAATGATCAGAGTATGTTAATGTGTGTTTTTTCTTCTTTTTCTTTAGGGAGCAAAGAAGTTGTGTCCTCAGTGCAACACCATCACCTCACCTGGAGACCTGAGGAGGGTCTACCTGTGACGCAGCCACCCACACAATGACAAGAGGGGCTTCTTCTGTTGTAACCAGTCCGGGGTGGATTTGTGGGCAGCTGGCCTGTCACAGACTCCCCTCCTTCCTCCTCCTCCTCCTCCTCCTCTTCCTCACAACTTCCTGCAGTGTAATCCTAACAACCACTAACACCTGACAATTTGAAGAGCAGCAAGTGTGACCTTCGACCTTCTTGTACAGCCTTGTACGATATCCGTGTTCCTGCTGCAGCATCAAAAAGGCCAGAATAAGCATTTAAATCCAACCGAGAGCTCAGGCACTGAAAAATAAAAAAAAATAAAAACAACCCTGTGGGACGATATTTATCAATTTTGTAATCTTTTTTCTGTTTTATGAAGAAGAAAAAAAAATAGTTGAATCACATGCAAAGCACATGTACATATTTTTGTGTATGTTTGGATCGATGTGTGTGTGTATATGACGTTGACTAGCAACCCGACTGTATTTACTGTACACAGTTTGTTAGGTCATTTATTGTTTGTTTAGCTCCTGTAGGTTCATCTTATTCCGGCTCTTTTCTGTCTTTCTCATTGATGTGTTTCTTTGCATAGGGTCATTCAATCTAATTTGATTAATGTTACTACAAATAAAGCGCGTGTCTATAAAGTTGTCCTTTAACAAGGTATCTTATTCGGGGGGGGCAGCATGAATATATCACCTGTTGCGTTTGTGGGTTGACGGAGGGCCCCCCTCGGGTGGTTACGGCTTTGTTGTGATGACTCCTGCGTTGGGAAGTCACCTGTCAACTGTAAGAAGTGGGTCGGCGCAGGATTAGACAGGCGGAGCCCGTCACAGCTCACCTGCGAGTCGAGGTAGATTAAACCCTGCTATTCTGAGCTTTTAGTGCGTGCGACAGAAGACTACAGGGCCCAGTCACACCCCCCTAAAAATCCAGGATTCCTTACGCTTAACAGTAGGATGATGTCATTTAGAGCCCATCAGCAGCCAGCTGGTTTTAATGCTATGAAAAAAAAATGCTGGACAAATAAAAGTTTAAAAAAAAGCTTCCTTTAGACCAACTTTGTGGAGTTTTGTCTGACTTTTGCATTCATTTAATGACATCCACGTTCACCTGTCCTTTCGTTTCAAGGCCCTTCAGCATTATTGAGATTTTACAGCAAAGACAAGTTCACAAATAAATGTGAGTGAAGCTCTTTCCGCTGGGTACGCAGTTGTCTTTTTTTAAAATCCAAAACCTTTGACGTTGCCCACGCGCGTGGTCTTGTGACCCGCTCCTACGTAGGCGGTGTGGATGAAACGAGGCCGCATGCACACGTTGGATTGGTCATGGAGCTGAAGGGAGCTGGAGGTAATTCAGAGTGACACTGAGCTGTGAGTCAGACTAACGCACAACATACGCTCGTCGTAGTCCGTCAGGAAGCCGGGCTGAAGACGCATCTGCTGTTGGACCTTCATACGACGGAGTGAGCGCAGAAGGTAAGGAGCTACACGCGAAGCGCGGGTCAATTAATGAGGTGATCAGCTGCATTGTAATTGTAAAGCACTGTTTGGATCAAATGCAGTCTGGTAAACTGCAAGTTCATAATGTATGTCGTTTGCTACTTTGATTTTCTAAATGCTCTGAAATTGTGTGCGTAAAGAAGACATCCTGCATTAAGCAACAGTTTATGTGAGTGGGTTAATAACTTAAAAGTTAAAGCTTTAGAAAGTTATTGGTCTCGTTGATCTCTGTTCTTATCTCAAAACCTTTGGTGGATGATTTACAGTAACAAAAAGGGATCGGTTGTTTCTTTTGGACTGTTACAGACTTTGACTTTATTATTAAGTCATTGCTTTACTGGGGACTCTAAGAATGAATGGATTATTCCTGAAATATCGCCCTCTCTTCGACGCAGCCGGTAAACGGGTCACCTGTCCCGGAGCCTTTGTGTTGCCTCGCCCAGATCCAATTAATCCTTCTGGCTGACCTGCCGTGACTTCATTAATAGGCACTCTTAACATTATAATCGGGGCCTCCGGCTGTCCAACCAGTCAGCGATTAGAACACGGACGGGCCGAAATATTTCCGTAATGTTTCTTCCAGACAGTGCGGTGGCTAAGAGCTCCAATGATTAACCTTACTGGGCCTCCGTTGACAGAGTATTTGGTGAGCTTAATTACTTCCACTAGTATTGGTCAAAAATGATTAAGTGCAAACATTTTCTGTATAAAAGGATTCACGCTAAAAAGTCCTGTACTCTCTCTCTCTCTCCTAGAAACAACCTTTTTTTATACGAGATTCACACACATTTAATCTGTTCTTGGCATAACAGCTGAGCTTCGTCTGTCCCTGCCGCCCCCCCATCTGTCCCTCTGTCCAAGAACAATGGCAGGACCGAGGCCCGTGGTGCTGAGCGGCCCCTCTGGAGCAGGGAAGAGCACTCTGATGAAGAGGCTGATGAGGGAACACGAGGGCGTCTTCGGGTTCAGCGTCTCTCGTGCGTTTGGGGCGCCACGTGGCCACTGGCTTGGGGGGAGCAAAGAATAAAACCGTGATTCATTCAACTGCTGTTCTGATGCAATTGTGTCTCTTCGCAGACACAACAAGGAATCCCCGACCAGGCGAGGAAGATGGCAAAGGTACAGTCGGTGCAGGGAGTTGATGCCTTGAACTGGACGATAGGACCACCGTGGTCACTGACTCACCACATGAGCCTTGGACTTTAATTCAAAGTCACAGGACCTTGATAAAAGAGTGTTTTACCCCTCTTTCCTTTTTGTTTCTGTACCATGGTTTTGCCAGCCTCCCCACTTCTTACTCCCAAGTGAACTGCACAAATGGCTTCCCCCCCCCCCTGTGTAGCTCACTTGGTATAAAGAGATAAACCTCTTTCTGTGCCTTTTTTTTTTTTTTTGCTTTCTCCATAGGGCTGAACAAGCTCCCAATGCTTCTGGGGGCTATTTTACTGCCAATAGCACCCTTCTCCCATGAAGTCTTAGAAAAACCTTCCTCTATTTCGTGTCCAAACGAATCAGAAGGTGACGTCCGAGAGATTCCTGATCACAGTTTTTTAAAAGCAGAGGGGTTACTTTCATCATCCTGGCATGCTGCCGTTGGACTTTCACAGGAACTAGTCATGTGACAAACAAAAAGAAAAAAAAAAAAACAGCGAAAATGATGGAAGGAATCTGGATCAGACAGTTTACACTTTGGAGTAAAAAGCCCTCTTGAAAATAGCCCCCTGTGATGCCTCGGTAGTTATTATTCCCATCTCCAGTCCCATGAGGTTTGGTGTGTGTGATTCCCGGATGTTGCTGGTGGAGCGTTGATGATTTGCAAGCAATCATTAGCATCACGTGGACGTTATTTTGCTCTGTGGAGGATTGGTTTGAGCTTTTCAAAAGTTTAATTATTGCGTTTTATGTGTTTATTTGTAATGCAAACATCAGATGTTGATTAGAATCTTTATTCATCCAGAACACAATGACGTGTTTTTGCTTTCTTTGGGTCAAACTGTTTTTTTTTTGTTGATTGCATCGAAATATTTCATGCAGATTTTAAAAGTACTGACTGCCATGTTTTCAGGCTTCATATTCTCATGCTAAAGATTGTGTGCTATCCCGGTTTCCATCAGTGAGAAGTAGTGACGTGTTTGTTTCTAGATCCCCCATATGTTTTTATTTTGAGAAGCTTTAGGCCTAAGGATGTGGGTGTGGACAATAAAATGTGCTCCGTAACAGTTTTTACAAAGAAAAAACAAACAGCCTTTATCTTTATTAGATAATGACTGTATACTATGTACCCAGAGTCTGAAAGCCGGCGTCCAGGATACCGTAAAGTAGTTGAGCCTTTGTGCCGGGGACGTTCTGTTATTTTGCCTGAGATCGCTGAGATGAAACTTGACGCATCTCTTACTAAAAACTGGGAGTGAGCGTTCATTTTATGTGCATCACCTCTCTTCAACGATAGATGTTTGTTGTGCAACGCTTCATATTCATTACTACCAATGCATCTTCCAGACTACCACTTCTCAACGAGAGAGGTCATGCAGGAGGGAATTGACAACGGAGACTTCATTGAAAACGCGGTGTTTTCAGGAAACATGTATGGAACGAGGTACATGTTTGCACCAGTGCCACCATATGTTTCACCGAAACGTCAAGAGGAACCTCAGAAAATGTTTATGATGTAGAGACTTTTAAAAAAAAAAAAAAGGCTTTCATTTGGAAGACCAAAGGATTACTGCTTTCAATAAGCATTTAATGGGTAGTGAGCTTCTCACCTGCAAAAAGATCATCATCTGTAATTTAATATTGTCAAAAATACAGCATCAGTGTCAGTGATATTGAACTTGAAATTTAAGACTGTATTATATACAGGCTACGATCAGGCTCTGCCACTAGCATCAAGAGGATATGTAGTAGCCACGTAGCAGATGGCGTAGCTTAAAAAGAGCAACGCTCTGCCCCAGCACCGTTGGTGTCACGTTCAATCTCTGTCTCTTACTCTGAAGTTCTCACTCACTCTGCCTGCCTGAGCAGCTCGGGTCAACGCAGCAATCGTCTCACTCCTGTTCTACTACTATTGTTCAAAATGACACCATTACACTCCGCATAGCTGGATGAACGTTGCCACGCACAATCCACGATGAGATGTATGATCCCCTAAAAAGCCATTTATGTGACATGATTTTAAAAATGTGCCAATGCATTGATTCATCAGTAAAGCGGCCATCGAAGATGTGCTGGCCATGAACAAAATCTGCATCTTGGATGTGGACATCCAGGGGGTGAAGAGGATTAAAGAGACGGACCTGAACCCCATTTACATCTCCATCCAGCCTCCATCCATGGAGATCCTGGTAAACTTTACATATTACGTTAATGTATTGCAATACATCAATATCATTTTGTACCCACGAAAGGTGTCTTCTTGCTTGTGAAAAGTGGGCTGTGATATAGATGCTTAACATTTTTCTTTCGGTGTATATTTTGATCATCATAATGAATTCATATCTCAAGATTTTCAAGATTTCCTTTGAAAAATACGAAAAATGTGAGATACAAGCTGATATGTGAACTGCTGACCTGACAGCTGTTCACACATCAGCGGTTGAGTCTTGGTTGTCTTTTCTAAGGAAACCCGTCTGAGAGACAGACAGACGGAGACGGAGGAGAGTCTCCAGAAACGCCTCGAGGCAGCGCGCGTCGACATGGAGCTCAGTAGGTTCCCCGGCTGTTCTGTTGATATGACGCTGACACGAAGGCAAACCCCTGCAGCTCATCCTGTTCTCCTCGCCAGGTAACGAGCCCGGAGTGTTCGACGCTGTCATCATCAATGATGACTTGGAGAAGGCGTACGAGGAGCTGAAAGATATGCTCAATGATGTAAGTAAAACCCTAAACCAATCGCTTTGGCTATTGTTTGCCGTCTGTTGCACGGACCATTGTGCTGTGTATTAATGGCGCTCTTTAAACAGGAAATCCAGAAAATTCAGGAGAAATCCTAAGGAGGAAGCTGTAAACCAGTCTTTCATCTGCTGGACAGAAGAACCAAAACGTGTTGTTCTGGCCCGAATAACTCCATCTTCACTTACATCTGTTTTTGCTTTTACCCTTTGTGTTATATGGTCAGAGGGGGCTCAGTACAGGTTCAGGCTCACTGACGCTCGGATGGAAAAGAAACTAGGGTTATGTTAGATTTAGTCAAAGCAAAGTGGTTGATGTTTAGAAGTGAACATCCTGACACATAGATCAGTGCCAGCTGGTTCAGTGGCCATAGAAAAGGAAACTGCCAAATTCAGTGCTACATTTGGTCTTCATAAAGCCTAAGTTTGAAACTGGCCTAAATGTGGAGTCCACGTCAGAACCTTCCTGCTAAACAGTCGTTGTGAAATTCTGATACAGTAGAAATGAATTCCCTACTAGTTAAGTGTATGACTATAACTAATATAACAGTGTTTAGATAATGACGCGCATTCTGCGTATCATTTAAATATTATGAAGGAGGTCTGTGCAGCAGATGAAGTTGTGGCTTATGTTACATTAAACATGGGTGTGCATTTGTGTGTTTGTGTGCAAATGAGACTGAATAAAGAACGCGAGGCCAGCGTCAGACCACGTGCCATTTAATTTATCTGTCGTCCATCAACTCAACTCATTCTGCTGGGGGACTGACCCAATGTTTAAGTATTATGAAACGGGTAAAACCCTGAAAATGTAAACAGCTTTCCGTTCATGCACTTTATTTTGAAATACAATACCTCACTCAGAAAAAAAAAACCCCACCTGCCTTTTGTATGAAGAAGATTTTTTTCACTTCATAAGGATAAACACGAGCATTTGTCTGATACTTTGGAGCAAAACAACGGTTTCTCTTCGACTCAACCTCCCCCCAGGATGTGTTTCCCTTTAAACCTAAAGCACACCAATCAAATACAATGGATAACTACCCTTTAAAACCTCATTAAGACGCATAACATTTTCAAAATTAGAGGATCCTAAAGGGTTTTAGAGATCTGGCCACACAGGGAAACTATCATAAGGCTGCATGGTGTCGAGAAGCCCCCACTCATTGGAAAAAGGGGCCCTGAAGCTTGGTGCGGACCTGGTCTCGTTTCTCCTCCTTCTGCTTGAGGTAATCTTTCAGCTTGTCCGTGGAGAAACACACCTTGGACTGTCGCGCTTTGTGCGGGGCGCAATGGGCACGCAGCCATTGGTTCTGGAGACACTCGGCTGCAGTTGGTCTCCCCCTAAAAAGGTTTTTATTGTATGAGGATTCTTCAATAAACTAAACTTCACTTTCATTGAGAGACACTCACCAGGATTTGTTATTCATGCTGCTCTTCATGAAGTTCAAGGCTCCCTCGGACAAACCGGGGTAACAGCGTCCAAACTGGATCTTCCCTTTCTTGATGTTTCTGTCTTGCTCCCAGCTGTGCTCTGCATGGAACGGGCTGTCGGCACTCAGCCTGGTGAAGTAGGTGAAATCAAACCACAGTTAGCAGTACCCAACAGTAGCCTATAGTCTATTCATTAGTTCTAAATAGACAGAATGTGGATGATCAATGTTCATTTATTACATTAAAACAAAACTCTTTAAACAAAATAAAACTCTAATGCAACAATGTTCCCCTGTAGGTCTGTACTTACATGATGAAGGACAGAACTCCAATAGCCCAAACGTCAGTTTCGGGCCCAACACCCTGACCGTCCAGGATTTCCGGAGCTTTAGGAAGGACAATGTAAACTGACAAAACAGACAGAAACAGGATATTTCCATAAAGAGTGGTGCTGTAGCTGGCAATGCCATCATTCCTTCATTAATTGATTAATATTCTGAACGGATTTTAAAAAAAAGATAATGAAATGGCCTTGGATTTGTTAGAATATGGTAGATAGGATCAGCTGAGGTGGATGGAGTTACGCTGAATTATTTCCCTCCTTCAATCCGTCCTCCCATAAAGAAAGTGTACCTTTGCTGCGGCAGTCTGTTGGAGGCCATGACAGTCAAAGGTTTAGCGCATGCATCACAGTCCACAGAATTCAGTTTGCCTTCTGTTACCAAACTAGGAAACACTCGGGTACCTTTGCTCTCCGACAAGCCGTGGATGTGCTCGATGCTGAGGGGCTGACCGGGCGTGAAGGACTGAGCCGAGCCCAGGTCCACTATCTTCAGGTGGTTCGAGTCATCCACCAGCATGTTGTCCGACTTCAGGTCCAGGTGGACGACTCGCCGGCTGTGCAGGTAGTCCACTGCACTCAGGATCTGAGCCAGCAGCTCTGCCACCTGAGTCTCTGCGTACAGGTCTCTGGGAGGGCATGCAACACTCCATTTGCTTGTTTTTCACTTGGAATTCAGCTTTACCCCAAGAAACCCCTTAGAGATGACTACAGAGTTTAAAATGAAGAGAAGCAATACGGATTCTGTCGGATGGATGGACTACTCGTAACACTCTGATGATTCTGCCGCTGGCTTATGTTTCTCGAGCCGTTCCTTTACCTCGATGCCAGACTGTAGAGCAGCTCCTTGCCGCCACACAGCTCCTCCACTAACACCACGTAGCAGGAGGTGAAATAGGCGGTGCGCAGCTGCACCAGGTGGGGGTGATGAAGCCTCTTCAGCAGCTGGTACTCCCTCAGCACCAGCTGTCTCTGCTCCGCCTGGTACGGGGTGATCTTAGCAACGAACACTTGGCTGGTCTCGGCGTCTCTGCACAGGTTGACTACGCTGAAACGGCCCCTGAGAGAGAACAAAGCACATAATAGTGCCGTGGAGGAAGTGGGAACACGAGAGCATCTTTTTCTAATGCATTCTGGGA
Organism: Pungitius pungitius; assembly: GCF_949316345.1. Taxonomy (NCBI): domain Eukaryota; kingdom Metazoa; phylum Chordata; class Actinopteri; order Perciformes; family Gasterosteidae; genus Pungitius; species Pungitius pungitius. The sequence continues at coordinate 15,873,122 of NC_084906.1, read as the reverse complement.
GTGGTTCCCGTCCAGCGTGACACTGAATGAGTAGCTGAAGATGTGAACATAGTTCTTTCTACAAGGTACCGAGGTGTTTTTCTTTCTTAACACTGGTACTAACGCAAAGAATTCTGTCGACAAATAATTGGTTTTCTTTAACATATAAATGGGATCAAGATGAAAATATCAGCGCACCTTTACACAGTATATAAAAAAATATCCTCTTCTTCTCATCTCCAACATAATCTGTGATAGACTTGATGAATCTGAAAAGTCACCTACATTTCCATATAATACCCAAAGTAAGAAAAAATAAAACTAAACAAATAAACTAAATACAGTGAATAAACTTTTTTTTAATCAAAGATATGTTAATGATTAAAATCCCTACCTGTTGATCTCAGAGAGGAAATTGTAGTTTTTGTGTGTTGTCTGTCGTTCTGACCCAGTGACCTTTGCCCCTAGTGACTCGGTCTGGATCAGAGGAATGGCAATTTCTGTAGAGCAGAATAAATACAGGTAAAACACAACCTTTTTTAGTTTTCATAATGGATGTGTATATCATGGCTAAAAATCATCATGAAGGTATTTTCCTTGCCTTCGGGATGGGTTGCCATAACAACAGGTGCTGACGCATCGCTGAATGGTCCTGTGCCTGTCTTGGTGATGCAACCAATCCTGAACACATAGGAGGCTCCTCTGGGTAAGTCCTTCACCACAAAGCAGCTTTCAGTCACCTCCTCTGACAGCAACGTCCACTCTGCACCTGGGGTGTGCACGAAACAAGAGTTTTACCTACTGCACATAATTAATGTGCAATCTCCCTAGTTCATGGAACATTGACAACTGTATAATTGTACTTGGCAATACAATGATTGACAGCATACATGCAAACTATTCCATGTTTATAAAACAGATTGTTGCAGTCTGAGCCGCGTTGGAATGCCGATGACTTTGAAGAGTTGGAGTTATATTATGTGACCTGCTCGGACGCCAGCCCGTTACCATGAGGCATGTTGTAGCTCTTTGTCTGCCATCCTACGGCTAGTCGTTGGTGTTTTAACAACGTTTCACTTATGAGTTACTGAGAAATACCAAGGATATCCCTATCCAAACCCACATGTGATTAATGAAGGCAATTATGGACCCGTCCCGAACAACTGTTGCTGTGCATGCTGACTCATGGGAATGGCTAAATTTAATGGCACTATGATTAGTGAACTTATTGTATTTCCTCTCAACCCCAACCACTAATTAAATTCCTGTGCTGCTGCATCCTCTGTGAGAACGCACCGTCTGTACAATATTGCACACAGTAGGTGACCGGTTCACAGGACTGGACTGGTTTCCAAACCAGCAGGACTCCACCACCATCTAACTGGAGCACTTCCGCCTTGTTGGGACGGACCAGCAGATCTAGAAATGATGGAGTGGATTAAGCCTACACAGCCAGGTTTATAGCAAAAAACACCAGGTTTTTAAGCCATTTCTGATTGGAAATACATAATACGCAGAATGTCAGGTGATCATTACCTTTTGACTTCTTGAAAACAGGTATTTTAAAAGAAGGCAAGAGTTTGGAGGCTCTCCTTTTAGGACTCTCAAGACCAGTTCTATGCTGTCTTTCAGGTGGAACAGGAGCTGATCCCTTTACTATTGGTCCTGCTCCAAAAGAAAAAAAAAACATTACATCCAATAGAAAAACGTATAGACAGTGTTAGATTATAACATAACTGAGAGATTAAATTAAAATAAATATAAATGCTCCTTAATAAAAGGTTCTGTTTATTGAAAAAAAATCATTTTCAATAGCTCACCTCCTTTACTCACGTCCTCACTACTGGAAGACCTGGAAAACAGCTTGGTCAGGCTGGAGGCCGAAGCTCTCATTTTCTTCCTCAGAGACATGGTGGGCGTGTCTGGCTTCATGATCTCTCCTAGTGTGGGTCCCAGCTCTGTGCTGTCCAGCTGGGAGTATGAATGGCCAGTCCACGACTGCCTGCGGAAGATCTTCAGCAGTCCGAGCCTGGGCGACTTTCCTGTAGGTGGCAGCACCTCGAGGGCCGGGGCGGATGCGTGCCTTTGGAGGCCGGATCCATCCTTCTTGTCCTTGGCCCTGGGAGGCCTCTCTGGAGCCTGCAGGGAGGAGACGCTGGGGCTAGGGCTCGCTGTGAGGGACGTCCCCGGCCGACCTCTGCTGTTTGCGTACAGACTGGGGTTGGAGCGGGTGCGGTTGCGCGGCGGTGCCTGGGGAAACGGGCCCCTGGGTTTGACTTCTTGGAAGGAGCACGGGGATCCTGAAATCAGCGGCTCCCCTCGGTCGTCATACCCTTCGCTCTCTCCCGACCTGGACCTCCCTGCGAGGCCGCCGAGACTCAGCTCCTCGTAAGAGCCGAGTCTACTCGAGGACTCGGAGCCGCCGTGCTCCAAGATCGACGACTCGGCCAGAGAGCCCTGCGAGCCGGCAGAGGCGTCGCCCGCGGCCCGCTCCTCCCGCTCCAGCCTGGTGCCGATTCTGCCTCCAGCAAAGAGGCTTGAGGGACCAGACGATCCACGCAGCGGGCCGGCCCCTTGCGTTGGAGCAACGGAGCCTCTCCTCCTTGTGGGGCGCAGCGGGCTCGGGATGGCTAACAGGTTCCTCCCGGCCACGTTGTCATCCGTCAGATCTTCCCTCACACTTTGGGAGCCTTCTTCCTCCGCCGGCGTTGTGCGCTTGGGTGAGCTGGTGGAACGGCGAGAGTACTCATCGAGAGACCTGCTCCTCCTGTGAGGTGGCGCGTTGGTGTGGGCGAGGCCAACCCCGCTGTCAAAGGAAGAGGACTTCTGCATCGTGGGCTGGACCGATCCCCGCCTCTGGCCGCGGCCGGTCTCCGTCTCGTCCTCCACATATTCAATAAGGGGCTCGTTGAGGCGTCCCGAGAGGCTCCTGCGCAGTGGCTTGCGGCCTCTCTCCTGCTTCTTGGCCTGGAATTTGTCCCTTAACGTCATGTGTCTGGCGGACATGGGTGAAAGTTGATGGGAGGTGCTGTAGAAAGTGCTTCGGATGACGCTGCCACGGGGGATACGACCCCCGTCACTCCCCGAACCCTCCTCTCCATCGGACAGGTAGAGCGATTGGCTGCTGTTGAACCGACGCTCCCTCTGAGGCGTCTGCTGACTGGATGCATCCGAGGAAGCGACCGACTGCCTACTCAGACTTCGCTCTAGTACACTCCTCCTTCCTCCCGGCTCCCCGTCCTCTTCCTCTCCCAATGTCCTTTCCTCCTCTGCATCCATGTGGAGTTGGGCGAAAAGGTCGGGGATTTGCGATCTCTCCGTTAAAGGGTCGTAGTCCTCCTCGGTGTCGTCCTCCTCCTCCGTGGGGCTGCAGTGCTGGAAGAAGTCCAAAGAGTCGGCTTCATCGTACTCAGAAGAAGAGCCACTGCTCCGAGAGCTGCTGCTTTGTTCCTGGGGCTCGCGAGGCACCGTCACCGCAGTCTCTCGGAGAGGCGCTTCCAGCAGCTCAGGGATGAGCCTCAAGGTGAGAACTGACCCGATGCAAGTCAAAGAACGCTGGGGAAACAGAGGGAAGAAACATTGGCAAAGACAGACTCATAAGCAACAGCTTTCCGTCTGTGGATTCCACTCAGGTGATGATGTTCACACCTCTTTGCTGTTCCCTGAGGTTGTGGTTTCTGGTAACTCACCTGCCATTTCCTTTTTGAGATGAAGTTTTTCAAAGTCTTTGTGTTGATTTCATCCATATCTTCACCTGCATGTTCCTCCTGTGGAGACAAGATTATTGTGTTTAGTTTTGTAAAGTTAGAATAGTGGGGGTTTTTTCAAGGAGCTTGATTAAAACAGATGTGCTGTATTTTCTCTCACCTGGAACCATTCGTGGCTCAAGCACTCAAAGGCAGATGGTCGCTTCCTGGGTAGAGGAAATCAGGTCAGACAAATGTGTTGCACATTAAACCACACCGGTTGGTGCCGGTGTGAACATGAGTTCACTGCGTCACTGCAGCTGTGTGAGAACGTACCACTTGAGGTGGGGCAAATGTTATCTTATACTCGATCGTTTTTTTATTAGCATCGGATCAAACACCGGAATACCTAAATGGGTTTGATTAGTTGAATCAGAAATTATTCCTGTCATTTTACGCTCATTTGTCACACTAAATGGGAATCACTTAGAATATATGTTTTGCTTTGAGAGACTGGATTGATGTGACAGTGTAAGCATCAATAAAAACCGGATCCCTACTCTGGATCCGGCTGTAGCAGCATGTGGAGAAGGTTCTGGGCTTCAGGGCTTCTGTCCGTAACGTCGGGGGCGTCCCAGTTTAAGCTCCCCTCCCCAACCCTTAGGAGTGTAGCACGGTCCGTCTCACCCACGAAAGGGCATCGCCCCACCAAACTATCAAGAAAAAGATAGTGTTAGTGTTATGAAGGTGAGCAAAAGAAACTATTGTATTTTGTGATCCAATGATACATACCAGATATAGGCTATAACACCTACAGACCTAGAAGAGAGAGAGAAGGCGGTATTAATGCAAAGTTGACTTATTTTGCTTTTTAAATTACAATTGTACTCTTTTTTTTATTTCCTTCTAATTCACACAAATAGTATTTGTTTAAAGTCTCATTATGCCAGATCAAAAGTTATTTAATTTACCAAATATCAGTGGCCACAGTGACTGGTTCCTGGTGAACAATCTCAGGCGCAACAAACTCTGGTGTACCGAACAGGCTGTACTGGTGTCTGGATGTGTCTATTTCTTGGCAGAAACCAAAGTCACAGATCTTAATCTCATCTCTGGGCGGATACACCATGAGGATATTTTCAGGCTAAAGGGAAGATACATAAAGATGTTAAAGTTATGAACCGCATGAGAATAATGACAGTCAATAATCCAATGTTGGACCTGAAATCTCACTTTAAGGTCCAGGTGCAACATGTTCATGCTGTGAATGTGACCAACTCCTTCCAGTATTTGCTGGATGTATGACTGGATCTGAAATGAAGTGTAACGTATTAACCAAAGAGCCATTCATAATATTTGAGAAATAAAAATATTTTTATCAGTCAGATTCACCTCTCTTTCAGGAACTGATCCTTTCAATAACAAATGGTCCAGTAGTCCATGGGAACAGCAGCTAGAAACTGCGTTAAAGAACTCATAATTGATTACAAACCAAACTCGACTGTCATATGGCGGCATTGACCAGCAAGGATACATTTCTGTGATCAGCACCAAAGTGCGTCTGGTACAGAAGAAGTCCAGCAGACAGGCCACTCTGGGGTGAGCCAGACGGGACAGCAGGTCCCTCTCCTGGAAGGACCTGGTCCGAGTGCTGCTCCGCAGAGGAAGGAACTTAGCGGCAAACACCTCACCTGTTCGTCTGTGGACTACACGCTTCACCACCCCGAAGGTTCCCCTAAAATGCATGTTCATCACGTCAAATCTGGGCTGGTGGGAACATTGGACTTCCCCATTTAGAGGGCCGGCTCACCTTCCGATTTCCTCATGGACGTCGTAGACGGAGAATAGCTTCCTTCTCTTCCCCAGCTCCACCTCTCTGTCCTGACACTCCGGTGGACCTGCAGGGAAAAACCAAACCTTCGGCTAAAACAGGTTCACACCGTTCACCAATGTCACAACACAACACGTCTTACATCAATACCATTTGGTGACATTCTTGCCGCCTATTTGTCTTTGAAAAGTAAAAATGTATTTCTGTAGCCTCACCTTCCTCCACTGTCAGCTCAGCCTGGCATGAGGCACGGCCAGAGTCATTGTAGGCAAAGCAGGTGTATATGCCACTTTCCTCACCCTCAGGGCACACTATGGTCACAGAGCAGCGTGCCCCATGCTGTGATATCTCCACATTGTCATTGGCTGCAAGCTCTTCTCCATCCTCCAATCAGAGAGGACATAGTATTTTTTAATTGGGGTGGGGGGGGGGGGGGACTGCAAGGTCTTAAACATCTGTTTAAACTCATAACATAATGCTTTCCTCCGCTGTGACCTTTGTAACCTAGAAGCGTAGAAGTTTAACCCCAAACATATGTTCAAGCATTTCCAGTGTCACTATAATGTGTTTATTATTTTATAAGAAGAAAAATAGCGTGATAATTGTTGTCTGCATAGTACCCATGTGGCCCTTCTTAAATCTAGACAAATAAAATAGTACGGTAGATGTATGTACAAAACTTGCCATCAGTAGGATATTTAATCGTGTCATATCCCAGCCACCCTAAAATGTTCCTGCAACTACCCTACAGGGTGGGTAGGTACTCTACCTTGTACCACTGTATGTTAGGAGTAGGTCTTCCTGTGATGATGGCAGTGAATGTGGCTGGTTGGCCGGGCTCTACACACAGGTCCTCAGTGGGTACCTGGACGGAGGGAGGAGCTGAGCAGGAGAAAAGACCAGTTAGTATTCATACGGTTTGATAGATGTCATGTTGCTATCCAAGAGACAACGATACCATCTGTAATTTCCTGCATTTGCTCAGAAATGTAGATCTCTTCTTCTTCCTCCAGGTAACAGATAGGCTGCTGTACCACCTGATCCATGGATGTTGAGGCAGAAAGAGCCTCTTTGTGGCTACATTCATCTCTGGACACAAATGCAGGCAGGAATACATGATATAAGATGGTAAAAGTAAAAAAAAAACAACTAACATAACGCTGATCATTCGACGGGGGAATTCACAAAAGGACTTATTTTTAACTCTTTGAGCGGCCGATCCTAATCTTACAATTGTGACACTAACTACTAAGTCACCCAACAACAGATAAGGCTTAACAGGTCGAGGCGGCTGTTGCGAGGGAACGTTGATGAAGCGATGCGAGCGGCACTGAACGTACTGTTCAGGGTGTCCAGGAGGGAAGAGCATCTTAGCGATGGAGGTGGGGCTGAAATCCGTTTGTAGCCATCTCTTCACAAAGGCAGTGGACCAACCCTCTGAGTCGGCATCTACGGACACCAACATTAAACTCCACATTTAAGGTTCACACATATAAAATGATGGGGTACTCTTTAAATTTATTTTAAGGAATTATTATGTTGTACTGGCTGCACTCTACTGAATCAATGTAGAATTGAAAAAAAAATACATTACCTTACATGGCGGGAACAGCAACAATGCATTTCTTACCTCAGTGCGTGAGGGTTCAAACCCACAAACCCAACACATCAACAGGACATGAGCGAATGCCCACTCCTGCATGGGCAGCACATGACCACCTTGTGTTCGTAGGAGTGACGAGTTAGCTGGGCATGCGTTGGCAGGAGGAGAAAAGGGGGAATGTTGTGTGGTTATTATTTGTTGTTATCGTGACAATGACGACTTACATGGAAGGGTCCATGTGAGGAAGTTCCTGCTTTAGGAATAGTAGAGGGAAGATGGAAAAACACAGGTTACGGACAATGAAAGGGCAAACATGGTGAACTAGTGTGAAGAAGTGCAGAAAACCTGACGTGTGAGACAATTTAAAGCCTGTTTTCATCAACATCAAGAAATTTGATTAAAATGAATAATATTCTACTCTTTCAACCAAATTTGTATTTCAGACCCGATGTAACACTGGTACATCAACAGATATTACAGGTGGAAAATCCCGTCCTATTATGTTGGAAAATAATAGTCCTACGGTATTAAAATGACTGCGGCTTCTGTCACCTGGAGGTTCATCTGACATTTGTATTCTAATGTCAGTCTAGTCTGTTTTTAACCCATGTATGTATTAATGTTGTTTCATGGCGAGGATGCTGAGAAGTGCAGTATGGTAGACACTTTGATCCCGCTGGGTAATGGCAATAGAAGATTCAGTTATTGTTAGATATTAAGTTTGAGGCATCTCTCACGTGATTGGCCAAGAACTTGCAAAGTGAAAGTCACACATAAGTGGAATTGCTTGGCTCTCATCCCAAAGGAACAGATACAGTGTGCCATGAAACACATTTGACTAAAGCGGAAGGACTAGCATTGTAATACACGTGTATGGATACGGTTATGTGGAGGTAAATTTGATATGGTAGATTAGCAGAAAGGCAGCTAATCCTTTTTACTTTGGCAATACTAGAAGATTTTGAAAAAGAATCTTGTGGAGGGGTGCTTTTAACTCATGCATTTTACATGGTAAAAATTCAGTCTATGCCAAAAAACCCATGGGATCAAGTGACAACTGGAATGGTAGTTTGAGCTACATGTTGTGTGTGTGTGAAATGGAAAAAAATGAAAATATGAGAAAAATCTCAAAATGGCAACAACTGGGTAGAATGGATGATGGCAGTGGTGGAAGGTGAAGATTGATGCACATTGTTGCAGTTTGTTGGAAAGTGAAGAGATGTCGTATGGTGTGGAGTAAATGAGGTGACGGGATCAGAGGTGAAACTGGACAATCGCAAAGGGTTTCATCCCTTTTTGAGCTAAACTAGTGAGAGAGAGGAGCATCCGTATGGAAACCCTGTCCCGGGTTTCCATCCTGTGTGGAGGATATTTACCTTCAGGGGCTCTGGCTGTCCTACCTTTAGGCGGCAAGTCCTGTGGTTGGTCCTCCTGGAGGTCGATAGTTGGTACATAAGCCGGGCACAGTCCTGCTTTGCACTTGATGCAGCCAAACTCATTTGAAAGCTAAATGACACAACACAATATGACACTTACAGGGAGATTGCTCATCTGGCCGTCTTGCTCAATGGTAAGAGTTGCGAATACGAGTTTTATACCTCACACTGATACTGTCCAATATCTGCCTCTGTTGTACAGACGACGGTCAAACACAGGATTCCACTCCGAGCATCATTCAGGATGAAGTATTTTCCCTGGTCAGTCAACTCTCTTCCATCTTTCAACCACCTGCACAAAACCAAAAGGTGGATGTGGTTGAAACACACAATAACCAAAACAGTGTGTAGTAACTTCTTGTTACTTTTGCACTGTACCTGACTCTTGGGAAAGGAGTTGTGAGTGTGGAGCAGGTAAACTGTATATCCTCTCCTTCTATCAGACAAGCACTCTCCAGCCGGCTCACAAATCTGGGTGGAGCTGGAAAGAAGAAGGAATAAGATCAGGAATTGAACAATAGTGGAAAGTTATGCTGAATGCAATTAGCATGTAAAGTGTTAAATTCAGATGGCGGCAAAATTACTCTCATTCCTTCTTTTTTTTCATGCAAATTTATGAGTAGTCTTAACATTATTTGACCACTTTATTCCCGCTGTGTAGCCAACTTTCTTTTCTTGTAAATATACCACTTGAATCAAGTAAAAGGCCTTTAAAAACGCCATCAATTATCAGTACATGTAGCAGTATTTGTAGTATAGTATAGTAATAAATGTAGCAGCAATAGATTGTATAGAAGTCCCTTAAGTGTGACATTACTTCAAACAGTATAATTATAAGTAGTATTGGTAACTATAGATGTTCTGTGCTCACCTACAAATCACAAACATGGCTCAAGGGGTTTGAATGCATCCACAGACTCACCACACACCACGACCTTAGCCACAGAACCCGCTCTGCCCATGGAGCTTGTGGCATAGCAAGCATACTGCCCACAATCCTCTGCAGTCACGCTGTCCAGGATCAGACTGAACGTGCCAGAGCGGTCTGCTGTGATGATGTGACGGGGGTCGTCCTCCAAAGGAAGGCCATCTTCATGGTGCAAGAGGTGGACATGAGATGTTTAGTGTGCAGCCATCGATGTAAGCAAACCACAGAAATAAAGGTTCTTCCTATAGCATCTTAGTACGACATATAGACAGTATCTACATGTCCGACCTTTGAGCCAGCTGACCGACGGTGTCGGCGATCCTGTGACCTTGCAGGTCAGTTTGATCGTCTGGCCTATCTTTGTTGCAGTGTCAGATAACATTGATTCAAAAACCGGCGGGTCTGTTGGTAAACACAAATGCAAATACAGAATTAACTCACCAGGTAGTGTAATCCTCAAAATAGCATATTATGTGAAAACATTCGATACTCTTACACACTTACAGTTAGCGGGCTGGCTGGAACGCTGCTGTAGCTCCTTCAGGTCTTTGAGCCAGGAGAGTTTCACCAGGGTGGATCGGCCCTGCAGTGTGTACCTCCGCACTGAACCCCTGTGCTCATGCCACAAGCCCCAAGACCTTTCATCTCCACCCACGGTCTCCTTTATTTCCACATCATTCAGCTGGATAGATTGAAAATTGAGATTAAGAAGTAGGATTTACACCATATCTGTCTATGAAACAGTTTATTTTTCTGCATTTCTTTACGTATTTCAGGTAAAATATATAATATAATATTTAAGAAAGCAGGTGAACTTACCTTCATTTTGTTCTTGAAGGTGTAGGTGTCACTGTTCATGCTGGTGACTCGTTTCAGTCTACACAGTACGATGCATTCCTTGAAGAGAAAGACTTGTCTCTGATGCCCTCTAGAGGCCGTCTTAATCTCTGGAGATTCCTCCCACACTGTGAAGACTCCCTGTGGGAGGCGATTGAGAACAGTCTATGTTTCGAAGTGCACATAAAAGAAAAGACTGCCTTACACAATATTATTAAATTATTTATATTTTTTTGTTTTTTTTGTGGTGAAATTTAAAACACATTTTGGCACAAATAAAAATATTGTGTTGTGACAAAAACTGTACCGAGCTATTTTGCTTTGGCACAATTTATTTTTTGTTAAAGACCCGTGCCAGTCACCCGTAATTACCTGTCGCACAGGCTCACCCAGGGCGATCAGGGGAGCTGGGTAGTTCTCAATGAGGGACACCTGGTGCAGGTTGTCCGACCTCCAGGGTAGACAGGACACCATGGAGAAGGTGTCCTCCAAAAGACAGCAGCTTTGGCCACTTTTGGCTTTGTTTTTGATCAGCTCCTGTGAAAAACATTTTTCAGGCATTCGGCTGACACAATTTGAAAGACAAACATTTGTGGAACAGACTGAAGAAAAAATGCTTGGATAAAATATACATCTTGAATGGAAATAATAAATGTCCCGTTTGAAGTCATAACATGAATTGCTGTGTGGAGGTTTCACACAGATTTTTGTAAAACACATGACCGTATATGCTGACCTTCAGTAAAGCCTGGTAGGTTTGAATCCTTTCCACTGGTCGCTGGAGGAAGGTCAGGACATCCATGACAGGTGCATCAGACTCAGGTTGCGGCATCTCCTGAGGTGTGCAAGGAACAGTGTAATAATGTTATTATTATTCTCAGTTTTCATGTTAAATCTTATTGTTTAATTGCAAACTGATTTTGTGAATTACTTTGAAATAGAGTTGCACAGCCTTGTCAGTGACGCAGGCCTCTGCTTGGGCTTGTCCCACCATGTAGTGAAGGTATTTCTCAAAGAGCTCCGCATACTTGATCAGATGCACGGCCACGTCGTCGTCTGTGGCACATTCCCTCAGCCCGGGGAGGATGGAGCTGATGCAATAATGTCCACATCAAGACAGCTGTCAGCTGCACCAATCTTCATGTGAAACATCCAATAATATCTCAAGAAGCACATTGCATTTCCGGTGTGTTACCTCTCATGCAGGAACACGATGTCCTTGATATTTCTGAAAATGATCTCCCTCTGGTTGAGGATGTTAATGGGGACGTGGCGGCTAGAGTCCAAGTAATTTAACTGGTGAGAGGTGAACATCTTCATCGACTTGACAAACTCCTCCTCCCCATCAATCAGGCCTTGGATCAGTTGGCTAAAGATAAAGGGAATTTGAGGAAGATTAGCAACAGCATTTGTTTTTGCTGTTTTATGTTAGAATAAATTCCCCATCATCACAAAAAGTTTAAAATCGGTAAATAGTAATAAATGTAAATGCAATTAAAGAACACTTTTCATTTCAAATAGATGTCACATCGACAGTGTCCTGACGCTCCTCTTGGTGTGTGTAACGTGACGGCGTATAATTGCATAGGGAAGGACCTCAGAGCTCTCCTGTACTCTTCTCCAGTAGACCCTATTCCATCAAGATCCTCATGAGGTGGTCTCAGCTGCGGGAAGGTCTCCTATTCAAAAGATCATCATCAAAAGCTTTTTTTTTAACTTCTCATTACATCCAGAACCGGTCTCTGATAACAGCACACCTCAAAAACTACGTAATTCAAGCTTCAGAACATGACATGTTCACAGTATCAGTGTAGAAACATGGATTCACACAGCATACCTTTCTCTTCTTTTCCAAGTAGGCTGGACACACCCATCCCTGTCTGGCAGGGTTGTTTTTGGTGGGTTTGGTCCTCACCAGCCACCTGTCAGGATGAACAGAGTCCAGGACCTCGACAAACTGGCCCTCCTTCAGGACAAAACTGTCCTTGTTTCCACTGTTGGGATTACAATCAGCTCGAGCCACGTACATCTCAAATGTCTGAGGTGAAAAAAGAAATGATGCCATCATTTAAGGCTCATACAATCAAATGGGAATATTACTACTACCTACTATATCTACTACTAGTACAGTGCATATGCCCCAAATTGAACAACTCTTAATAAAAGAACCTCTCGTTTATCCTCTTCCCCTTCTGACTCTGATCCAGAGACGGTGCTGGTTAAGGGTGTGTGAGCTCGGTGGTGCTTGGGGGATGGCGTCTTCAATCTACCTTCATGAGCCCCTCCTATGATTTGCAGAGGAGATTAGCTCAAATATACCTGACGAGAAAGTTAGTGGGGAGAGGAACAATTAAAAACACATATGAATGTTGCTTACCTTTGACCTTCAGTAGTTTTTTAGCAGGTTGTGAAGGAGCCATCTGTTGTTTATCATCTATTGTAGAAACGTGGTCTGCTGCTTTTGTCTCTTCCCTGGAACAATATTCATAGATATTTTGTGTGTCTTCATGAGCCTCATGAACATTTGGCAATACAACTAAACAAACTGATCTTCTCTCTGCTGTCTAACCTTGGTGCAGCTGTGCCAGCTCCATCAGGCTCCATCATATCCGGAGCCGTGTCGTAATCCGAGGGGCTCGACACTGTTGGAAGAAGATACTATTTAGTGATGTACCCTCAACATATGGCAGTGAGAATAAATATTTTCTTGTGATTATAGTCGGGAAATCGACGTGTGACTCACTAGAGCTGGCAGCAACGAGTGAAGATCCCCTCCTCTCTAAGCTCGCCACCTGAGCGTCCTGCTCCGTCAGGGTGTACGCCTCCCACAGAGAGACGCTCACATTTTCAACATAGCTCGTGGGCTCTTCGGCGGGAGCGAACGTCCGGCCGCGGGCCTGGGGCGGATCCCGGGCCTCGGGCTCCGGTGGGGCGAGCTGCAGCGGAGCTATGGCCGCCAGCGGCGGGTGTACGGGCCTGTGGGCCGCCGCGCCAGGCTCCTGAGGCCGCACCACGGTGAGGTTTCCATTGTAGGAGGTCACGCCGAACTTATTCACCACCTCGCATGTGTAGACCCCGCCGTCGGCGGAGGTGACGTTCTGAATCACCAGCGTGCACACGCCGCTACCCGCGGCCCGGGCGCGGCACCGGTGGTCGTCGATGACCTGCTGGCCGTTTCTCAGCCAGCGCGCCGAGCTGGGTCGGCCGTCAGCGACGCACACGAGGGTGACCGTACCGTGAAGATCCGCGCTCTGGTTTTTGAACACCTGCGTGAAGACGGGCCGCAGGTCTCTGCGGGTTTTGTAGCCCTTGAAAGCGGCCTGGATCTTGACCGCAGCCTCTCGCATTTGTGGTTCGTCGTCCACGCCGAGGTCGATCTCCGGCGTGGCTTCGCTTGGAGGGGGTGCCTTGTGGGGAACAGTAATTGGAGGAAGAGTAGCGGGTTGGGTCAACCCCTCAACAGAGGGGGCAGCGGGCTGGACGTTGCTGTGGTTTGCGGTTGTCTCCGTCAGGGCTTCTGAGAAAGTGTCATCTTCCGAAGTGTAGAGGAGAGGAATGTCTTCTGTCACCTTTGTTTCCTCCCGTCTCATTGGCTCGCCGGACAGACTCATTTCCTGATCCAGTCCAGGTTCTTTTCTCGTTGGTTTTACTGGTTGTCTAATCGCCTGTTTTGTGTTTGAGTTCTTCTCTGCGGCTTTCACTGGTTTCTTAGTTCTCTCCATTTTCTCGGAGTCAGATGTTACCGATTGTTTCCTCTGTAATCTTGGTTTGTCTTCGACCGCCTTTTTGAAAGATCCCTTAGACAGTTTGATTGGTTGATCGTCTATTGCTGTCAACAAAACTTGTGTCATCTGTCGATCATCTTGATCCGTCTCTGTGTCTCTTGATGATTGCTTTTCCATTGCACCTTTAGCTCTGCTTTTTATCCTTATGGGTGGTTTCGGAGGGGAAAACTCTGCCTCTTTCGCAGAAGTCTTTTCAGGTTGCTCTACTGACTTTGGCTCTTCATTCAACAGCTTTGTGTCTCTCCCTGCCTCTGTGGAAACATGCTTTATCACGTGGTCTCCTTCAGAATCATTTCCAGTAGGCTTTAGCGATTGGACATTGGTCTCCTCAGTTTCCTTTGGTGGTTCCTTTACCCCTGTTACCTTTCCTTTAGACCTTATTGGTGGTTTAAAGGGTTCCTCTACTTCTACTTTTCCCTTCTTGACAGTAGATTTATCTTCTGATATTGTCGTATTTCCAATCAATTCTACTGACGGTTTCACAGGCGGTTTCTGATCTTCACTGTTTTTCCACAAAACTTTTCCTGGTGGGATTGCTTCGTCTGACTGACTGGCATTATGATCAACCTTGACTAATTTCTCTGCATTCCTTCCTTCTCTTTTCTCCATGAAACCATCTTTCTCTGTTTCCAAAGGCCTCGCTGTCTCTTCCACCTGCCTGTCTTCCCCATCCTCCGTCCCCAGTCGTCTCATTGACTTGTCTACTTGTCTGTTGACCCTGCTGTCTTTCTCCCTATGCCACTCCAGCGGTGTTTCGTTCTTTGCTACATCAGGGTGTTTTTCTGTGAACCTGGCGGGTTGGATGCCCTGCTTTTGGTCAAACAATGGCTCCACATCTTTTTCTAAACCTGTAATAGATGCTTTCCTATTTACTCTCCTTTTGGGCTCCGGGGGAACAGGTTTTGTCTCTTGGAGTTCAGGCTTCTTGTCCATTGTAGTAGGAGTTGGTTTGGAAACAGTGCTTTTTGCCTGAGGCTGTACTGTCGGAGGCTCTGCCTTCAGTGGAATCGGTTGTTGTGCTACACAAGAGAATTAAACACATTTGCTTGACAACTGCTTTATAAGTGGTGGAGGTTTGTCAGAAAAAAAATAGTACATTTAGCACATCGTGTTCCTGTAACACTGATATCAAGACGCACAAACCTTTCACTGACACAGTAGCAGTGGTCTCCGCACTTCCCGCTTTACACGTGTAGCTATCGCTGTCTTCAGGTTTGAGGTCCTTGATGTGCAGCTGCAGGAGGCAGCCATCCTGCTTCATCTCATACTTCCTGCTGGCTGTTAGTGGGACCTTGTTTTTCCTCCATTGAACTGACTCTCCAAGCTTAGACAGCTCACAGCACAGAGAGGCTGTACCCCCCTCTTCAGCATCTACACCTTGTAAGTCTTCTTTAAAGAAGGATGGGAGCTCTAGGAAATGGGTGCACATTGTACAAATCATAGGTTATCAATGTAAAAATGTTTTATACCACACAAGGTGCAAAATGATATTCTTTAACACACTATATTATGACCTTTTTGACAACTTATGATGTGTGTATGTACACACCGTTTACTGACACACTAGCAGTGGTCTCTGCACTTTCTGCATGACATGAGTAGCTGCCACTGTTTTCCGGTTTGAGATCCTTGATGTGCAGCTGGAGGAGGCAGCCATCTTGCTTCATCTCGTACTTCCTGTTTGCTCTCAGCGGCAGATTGTCCTTCTTCCATTGCACTGACACTCCTGGCTTAGACAGCTCACAGCACAGAGAGGCTGTACCACCCTCCTCAGCCGTTACACTTAGTAAGTTCTTCCTGAAGAATGGTGGGAGCGCTGGGAAAAAAATAAGGATTGAAAAAACTTGAAAACCTAAATTGCAAAGGACCAAACGGTTTTTGATGACGCATGCAGTTTACGGACTGGTGGAAATGTAATAATTCCAGATCAGTAAATACCAGAAAATGTAAACAAACATGAGCTGTACTAGACATTTAGGCATTTGATTGAATGCATCCATCAATAACGCATAATGGGTTTTCTTTATTGCCAAATGCAATCACCTTTCACTGATAAAGTAGCAGTGCTCTCTGCTCTGTCTGCTTGACATGTGTAGCTGCCGCTGTCATCAGGTTTCAGATCCTTGATGTGCAGCTGCAGGAGGCAGCCATCCTGTTTCATCTCATACTTTGTGTTTGCTCTCAGCGGCAGCTTGTTCTTCTTCCATTGCACTGGCACTCTGGCTTTGGACAGCTCACAGCACAGAGAGATTGTGTTCCCTTCCTCGGCCTCCACACTTTGCAATTCTTTGTTGAAGAATGGTACAAGTTCTGAGGAATATGGTTATGGATTGAGAAGATGGAAGATGCATCTTAAGAGTAATCAGAGATTGCGTGAGGCCCAAAACATAGGAGGAAATGTTTTTGGTAATATCTGTAATGCAGATTTGTGTGCGCTTTAATGGGCAAATACTACACAGTTCACTGTTAAATGCACACACACCTTTCACTGCTACAGTTGCTGTGGTCTCTGCAGTCTCTGCTTGACATGAGTAGCTGCCACCGTCCTCGGGTTTGAGATCCCTGATGTGCAGCTGGAGGAGGCAGCCATCTTGCTTCATCTCATACTTCCTGTTGGCTCTCAGGGGCAGCTTGTTCTTCCTCCATTGCACGGGCACTCCAGGCTTAGACAGCTCACAGCACAGAAAAGCTGTACTTCCCTCCTCAGCCTCCACACTTACCAAGTCTTTCTTAAAGAATGGAATGAGCTCTGAGGAAATCAGCAATTGACAACAGAATTGAACATGCCATCGGAAAAGTGTCCAAAGCACAACATTTGATCAAGCCGAGAGAGTCAAGGAAATCATTGTACAATACAATGCAGTTCTAAGACTAAAATGTTCTAATGAGGTTAGAATTCTCCCAAGGCACAAACCTTTTACTGACACGGTAGCAGTGGTCTCTGCAGTCCCTGCCTGACATGTGTAGCTGCCGCTGTCCTCTGGTTGGAGATCCCTGATGCAGAGCTGCAGGAGGCAGCCATCTTGCTTCATCTCATACTTCCTCCTGGCTCTCAATGGCAACATGTTCTTCTTCCATAGTACAGATACACACGGTTTGGAGAGCTCGCAGTACAGGGAGGCTACACCTCCCTCCTCTGCCGTCACGTTGTGCAATTCTTCTTTGAAAAACGGTGGGAGTACTGTGAAATATGCAATGTTTAGATAATAATATGGTGGACTGTTCATGTATAATAGAAATTTCCTTTAGGACAAAAGAAAGTTAAGTTCAAAAATGTGTGTACAATAGATTTACTTTACTGGGAAATGTGGGTTTCAGCGAGTTCCGATGTAAACAACAAAGAGTTCTATGCTGTAGAGCTTTACTGTAACATGCAGATTTAGAAATGCACAAACCTTTTACTGACACGGTAGCAGTGGTCTCAGCACTTTCTGCCTGACATGTGTAGCTGCCGCTGTCCTCTGGTTTGAGATCCTTGATGCAGAGCTGCAGGAGGCAGCCATCTTGCTTCGTCTCATACTTCCTCCTGGCTCTCAATGGCAGCATGTTCTTCTTCCATAGTACAGATACACACGGTTTGGAGAGCTCGCAGCACAGGGAGGCTACACCTCCCTCCTCTGCCGTCACGTTGTGCAATTCTTCTTTGAAAAACGGTGGGAGTTCTGTGAAAAATACAATGTTTAGATAGTAATGTGGTGGAACAGACATTTATTTTAGGACAAAACAAAGGCTAAACATGTGTACACAAAAGATTTATTATACTGGGAAATGTGAGTTTCAGCAAATTCAGATGTAAACAACAAAGAGTTATATTATGTAGAACTTCACTGGAAAATGTTACCATGCAGATTTAGAAATAAACACACCTTTTACAGAAACATTAGCAGTGGTTTCTGCATGTTCTGCTTGACATGAATAGCTTCCACTGTCTTCAGGTTTGAGTTCTTTGATGTGCAGCTGGAGGAGGCAACCGTCCTGCTTCATCTCGTACTTCCTGCCGGCTCTCAGTGGAAGCTTGTTCTTTTTCCATTGGACTGTTAGGCCAGGCTTAGACAGCTCACAACGCAGGGAAGCTGTACCTCCTTCTTTAGCATTCACGTTCTGCAATTCTTCCTGGAAAAATGCTGGGAGCTCTGGGAGAAATAGCACGACAAGATAATTAAGTAAATATTTTAGTGTGATGGGAGAAACATCTAAGATCTAAAGATTTTTGAAGAATCAAGTATACTTTTCTGATTTAGATCATGCTCGTACTAGAGTTATATCACATCTCAAATACGTGCACACACCTTTAACTGACAGAGTAGCAGTGGTTTCTGCACTTCCTGCTTGACATGTGTAGCTGCCTCTGTCTTCGGGTTTGAGATCTTTGATGAGGAGCTGCAGCAGGCAGCCGTCCTGCTTCATGTCGTAGTTCCCCCTGGCTCTCAGTGGCAGCCTGTTCTTCTTCCATTGTACCAACACGCCGGCTTTAGATAGCTCACAGAACAGTGAGGCTGCACCTCCCTCTTCAGCCTCCACACTCCTTAATTCTTTCTTGAAGAATGGTGGGAGCTCTGAGGGAAAAAAAACATACATGTAGATTGGCGCGTTGTAATACTACATGCATTCAGTATTTACAACAAATAGCACTGATTCAATTTGGAAACAATTGTTAAATACAAACAGGAAACTGAGCAATTGTTCAGGGACAAATGCACACACCTTTCACTGACACAGTAGCAGTGGTCTCTGCACTTCCAGCTTGACATGTGTAATTTCCACTGTCCTCAAGTTTGAGCTCCTTGATGTTCAGCTGGAGGAGGCAGCCATCCTGCCTGATCTCGTACTTTCTGCCGGCTCGCACTGGCACCCTGTTCTTTGTCCATTGAAACGGTACTCCAAGTTTAGACAGCTCACAGTACAGAGAGGCTGAACTTCCCTCCTCGACCTCCACACTTTGCAGCTCTTCCTGGAAGAAGGGGGGGAGCTCTGGAAAGATTTAAGATTTGTACTGTCATGTGTACAGTTTAACAGATTACAATGAAATTCGTATTTAGCTGTGCTCTCCTTCCACGTAGCTACAAATCTGAAAAGAGATAAATAAGTATAACAAATAAATATATACACATTCTAAAGTGCATAAAATAAATATATGTATGGGCAGTAGGCATAGCATAGTGGACCATGCACTTTATTGCCAAAAAACTAGGAGAGAAAGTGGAACGTGGTTCAATTGATAACATTGACAATTAAAATCACTTTCCAAACATTTATCATTCCAAGGGAGGAAGGTAAGATTCACGGCCCCAATAAACTATGCACAATCTAAAAGCAGCAGTGCTTTACCTGTAACAGTAAGTTTGGCACTACTCTGCACATCTCCTGTATCACAGCAGTACGTCCCAGTATCCAGGGGATCCGCATCATGGATACGCAATAGGTTGACTTTTCCCTCTTTGCATATCTCATATTTATCACCATTCTGGAGGAGGATGTGGTTGCGTCTCCACATGACCGGCGAGGTAAAATCCGAGATTGTGCAGGACAAAGCTGCTGTCTCTCCTTCCATGATCACAACATCTTTAGGCTTCTCCTCAAATAAAACTGCAATTTTAAGTGAAGTCAAGTGCCACTTTAGAATGACTCATTGAAAAGCATTCAGCGGAAGTGACAAAATAACGAAAACATGAAAACTGCACCCTTAATGTTGATGCTCACCTTTGGCCTTAGGAACAACCAGCAGACGTGCAGAGGTCCTCTCCTCTCCAACCACAAACGCCACTATTCCCGTCTCTTCAGGTGTCGTCATGGTGAGGACCAGTCGGTGCTGGCGACCCGTCCACGTCATCTGGTTCATCTCGTTCTTCTGCAGCGGGTTGGGTCCGAGCCACCAGACACCGTCGCTCACGTCTGCGTGGCTCAGCTCGCACACAAACACAGCGTCCTCTCCCGCGGTGACCGTTATACCCTGCAGCTCCGTGACGATCCGCACGCGCTCTGTGGAGGAAGAGGAAGCTGTATGCAGCTGGCTTTTTAGAGATGGAATGGGAAATGTTTACAACAACTTAGATGAGAGTGACGTGTTGTTTTCATTCATTCCGCATTCCTTATACAGTAAACAAGTTAGTTAAATACATGGGTGAAATTCTGCTGGCGCATACACCTACCCCTCACGATGAGCTTGGCAGTGGTCTTCTTGCCCCTGGTGATGCAGCAGTACTCTCCAGCATCGTCCAGATGCAGTTTCTTGATCTCTAGTGTGTGTGTCGGGCCTTTCTTCTTCAAAATGTATTCCCCCCCTTCTTCCACCACAGTGTTATCCTTCTTCCAAGTGACAGGGACAGTAGCGCTGGAAACTTCACAAGACAGCTGCACAGATTTCCCCTCCATCACCGCTTGGCTTTCCAGTTCCTTCACGAAGAACACTGATGCCGCCGCTGGTGAGAAATGAAAAGGAAACGTGTTACAACTTCTGACTTTGCACCTGAAAGGAAAAATACTGAGCTATTCGTCTTCAGTTTCACTCTTACATTGTATACAGACAATGAAAGTTATAAAAGTAAGTATGAATGTCAGCGTGACAAATACCTCTCACGTTGACTTCAGCTGTTGTCTTCTGCTCTCCCAAGACACAGCTGTACTCGCCGACATCCTCCGGCTGGACGTTTTTGATGTGCATCTCAGCAGTCTTGCCCTTCAGTGTCATCTGATATCTTCCCCCGTGGTGGAGCTGGTCCTCCGCCTTCCACCACTGCACCGGCACCCCGGCCCTGGACAGCTCACAGCGGAGGGACACGTTGCCTCCTTCGGGGGCCTCCTGGTTCTTCAGACCCAGTTTGAAGGTGAGGGGAATAGCTGTGGGAAATTGCATGTTTCATTGGTTTCTCTTTTGTTTTATGTTTCTTGACTTTCACATTTTGAGAGTTTGTGCAGGATGGTATACCATATTTATATATATAAATCTCTTGGTATCTCTTGGTATTACAATCTTCGCTTACGTGTTACGGTGATGTTGGCTGTGGTTTTGACGTCAGCGTAGACACAGCTGTAAAGTCCGCTGTCTTCCAGCTGTGCGTTTTTGATGGTCAGTTCCATGCTGCTGTTTCGATTTCTTATCTGGTACTTAAAATTATTCTTCAACAGCTCTTGTCCTTTCCTCCACTCCGCAGCAAGGCCGGGCTTCGACAGCTCACAGTTCATCGTCACGCCGTTCTCCTCCTCCACCTGCTGGTTCCTCAACTTTGTCTTGAACGTGATGGGAGGAGCTGCAAGGAGAAAAAACAAAGACTTCTTCTTTGAAAACGTTCCCTTAATCAGTGCCAGTTTGCTTGATTGGGAAGTCCTACATTTCTTTGTGCAACATCTTTTATTGATTCTTTCAAATTAATCAGATCTAGAAATTCGCCGTGGTTTTGGAGTGAGGTTCTACTTTACCTTTGACGGTGAGCTCGGCAGTCGATGCGGTGTCTTTAGTCTTGCAGGTGTATTTTCCAGCATCACTTTCCTCCGTGTTGTTGATAATCAGTTTGGTGAGGCGTCCCTCCTGTACCATCTCATATTTGTATCCGGGTTTGAGGATGACTCTGCCTTTCCTCCAGTCCACTGGAGCTCCAGGTTTAGAGAGCTCACAACAGAAAACCCCACTGTCGCCTTCCTTCACCTCCAAATTCTCCACCTCTTGTTTAAATGTTACAGGAATTGCTGTGGAAAAACAACATTAACAAATTAAGCAAAAAGCGGACTGTATACAAAAAAAGTTTCACTGTGGTTCAAAAAACAGCAGGGTCCTTCCATGTGAAACGTACCTCTTACTTTGACGTCTGCTGAAGTCACAACGGAGCCAACAAAGCAGCTGTACTCCCCCAGATCTGTGAGAGCCAGGTTTCTAATCAGCAACTCAGCCATCCTGCCCTCCTGTTTCATCTGACACTTGTCTCCCTCCTTCAGAAGTTGGGCGTCTTTCCTCCACTCGACTGGGACTCCCGGTTTAGAAAGCTCACAGCGCAGTGTCACACTGCCCTCCTCAACCGCTTCCTGGTTCTTCAACTTTTGCTTGAAAGTCACCGGGATCGCTGAGGAATGAAGGCCAAAAAAGATAATTTTTTTTACCTGGGATGTGCCTGGGATGTTGCTAAAGCGAACTCATGTGTTCTGGGACATAATGCGTAGAGGCTCTCACCGGTGATGATGACGGTGGCCGTGGTTTTGATGTCATCACAAACACAGCTGTATGTGCCACTGTCCTCGGGCTGGCTTTTTCTCACGTGAAGCTCCAAGGTGGAGCCGCTGTGCTTCATCTGGTATTTCTCTCCGTTGGTTAACACGCTGTCTCCCTTCGTCCACTGCACTGGAGTGCCAGGCTTGGAGAGCTCACAGGACAGGGTCACTCCATAGCCTTCCTGCACCTGAATGTTCCTCAGCTCTCCGAGGAATCTTATGGGCCGCTCTGGAGCAGACCGCCGGAGAAAAACACCCATTTTCAAATGGAGGAATTTGTACTGCTCTCTTCTCTAAGCTAATACGACTAGTTAGTGCTACCATGATGAGGAATGCATGAGCACCAAATATTATGCAATGTATTTGTGTAGGAAAACTACAACAAAGTTGTGGAATCTACTGAAACCAACAATATTTCTCTCTGTCAGTTTTTGATATACTTGGGTGTTGTTTAATCTTTTCAGCAGCATTTAGCATGTTTCTATTCCTTTGATATGCTGTATGCATATATGAGCGGTTTTAGTGCGGTTAAAAGCACTAAAGTAAAATGGTGAAACGTTTTGTTGAGTAGTTTAAGGAGTACTCACCATTCATCGTGATTCTAGCTTTTGTACTTTCTTCCCCACATGCACATGTGTAATCGCCAGCGTCGTCCAGACCGAGGTCCGCGATCTTCATTTCCACCTGCAGGTCTTTCTTCCTCATCTGGTATTTGTCTCCATTTTTTAGCAGCTCTCCTCCTCTCCTCCACTCCACCGAAGGAGCAGGCTTGGTGAGCTCACAGCGCAGAATCATGCTGTTGCCCTCTGTCACTTCCTGGTTGACCAGTGGCATCTTAAAGCTCGGTGGTAAATCTGTCAATATGTCAGTCAAAATGTCATTTAAAAAAACGTTTTAATTCATTATATTATTATGAGTTCTTGAAATGAAAACAAATGTTACAGCCTGCTTTAACAAGAATGAAAATCTTTAGCCAAATAAAGATTGTGGAGATGATTATATTTGGAACTTAACAGCCAGAGGGGAACCAAGGGAATAGTGATATGATCATGCAGAAATCACACAACCACATTTGTTTGTCTTGAATAGGAGAATGAACTCAATCAATATTACATGGACGTTACATTGTGGCAGTGTATGTTCTGTCATGCTCATCGTTACTACTAAACTTACTATTCATTTTAAACTTGACAGTGGAATGAATTATATGGTGTGACATTACAAATGAAATATGACTTACACATCACTTACATGAAAAACAAATTCAGTTATAGTTGGGGATGTATGTAATTGCACACCGTTGCCTCTAAATACCACATTACATGAATCCCAAACATATCTACTATATCTTTTTAACCAGCTTATAAAAAGTAATGCACATGCCAAGTACCGTGATATTACACTACAAATATGACAAGATATGAACTCATCTCTATATTGAGCTTGATGAATGAAAATACAGCTCACACAGTGCTAATACACACTGGGTCTATTTTGTTTTGTTTTGTACAACATTAGAGCTGACCTCTTTGGCGTTTGCGCTCTGGTGATTCTGTTGAACACATGGGAAGGGTTAAAAAAATAAAAATAATAAATGTGCTTTACAGTGAATACTGGGGGGGGAGTTTGACTTGAATTTGTCGTACCTTGAACAGTGAGCTCAGCAGACGATTGGCTGTCTTTAGTCTTGCAGATGTATTTGCCTGCATCGCTCTCCTCTACGTTGTTGACGACCAGCTTAGTGAAACGTCCCTCCTGCTTCATCTCGTATTTGTCTCCAGGCTTCAGGACGGCTCTGCCTTTCCTCCACTCCACTGGAGCTCCGGGTTTGTTGAGCTCACAGCAGAAAACTCCACTTTCCCCTTCTACCACCAACAGGCACTGGATCTCTTGCTTGAATGTCACCGGGAGGGCTGTTGTTTAATGGAGAAGAAAACGCTGCATTCATTTATTGCACTGATTTGTTATCATCCGTTTGCTCTAATGCACACTCCCTACTTTTGTTTTCTTTTATTGCAATGCAAGGAACATGTTCTTCCATTTTCCTGTTCTACCTCTCCTCCAAACCATAAAAATACACTTTGGCATCATGAGTATGTTGTTGTGGGATTTTGCCCTAAACAAACTATACATAAAGAGTATTGAAATCTTTTGGGATCTGGAGTTATGGAATATTAAGTCAATAACAACAAACAACAAACGGAAGCAAATGCATTTTGTATGTCATTAAAATAACTTGTTTACCACCATATAATGTACAGAAGTGTTCACCTTGGTCTTTTCTAACTTACGTTTCACTCGGACTTCAGCTGTGGTTTTCTGATCTCCTGCGATGCAGCTGTACTTCCCCGCGTCTTCCGATCGGAGCGTAAGGATTGTCATCTGAGCTGACTTTCCCTCGAGCTTCATCTGATACTTCCCCCGATATGTCTGCTCAGATATCACCAGGGTGTCTCTCTGCCACTGCACAGGGACTCCCTTCTTTGACAGCTCACAGCGCAAAGTCACACTGTTCCCTTCTTCTGCCTCCTGGCTCTTCAGACTCGTTGTAAATGTTGCGGGGACAGCTGTGGAGGCAAACACACACACTGAGCTACACATGTACAATTAATCAAGTGACTCATACACCCATTTGTTTAGACATGGGATCCGTAGGGGGGAGACACTAGTAGGAGCCACATAGAAGTGACAGCGTACATCAACTGAGAGGTCGCACCTGATGATTAAAATGAGATTCGGCTCAGTGTGTCGAGCCTTTGAAATTCCCACACTAGTGCATGTTTTTGTTCTGCATATTGTTTAGAAATCCCAAGTAAATATACATTGGATAGACATACGCTGAATGCTGAAGGTTATGTTTCTTATTAGAGGTCGTAACGGGTAAAGAAAACAACCTTGCAACAATGACATGTCATCATCGCATATATGGGCTCATTGGATCCACAAGAGTCTCAGTTTCGCAGTCGTACTCAACGTATGCCATTTTAAATAATCAATTATGCAATAGGCAAAAATAATGCATGTATTCTACATGTAAGAAAGTGCTGGATGTTTTTCCCAAACTGCATGTGATTAGCACAAATGTCTCATATTGGATGTGTCTGAAAAATGTAGCCTTGAAATTGTTATTCCGCCTCCTTCTGGGCAAGATGAATGCCGGCAATCCCAGTGGTCTGAAGTGATTTACCAGTTGCCCACTGCACTTACAAACAGGACCAGTTAACAATAAGCGAAGAAACAGAACGGTTCGCTCCACTCGTCTCACACGTGGAACATACCAACAACTTTCACTGTGGCCTTTGTCCTCTGCTCCCTGCACACACAAGTGTAGACCCCGCTGTCCTCTGGTTCAGCGTCTCTGATGATCAACTCCAGGGCCGAGCCCCTCTGCTTAATCTGGTATTTATCTCCATTCTCCAGCAGATCCCCCCCGAGCTTCCACTCCACTGGGACGCCCGCTTTGGAGATCTCACAATCCAGCGTGATACTGTGTCCTTCCTCCACTTGGACGTTCTTCAGTTTTTGTTTGAAGGTGACTGGAAGAGCTGACACGGAAAGATAAAGTCGTGAATATTCACATGTAATAAACGGCGATGTATGTTTGTTTATTATTGTGCTATTGATGCTAAGCACGCTGCTTTCCGAGCTTAGCATCTCAAATGATTGAGTTATTGTATCATATTTACATTACTTAGATACTCCGATATGTAGGCTACTAGCTGAATGATTTTCCATAAAAAATAGATTATTTTTACAATATTCAAAAAAAAAATTTAACTTATTTTTGGAGTTCTAGTTTCCATGCACAGTTGACTAGCCTTAGCAAATATACATCAGTTTATTGATTCTCTTTCTTCTCCATAAATAAAACAGAGCATAATGAAACACCCACTGTTAACACTCAGCGTAGCGGTGGTCTCTATGCTTCCACAGATGCACGTGTAGATGTCGCTGTCCTCGGGTGTAACATCAAATATCCTCAGTTCAATTAGAACTTCTCTTTGTCTCATATGATATTTCTCTCCACTCTTGATGAGCTCGTTCCCGCTCTTCCTCCACTCTACGGCGTGACCAGACTTTGACAGCTCACAGCGTAGAATCGCAGTGTTGCCCTCCTCAATCACCACATTCCTCAGCTTCTGCTTGAAGGCGACGGGGATAGCTGACGAGTGTAGAGTGCAGATTGAGACAAATGCGTTGTTGACCATAATCAACATTATTCGTCAAAATCAAATTTGAATCGATCGAATTACATCACTAAAACCGTTCAGCCAATTAGTTAAAGGTGTCTTACCAGTGATTGTGACAGTGGCGGATGTCACCTGATCAGTACACTGGCAGCAGTAGACCCCACTGTCCTCAGGAACAGGCTTCCAGATCAGAAGCTCCAGGGTGGTGTCCCTTCTCTTCAGCTGGTACTTAACTCCATTCTTCAACAGCTCTTGTCCCTTACTCCAATCCACTGGGATTCCAGGTTTAGACAGCTCGCAGCGCAGTAGGACATTGCTTCCCTCCTCTGCTTGCATATTCTTTAACTGCTGAATGAAGGTGATGGGAATAGCTGGAAAATAACACAGTCAGGAGCAAAGTGAAAATGATGAAGCTGTGCCCAGTATTGATGGCCAGGTTTGTTTGATGCATTATCGACTTCATTGGCTGCCGTTTATCACGAATGTACATAGTATGAGTATAAACCATGGACTGATATAATGTGCGTGTGTCAATATTAATAGACTGGATGAAACTAAACTATGCGCGTGTGATGTGCTGCGATGGTTAATGACATACCGTGTACTTTGAGGCTTGCTGTGGTGCGGTGATCTCTACACTGACATGTATATTCTCCTGAGTCCTCGGGCTTCAGGGCTTTAATAGTCAGAGAATTGATTGTCTTTCTCTGTTTCATCAAGTACTTGTCTCCAGACCGGATACTTTCAAAACCTCTCCTCCAATGGCTCTGCACCCCAGGCAGGGAGTATTCACAGGTCAGGGTCACAGTCTCCCCCTCTTTGGCCTCTGCAGACTTTAAAGACTGGGTAAACTCTGCAGGGATGGCTACAAAAAATAGCAAAAAAATGATTCTTTAACAATAATATTACACACACTACATGTATCATTCACATCATTCTGGCATTTAATGTTGGGCAATGGTAATTTGTACCATTCCTGTAATGACAGGTCAATACTTTTGTACCTTTGACAGTTACAACGGCTCTCGTTGTAACAGATCCAGCACTGCACTCGTACACTCCGGCATCGTTGTTACAGACCTCCCGAATTGTCAGCCGGGCCTCACAGCCGGAGCGGCTGGCAAAATATCTTGAGGAGTTCCACATCAGGCAGCCGTCTTTGTACCACAGGATGTGACATGGCTTGGAGGCCAGACAAGACAAAACCAATCCTCCTCCCTCAAAAGCCTCACAGTCCTCCAGTGCTTTAACGATGGTGGGTCGCCTCTCTGGCCAAATCAAGAAATGAGCCCGAAATAAGTCACATCCCGTGAAATTGCGCAATAGAACACACTGGCAGAGTGAAAACTCACCTCTAACCAACAGTGAAGCATACGACCTTTTGTCCCCTGCTGCAAAAGAGATGGTGCCGGTGTCTTTGCGAGCCAGCTGCCTAAAGGTGAGGGTGTGGTAGCCTCCGGCCACCATCTGGATCTCATTGACCTCGTTGGTGTACAGCAGAGTCTCGTCCAGGTACCACTTGACCCCAATGTAGTCACTGGGACAAATTCGACACCTGAATGTGACCGTATCGCCTTCTAGACACTCAACATCCTCTAACTCGTCTAGGACTAAAACCTTCTCACCTAAAAGAAAAAAACAAAATGGATTAGAAGGCATATGAAGATCCTACAGTATATGCAAGGGATTATCAGTTCACTGAGCGTCACATATTCAGGTGCAAGATACAATCCAGAATCCTACGCGGCAGCCCACGTTGCTAACAGCGCTACGTTACCGCGACCCCGAACCACAGTGATGCAATGCTTAGTGTTTCCTTTTACTACATCCTCACCCTGCACAGTCAGCTGGGCGCGGCTCTGCATGGTACCAACATCACACGTGTAAACATCTGTGTCTGATTTGTCCAGACAGGTGATGGTGAGGGACAGCACCACATTCTTCTGCCTGATGACATACTTCCTGCCGGACCTCAGCTCCACCATGCCCTTCAGCCAAGTCACCCGCTTGGCTGGCCGCCTGGTCTCGCACTGAAGGGTCACTTTGCCCTTTTCTTCCGCTCGAATGTCCCTTAACTCCATTGCGAATGTGTGCTGGAGCTCTGAAAGGGATAACGTACAAAGGAAAGTGAGTCGCGCGCTTCACATTGCTGAACAGGACATATCGCTGCAGGCTGGCTTCGCACAACAGTTAAGAACACTACATTTTACTGTCAATGACCATCATTTAAAATGTGTTTTTTAACCTCTGATATCCAGCTTGGCACGGGAAGCAATGCCATCGGCCTCACAGCAGTACTCTCCAGAGTCTCTGATGGTGGTATTCTTGATGACCAATCGCGCCAGGTTCTTTTCCACACTCATCTCATACCTGGGGCTCTGTTTGATCAAGTGGCCATTTTTTAGCCAACGGATGGCGACTTCTGGTTTGGTGATCTCACAGCTCAGTTCTGCGTCCTCGCCCGGAACCGCCTTGACATTCAATAGCTCCCTGAAGATGTGCACTGGCTTCTCTAAAAGAGATATATGTCAAATTAAAAGGCAAGTTCCCCCCAGATAAACAATCGCAGATACAAATTTGCAGATAATCTTATCTGAGATAATTATACCTTTAACAAAGAGCATGGTCCTACAGCTTAGGTCTTTAATTGTGAAGACCACGTCTCCAGCGTCAGTCAGTGTGGCATCACTAATGGTCATCTTATAGTTGCGGCCGTTATTGATTAGCTTAATTCGGCTATTGGTGACCACCACCTGGCCATTGATGGTCCAGGAAGGCTCATCATCAACGTCATGAGAGAGGTGACAATCAAAAGTGCAGCTCTCGCCTTCCAGAACAGATGTTGTCTTTATACGTTGCAAAATGGCGATGTGTAAGTCTGTAGGAGAAAATAATGAAAAAAGAGCCTTATTGCGTTAAATATATAGAGAACCAATAAAGAGAGATGAACAGCCACAGAATTTATCTTTATGTATTTAAGTAAGTGTCGGTGCACAGTTAAAAAAATGCAACATAGTTCCCTCTATCATGTAATCAATCAGTTAGGTGTAGAGCTCTGCTCACCATGTACAGTAACCTTTGCCTTTGTTTGACTGGTGCCCAGGTCACAGGTGTACTGTCCAGCGTCATCCTTGCACAGGGAATGGACGATCAGTGACCTGGACTTCCCATACTGGAGCAACTCGTGTTTCTCATCAGCGGTCAGGACCATACCATCCTTCCTCCAAACAGGGGTCACCGTCTCTTTGGAAATTTCACACTGCAGGCAGACATCTCCTTGCTCTTCTCCTGCTGCATCCTCCAGAGACCTCAGGAACACTGCTGGCCGCTCTGGAGCAAAGATCAGCAAACTTGAGTGTGCATGTTTCTCAGAAAAGAACAAATCCAAATCATACGCCAGTTATTCCCCAAGCTGACCTTTGACATTTAAAGTGGTTGTCTCTGAGAGAGGTCCTGTTTTGAAGGTGATCCTGCTCTCCTGTGGCCTCAGCTTCTTGATTGTGAGACTGTGCATCGTGCCCATGTGCTGGATCCTGTAGATTGCGTTGCAGTAGAGGCGAACACTGTTAAGTAGCCACTCCACGTTGGCGACCACATAGTTGAGCTCACATGAAAACGTGGCAAGGTCATCCTCCTCAACCTCCTTTGGCTCAAGGTGTTTAACCATTTCCAGTGTCCTAACTGCAATAAAAAGTGGACATATATTATCATCTGAAAAAAAATGAATATCCAATACATTAAGTACTTTACCTCCATTTCCCCTAAACCATGTTCCGCCTACCTTCCACCTTGACATGCGCGGTGCTCTGTGAACCCCCGGCCATGCAGCGGTACTGCCCCGCATCCATCCCCGTCAAGCCATGAATGGTCAGCTGGGCTCGTGTCCCTTCCCTTTTCATGCTGTACTTATTCGAGGTCTTCAGGGTCGTACGACCTTTGAACCACCGCACCACCCGGGGAGAGGGGGCGAAGGCACAGCTCAGAGTCACAGAGCTGTTCTCCTTCGCCTGTACATCGTCCATGTGGCGGGCAACATCAAGTGGTCGCTCTAGAGGGGAGAGAAGCCACATAATTAAATACGCCTGCAAAATCATGAATTAATTTACTTTACCCATTTTATCCTTTTCAAGGTCATGTAGAGGGCATATGAGGAATGAGACAAAGTAAGCCAAATGTCAAAATGTACAATAACTGAAAGCTCAACATAAAATCCTGGCATTTTTCTTGGCAACCCTTATGTCCCCCTATTTGTATTCAAAAGCAGTATATAATAAGAGGAAAAAGAGGATAGAGACATCCAACATTGAAGGATGCAGCCCGGAACCACTTTGAGTGTGGTTTTCAATTACTTTTACTTTGCAGTTATTATTACGACAATCCTAAAATCCAGAAAAATGCAATTCTGTTTCAAAGCTGTATGCAACTCACCCTTGACAGTGAGCTGAGCAGTGGAGCGACTCTTGCCAGCAACAAAGACCATGGGCCCAGACATTGAGCTGTCTGTGGCGGTGAGACAGAGGCTGTGGAGGTTTCCCTCCCTGTCGATGTTCACTGCTGCACAAGGCTCCAGCACCTCGCCGCTCAGGGTCCACCGGGGAGGCCTCCCCGATTTCAGGCTGGTCTCCACCTGGAACAGCGCTGGCTCCGGCTCCGTCACCACCACCGAGCTCATCCCTCGCACTATCCTGATAGCCTGCTCTGCATGTACAGCCACGACGCACATTAACGAGTACTGAACCCAACCATCGACGTGTAACAGAACAGAAAAACACTCCGGATCGCGTAGTTGGCGCGTGAGAAACATAACACAACGTCATCATCATAATCCCATCTCACCCTCCACCAGGAGCTGACAAGAGGTTTTGTCATCTCCTGCATCACAGGTGTAGGTGTCCTCATCGGAAGAGCAGATGTCATCGATGGTCAGCTGCCTGTAGATGTCCTGGCTGATGAGTTGGTACTTCTTACAGGGCAGGAGCTCTTTCCTGTTCTTGTACCACCTGACCTGAGCGTTAGGCCGTGACACCTGGCACTCCAGCAGACCCCGGTGGCGATACATAGCAATTTTCACCCTTAGAGGACGCAATATTTGGACTGGGAGCTCTGAAGAGAGGAGGCGCAGGCTGTAAATCTCAAATCTTTTTTTTTTTTTTTTCCATGAACCCATGTTAAATCGTGCTCGGTTGCTCACCTTTCACTGTGAGAGTCGCATAGGATGAGACACGCTCTGCTGTGAATCTGATCTCTCCAGCGTGCTCTGGCCTGACGGACCTGAAGGACAGGGAGTGAGTTTTACCTGCAATAAGATCAAAGGAGAAATGTCTTATTAAAATGAATTGTGATGAAAGGTGATACATTTCCATATATATATATATTTAATCACTATAGTCATTCAGATACAGCTTCTTAGATAAATAGTATTTGGTTGTTCTCTCACCCTGTTGTCTGATCTTGATATTGTCTCCAGGTCGAATTCGGCTGTCATCTCTGTACCACCGACCGTCCAAATCCGGCTGGTTGACCTCACACAGGAAGTTCACGGCTTTACGCTCCATGGTGTCAACATCTTCCAGCTCCTTCACTACGTAGATGTCCCTAGCTAGGGGAAGATAACCAGACCTTCACCAAATGATGTTAAAGCTACCAAACAGAACTTGTAAGATCACCTTTTTATAGTAATGACTATTAGAGCACTCATTTGGTGATTGGAGGAGGCTCAAAAAGAATTATGTGTTAATTAAGTGAATGTCAAAGAGTCTACAACTATGTTAGTGCCCCCGGGACAGTCACAGCAGTACCTCACATCAGCATGCTAACATATTCATAATGATAATGCTTATATGTTGTAGTAGATATCATGTTTAAGATATAACAGAACATCAGAGGTGTCAAGTAACGAAGTACAAATACTTCGTTACCTTACTTAGGTAGAAATTTTCGGTACCTAGAATTTTTTAGACGACTTTTTACTTTTACTCCTTACATTTTCAGGCAAATATCTGTACTTTCTACTCCTTACATTTTCAGGCAAATATCTGTACTTTCTACTCCTTACATTTTCAGGCAAATATCTGTACTTTCTACTCCTTACATTTTGAAGTTAGCCTCGTTACTCCTCCTTCCTTTTGGCTTGTTTTCATTCTTGTCATCGTTCAAGAACAACACACACAAAAACCTATTCTGATAAATCGCGCCATCCGGATTGAGTGAATTTGATTGTGGTTGGATGAGAAGTATAAACAATTACCATCCAGACTCCCTATTGGTTTTCCCCGCGATGCGCCTGCAGATGACGCAAATCAGAGTGACGCCGGGTGCGAAAAGTGGTCTGTGGAAGGATTTCAGGACCCATCATTGTTACAGCGGTGTGTAAACCTATAGGAGAGGCACTGCAGTCTAATCAATGGGAATAGCGTGTGTGTACGTCCTCTGTCTCTTGTCATTTAGCCGTCACTGGAACATGTTTTTTTTTTTGTTTAATGTGAATGCTCTGAATGTCGCCATGTTTCCATCATATGAACGGCAGGTCACATGATCTGAAGGCCCCCTTCTGATGTTGTAACGGACCGTCTGTGAGCGTTAAGACTTTGTCCTTGATGGAATTTTTTCCACTTACTACTTACTTACTTTCCACTATACTTTTACTTTTATACTTTAAGTAGTTTTGAAACAAGTACTTTTATACTTTTACTTAAGTAAAACGCTTGAGTTGATACTTCAACTACTACAGAAGTATTTTTAAAACCTAGTATCTATACTTCTACTTGAGTAATGCAGTAGGAAAATGTA